>NC_036844.1:17673753-17984540 GCF_002910315.2 Salvelinus sp. IW2-2015
CCCCCAATAATTTAAATTTTTTAATAAAGAACCACGCGAGGGAGTTCCACAACGTCCATTTCAGACTTCCACTCCGGCAACCTCCAAGAATTGAGCATGCATGAATCACTGCGCTTGACAGCAGTCAACATTATTATAATGCATTTTAAACCTCCTGAAGCCAATGATGGCAATTTACTGCCTCCTACACTTATTGAATGTTTGCGCACAAGTATAATTAATTGTCTGATTCCTCCTGAGGACCCTGGGTGGAATCATGTGATCCTTCCTTCACCCATAGGAGGTCCCACCCAGTTGACTACATTAAAATGGTGGAAGCCCTTCATACCAAAACGGGTTTTTATCCATCTAGAGTCCTATTTAAATCTATGGTGGTAAATTCCCACGTCCCACTTGGTTAGGAACACAGCATGGGATGCTGAAGAACACTGTAGTCAGCAGGCACACGTGATGGAGCGATTGCAGTGCATTTCCTGGGAAATCCTATGACGCATTTCGCAAAAAAGCGTGGGGTGTACTGTTGGAGTTTGTTTGCATGGGACCCATTTGGTTCTGACTGATACAACTGCCATAGTAATTTAATTCATTATTTCTGTGGCCCACACCCAACTCTTGCTTTTATAGTTAATCTTCCCATGAAAATACTATTGGGCTATAGCTTGGCTAATGCTAACTGACTGCTAAATTTTGTGTCCAGTTGAAAATCGTTAGCTGATTGGTTGGGCCAAGTCTCATACGTCTCTTTGTTTTATCTCTTGTGATAGTGAGTGATTCAACCAGAGGGACTAGTTGTTTCTTGTCTATGATTGAAGACTGCACATCCCACCAGCTGTTTAAAGAGTCCTGTCTTGTCTATTGACCTTGTGTTGACGATAACAATGCAGGCAGCCGCATATTGACTGATGAGCTCACCGGCGACGCTATCGATTTTTAACTTATAACTAGGCCTAGACTGCACTGATTCACTCAGTGCAGCAAGAGTGACTTGAAACAGATGGTGATTAAACGTATGAAGCTGTAAACTGAACTGTGGACAGTGAGGCTATCAAAAGGCGGAGATAAAATCTCTGATTTAGAAAACTTTCAATGGGGCTCAAAATAAACCCACTCTGACCCTGATGTGGGTGAGTGAGATCATTCAGGTTCAACTGTTGAAGTGGCAGTGCTTTTAGAATGGCGGCAAGCAGTTCAAGGCCACAGATGCCAGGACAGCCCAGCGAGATTAAAATGCTGGAATATAATATTGCTTCTTCTTTAAGGGTTCATTATCTTCTATTGGTACTGAATATTGTCTGATGTGTGACTGGACCAATACTGTAAACAGCTTTGTCTCACTAACAATTGGTTATGTTTAGACATTTTGTCAAATGATAGGCTAATAACTGTGCTAGAATCATATTAGAAGGGGCTCAGCTAGCCATATTCATAAAACGACCCCCCCCCCCCCCCCCCCCCCCCCCTAAACCATTGTCTGTCTGTTTTTGACAGATGACATTCTGCCCGTGTTTGCAGCCCACACGTCTCACTTCTAATGAGCATGTCTGTTTGATTCTGTCCAGGGCAATTACCCAGCAGAGATGGCACAGGAGACCAATCAGAGTCAGGCGCCCATGCTTTGTGCTACCGGCTGTGGTTCTTTGGAAACCCAGACCAGTGCATGTGCTCTGTCTGCTATAAGGACCACCTGACCAGCAGAACAATGGAGAGTGAGCCCCCTGATGCAATGAGTAAGATCTGCCATTCCTCCATAAACTGTTAATTGTTTTTGTTAATTTTTATCTGTTTGAGAAGTAGATGCCTTAAGACTCAGGTTTGCGGTCATGACCTTTCTCCTATTAAATCCAATAATTGTCTAATTTAGGTGCAGTGTCTCCAGTAGCCCCACAATGGAGGCCTCTGCCATCCAGAGAATTGAGCCACATTGAATAATGCTGCGGCTGCTGCTGCTGAAGCTGATGCCGAAGCTGCCAGGTGAGTGCTGTTGCTACTTAGAAATGACCATGGAAACAATTCTTTAAGACAAATCCACACCAAATGACTGTCGCTTGTCTTGCACCACGTTTGTATATCATTACATCTGAATGAGATCGAGTATGAAGTGGACGATTTGGAGTAAAACTTTGTAGCTTTCTCTTTCTCTCACTGTAGTGGGGCAGCAGCTCTTCCTGTTACCCAACAGATGACCGAGATGAGCATTTCCTGTGAAGAGGAAGGAGCGTCGCCTAAAGCAGAGCTTGCAGAACCTGGTGCGTGTCTGATTCATATGGGTGTTCAGTGCTTCATTTGGGGGGGGGGGTCACGTTAGTGGTTACAGGCCTGTGATGGGAGGTGGTTGTGAATATTCTCTGGGACCGTTTTGAGGTCTTATTTTGCTTTCCCCTATTTTTCCAGTGGTCACTCAGCCCATCGCCTCCGCTTCCCCTCCCAGTGCTGCCGGAAGTGACGAATCCAAATTACCCGAACCCCCCAAACCGAAGAAGAACAGGTGCTTCATGTGCCGCAAGAAGGTTGGCCTTACAGGTGAGGACAAACATTCCATTACTGCTTATTCGGTCAGTTACACCTCAAGAAGGCTGTGGCTTATGTGCTGCTATGATTTGAGTGTGATACACTGTACAGAGTTGGTATGAGCCAGGTCTATTAGTGTGACTCACTGTACCTTTTTTAATCTGCCAGGTTTTGACTGCCGCTGTGGGAACCTGTTCTGTGGACTCCACCGTTACTCAGACAAGCACAACTGCCCGTACGACTACAAAGCAGAGGCCGCCGCCAAGATCCGCAAGGAGAACCCTGTGGTGGTGGCCGACAAGATCCAGAGAATATAAGACCTTTTCTCACTTTGACCTTGAACACTGAGTGATTGGATTTTAAAAAAGGACTCGTGCTGACCTGCGTTCTAAAGGACTAGTTTTTTAAATTACAGTATGGGGGGGTCCAGTTTCCTGCAATGCATGAACGATCACATTTTTTCTTTTGTTTTCTGTCGGTGTCTGTGCTAATGATTAAAGAAAAATGAGAAAGATCAAAAAATTGTTTAAAAAATACAGACTAGAAATGTTGCTTTTCCGGTGATGCCTGGACCTGGCTTAATTCTCACTGTTTATGGGGGAGTCTGATTGTTGTCAAGTAGACGATCTGATGTGTTAACTACTTTTGTGACTGGCTATCTGTGTATTGTTGAGATTTTTCTTAGGATGTGGGACACATACTAGCCTATGAGACTGTTACAGCCCCGACCGGATCACTCCCGCAGTGTCAGGTCACAGCTGGCTTGTTGGGAATAGCTGTTTTTGCTCAACTTCTCATAACGTGTCCTCATGGAGTCTGTTTTATATGTACTACCAGACATGTTTGTTTCTGTGCTGCATGGGGCCTCAGTTCAGGGGAGGTCCTCAAGCACATTTCCCTATTGTGAGATAAGATGTGAAGTAGTGACATAAAAAAAAGCTTGATTTATTAGTCAACTAAAGAACATCTTGGGGGAGCTTGTGAAGTTATCATCCAGTAGGCATGGTGAAAGCAGCCAGACCCCTGACACTTGGACGATGGCTGGATGGATGTGTTCTATTCCAACCTTATTGGCTCTCATCGGAGATGCGTCAATCAAACCGAATAGCATTGTGTCATACACGCCTGCTCCACTGGTTCATTCTTCTGGCAATGTGTGCTGCACTAAAAAAACATTGCTTAGGTTTACTTGTATCCGTTAAAAAGATTATTTCCTAAAGAAGTATTTAGGTTTGATGCTGTGATGCTCATTTGAAGGGGATACTTGGCGCTGCCTCTGACAGGGTGGATGGGAAATTGGAGGAAGACTTCCTGCAATGAGATCAAGGTCAGGTCATTTGACCTCACTCATCCAGCCACTCGGGTCATGTGACAGTGTTGATGCCCATTCTGTGTTCTTTTTTTCTCCCTTCTCGTGTCCATGTTTTTACGAGGATATGGATTGTTTTGCATGGGTTGTTGTATCAATGACAAAAAGCCTAAATGAACCAGATTGCTGAGGTTGGAAGGGTTAGGTCCACTAATCTTTTGATTAATGTTTCACTTCTGTGTTTTGTTCATTTTTTTTATTTTTAATGTATGTGTGCTGATATGTTTGATATATTGTGGAGTGCGTGTCACATGCTATGTATTAAACACAAGTGTAGTGCAGTAGACTTGGATGTATGGTGGATGTGTATGTTTGTATGTATGCAAGTAAGTGCTTGTGTTCCTCAGTAGTCAGAACTGGTCCAGTGGACTCACTCTTGATTTAGATTTTTTTAGTTTTTCTGTTTTATTTGGTCCTGCTGTTCACGCTGTAGGGCTGTGAGATTTCACTTTAATATCTATGTTTTAACATTTTTAACCCTTTTTTAGTTATGCAAGTTTGTACAAACCATCATTATATTTATGTACTGCGCATATAATCTTGTTACACAACATTACTTCAAAATTGTATCATGTAAATAAAATGATGTACAGAGATATAGAATCATGTAACCCGTGGCCATTTTATTTAACGTTGATGCTATCAGCAATTTTAGTCTGTTTTCACGCTGATGCTTTTAACATGTCGCAACAGTGAAGGTGATGCATTTACCAATGTCTAAGACTCCAATGTCTTTGCAAGTATCAGTACATAATAGCATTGGCCTGCTACACGGCCCATGGTATTTTACTATGCAGAGGGGCAAAACCCGATAGTGTCGTATTTTCTCCCTCCTGCTATGACACCTGTGGAGGGGCTGCTTTTTAAGTCTGTATTTGTATTTATTAAGGATCCCCATTTGCTGCTGCTTCTTGTCATTACCTCTCACAAAGATAAGTAGTGATACTGTCAACCTCTCTATGTTGAGCCAGAGATATTGACATGCATGTTACTGATGTTAGCTCTCCGTGTACATCAGATGGTCACTAGTCTTTGAGGTAGAGTCCAAGTCAAGTCTCGTCTTTTAGGGTTAAGTCGCAAGTCCCTTTAGGCAATGGCTTTCTGCCTGGTGTGGGTTAGGTCTTGTAAACCTTGTAAATTATTTGAAGAGACTCCCTTGTTCATTAGTCCATACTTGTATGAAGAAAGCACATCAGGCGCTATTTAAATCAAAATACATTGCCTTTTAAAATGTAGACAGTTTACATTAAAAGTAATTGTACCGGATATGAAAAAAAGCAAACATAAACTTTAAAATGTTATGGTATTTTGTGGAAGATATTGTCTATTTCACTTCATTCTGTCACACAAACTGAAAATCTGTAGGTGAGGGAAAATAAATGACAAGTATGAATCTTAACCAAAATGACTGACAACTGTTCAATATCTGCACTACTAAAGTGTCCTATATATCAAACGTAATGACCTTTATCCCTAAAATATACTTACTGACCTGGACACTTAACAGAAATGCAATTTACTGTAACAAGAAGCAATTTATGTAGTGTACCCTAAGATAGAGAACATTTCTATTGCAGACAGGTTACTTTTCAGAAAGATCAAGTTTGGCAGTGTTCTTGCACTGAGCCTGGCACGATGAGGGCGCATGATGAGGCCCCCATGACTACTCTCCACTGGGGCGCTGGTGGCAGGCACAGCATAGTGGGCAGAAACATTTAATAAATATTCTTTCCTTTTTAATAATTCCACCTAGACCAGTCCAATAACCTATTTTTAAAATTAACACTTAATAGTTCTTTAAGCTCTAAGTTTACTAAGACGGTTCACTAGGTCAACAGTCAATGTGAAACCATGTCCACTTAAAAAAAACGAACAGAAATTTCCAACATTCTTTTTTGGATAATTTCATAAATTTAAAGTTAGTTTCCAAACACTGACATAATTATATAATTTACAGCATATTATTTAAATATGACACGATTTCACATACTATGATAAACGATAGCTAACTTGCTTGTCTTAACAAGCTTAACTTAAGATAAACGATAGCTTTTGTTTGCGTTTTAATGTTCCGATCTATATAGCAATAGCATACACAATGTCCGCTCAATCAAATAAGGACAAAGTGTAAATATGAGTAACCATTATCCCCCCATTGAAATAGATACGTCCTTGTCTGCATATTTTTTGCGGAATGCAGATGTTCTAGAACGCTTTTCAGCCCTCTGTATTAAACTACTTTCTCTGTGTTACAATTCCACCTCTTCCATGTTATCTGACAGAATGCACAACAAAAACTTATCCCAGTACTGACTTGCATTGTTCACGAGTCTCTCGTCGAGAGTCCAAGTCTCAAGTCAATTGATCACGAGTCTAAGTCAAGTCGCAAGTCATTTTCTTTGCAATTTAAGTGCGAGAGTTTCCATCTCTGGTGTACATTTAAGGGCCAGACGTGCTACTCTGTTCTGGGCTAACTATAATTTGTCTATGTTGCTATTTGCAGCACTTAACCATATGACTGGGCAGTAGTCCAGGTGCGATAAACTAGGGCATTTAGGACTTTGTTGATAGCGATGTCAAGAAAGCAGAGCGGCACTTTATTACGGACATACCTCTCCCATCTTAGCTATCGTTGCATCAATGTGTTTTGACCATGACCGTTTCCAATCCAGGGTTACACCAAGCAGTTTAGAAATTACAATGTTTAGTTGACGTTTAGGGTTTAGTGAATGATTTGTCCCAAATACAATGTATTTAGTTTTTGAAATATTTAGGACTAACTTATTACTTGCCACCCATTCTAAAACTGACTACAGCTCTTCAAGTGTTGCAGTGATTTCACTTGCTGTGGTAGCTGACAGATATAATGTTGAGTCATCAGCATACATAGACAAATAGGCTTTACTCAGTGCCAGTAGCAGGTCATTAGTGAAAATAGAAAAAAGTAAGGGGCCTAGCCTGCTGCCCTGGGGTATGCCTGACTTTACCTGCATTATGTTGGAGAGGCGTCCATTAAACAACACCCTCTGTGTTCTGTTAGACAGTTAACTCTCGATCCACTATATACAGTTGAAGTCGGAAGTTTACATACACCTTAGCCAAATACATTTAAACTCAGTTTTTCACAATTCCTGACATTTAATCCTAGTAAAAATCCCCTGTCTTCGGTCAGTTAGGATCACTACTTTATTTTAAGAATGTGAAATATCAGAATAATAGTAGAGAGAATGATTTCTTTCAGCTTTTATTTATTTCATCACATTCCCAGTGGGTCAGAAGTTTACATACACTCAATTAGTATTTGGTAGCATTGCCTTTAAATTGTTTAACTTGGGTCAAACGTTTCAGGTAGCCTTCCACAAGCTTCCCACAATAAGTTGGGTGAATTTGGGGCCCATTCCGCCTGACAGAAATGGTGTAACTGAGTCAGGTTTGTAGGCCTCCTCGCTTGCACATGCTTTTTCAGTTCTGCCCACAAATTTTCTTTAGGATTGAGGTCAGGGCTTTTTGATGGCCACTCCAATACCTTGACTTTGTTGTCCTTAAGCCATTTTGCCACAACTTTGGAAGTATGCTTGGGGTCATTGTCCATTTGGAAGACTCATTTGCGACCAAGCTTTAACTTCCTGACTAATGTTTTGAGATAATGCTTCAATATATCCACATAATTTTCCATCCTCATGAAGCCATCTATTTTGTGAAGTGCACCAGTCCATCCTGCAGCAAAGCACCCACACAACATGCTGCCACCCCCATGCTTCACGGTTGGGATGGTGTTCTTCGTCTTGCAAGCATCAGCAAATTTGCAGACGACACAACAGTGGTAGGCCTGATTTCCATCAATGACGAGACAGCCTACAGGGAGGAGGTGAGGGCCCTGGCGGAGTGGTGCCAGGAAAATAAACTCAACAAAACAAAGGAGATGATCATGGACTTCAGTAGACAGCAGAGGGAGCACGCCTGAATCCACATTGACAAGGATGTAGTGGAGAAGGTGAAAAGCTTCAAGTTCCTCGGCGTCCACAGCACTGACAATCTAAAATGGTCCACCCACACAGAGAGTGTGCTGAAGAAATTTGTCTTGGCCCCTAAGACCCTCACAAACCTTTACAGGTACACCATTGAGAGCATCCTGTTGGGCTGTATCACCGCCTGGTACGGCAACTGCACCGTCCGCAACCGCAGGACTCTCCAGAGGGTGGTGCACTCTGCCCAACGAGTCACCGGGGGAACACTGCCTACCCTCCAGGACATCTACAGCACCCGATGTCACAGGAAGGCCAAAAAGATCATCAAGGACCTTAGCCACCGGAGCAACGGCCTGTTCTCCTCGCTATCACCCAGAAGGCAAGGTCAGTACAGGTGCATCAAAGCTGGGACAGAGAGACTGAAAAACAGCTTTTATTTCAAGGCCATCAGACTGTTAAATAGCCATCACTACCCGGCCTCCACTCAGTACCCTGCCCTGAATTTAGTCACTGTCACTAGCCGGCTACCACCTGGTTACTCCACCGTGCACCTTAGAGGCTGCTGCCCTATGTACATAGACATGAAACATTGGTCCCTTTAATAATGTTTACATACTGTTTTACTAATTTCATATGTATAATGCTGTATTCTTGTAAAGACCATCCTATTAAATTACTGCTATACATAAATTATTCTGTCCTACGTATTCTACAAAAATATTACATATTCTATCCACATACTGTCCATAATGTCTATACATCCCATCACATATGTGATATTTCAGTTCTTTACTTTTAACATTTCTAAAAACCTGTTTTTGTTTTGTTATTATGGGGTATTGTGTAGATTGATGAGGATTTAAAAAAATACATTTTAGAATAAGGCTGTAAGGCTGTAGAATAAGGCTGTAACGTTCATGTGGAAAAATGCAAAGGGTCTGAATAGTTTCAGAAGGCACTGTAAAAAATAAAAAACTGAAATATTACATTTACATAAGTATTCAGACCCTTTACTCAGTACTTTGTTGAAGCACCTTTGGCAGCGATTAAAGCATCGAGTCTTCTTGGATATGACGCTACAAATTTGGCACACCTGTATTTGAGGAGTTTCTCCCATTCTTCTCTGCAGATCCTCTCAAGCTCTGTCAGGTTGGATGGGGTGCACAGCTATTTTCAGGTCTCTCCAGAGATGTTCGATCGGGTTCAAGTCCGGGCTCTGGCTAGGCCACTCAGGGGCATTCAGAGACTTGTCCTAAAGCCACTCCTTTGTTGTCTTGGCTGTATGCTTAGAGTCGTTGTCCTGTTGGAAGGTGGACCTTCACCCCAGTCTGAGGTCCTGAGTGCTCTGGAGCAGGTTTTCATCAAGGATCTTTGCTCCGTTCATCTTTGCCTCGATCCTGACTAGTCTCCCAGTCCCTGCCGCTGAAAAACATCCCCACAGCATGATGCTGCCACCACCATTACATTTACATTTACATTTAAGTCATTTAGCAGACGCTCTTATCCCAGACGCGACTTAACAAATTGGTGCATTCACCTTATGATATCCAGTGGAACAACCACTTTACAATAGTGCATCTAACTCTTTTAAGGGGGGGGGGGGGGGGGGGGGGGTTAGAAGGATTACCTTATCCTATCCTAGGTATTCCTTAAAGATGTGGTTTCAGGTGTCTCCGGAAGGTGGTGATTGACTCCGCTGACCTGGCGTCGTGAGGAGTTTGTTCCACCATTGGGTGCCAGAGCAGCAAACAGTTTTGACTGGGCTGAGCGGAACTGTACTTCCTCAGAGGTAGTGAGGCGAGCAGGCCAGAGGTGGATGAACGCAGTGCCCTTGTTTGGGTGTAGGGCCTGATCAGAGCCTGAAGGTACGGAGGTGCCGTTCCCCTCACAGCTCCGTAGGCAAGCACCATGGTCTTGTAGCGGATGTGAGCTTCAACTGGAAGCCAGTGGAGAGACGGAGGAGCGGGGTGACGTGAGAGAACTTGGGAAGGTTGAACACCAGACGGGCTGCGTCGTTCTGGATGAGTTGTAGGGGTTTAATGGCACAGGCAGGGAGCCCAGCAACAGCGAGTTGCAGTAATCCAGACGGGAGAGACAAGTGCCTGGATTAGGACCTGCGCCGCTTCCTGTGTGAGGCAGGGTCGTACTCTGCGAATGTTGTAGAGCATGAACCTACAGGAACGGGTCACCGCCTTGATTTAGTTGAGAACGACAGGGTGTTTGTCCAGGATCACGCCCCAGGTTCTTAGCACTCTGGGAGGAGGACACAATGGAGTTGTCATTCTTCACTGTAGGGATGGTGCCAGGTTTCCTCCAGACGTGATGCTTTGCATTCAGGCCAAAGAGTTCAATCTTGGTTTCATCAGACCAGCACATATTATTTTTCATGGTCTGAGAGTCTTTAGGTGCCTTTTGCTATACTCGGCCTTGTCTCAGGATGATAGGTTGGTGGTTGAAGATATCCCTCTAGTGGTGTGGGGGCTGTGCTTTGGCAAAGTGGGTGGCGTTATATCCTGCCTGTTTGGCCCTGACCGCGGGGTATCATCGGAGGGGCCACAGTGTCTCCTGACCCCTCCTGTCTCAGCCTCCAGTATTTATGCTGCAGTAGTTTGTGTCGGGGGGTAGGGATAGTCTGTTATATCTGGAGTATTTCCCTGTCTTATCCGGTGTCCTGTGTGAATTTAAGTATGCTCTCTCTAATTCTCTCTTTCTTTCTCTCGCTCTCTCTCTCGGAGGACTGAGCCCTAGACCATGCTTCAGGACTACCTGGCATGATGACTCCTTGCTGTCCCCAGTCCACCTGGCCGGGCTGCTGCTCCAGTTTCAACTGTTCTGCCTGCGGCTATGGAACCCTGACCTGTTCACCGGACGTGCTACCTGTCCCAGACCTGCTGTTTCAACTATCTAGAGACAGCAGGAGTGGTATAGATACTCTCAATGGTCGGCTATGAAAAGCCAACTGACATTTACTCCTGAGGTGCGACTTGATGCACCCTTCGACAACTACTGTGATTATTATTATTTGACCATGCTGGTCATTTATGAACATTTAAACATCTTGGCCATGTTCTGTTATAATCATCTACCCGGCACAGCCAGAAGAGGACTGGCCACCCCTCATAGCCTGGTTCCTCTCTAGGTTTCTTCCTAGGTTTTGGCCTTTCTAGGGAGTTTTTCCTAGCCACCGTGCTTCTACACCTGCATTGCTTGCTGTTTGGGGTTTTAGGCTGGGTTTCTGTACAGCACTTTGATATATCAGCTGATGTAAGAAGGGCTATATAAATACATTTGATTTGATTTGATTTTGGAAAACTCCAAGTGGGCTGTCATGTGCCTTTTACTGAGGAGTGGCTTCTGTCTGGCCACTCTATCATAAAGGCCTGAGTGGTGTAGTGCTGCAGAGATGATTCTCCCATCTCCACAGAGGAACTCTAGGGTTCTTGGTCACCTTCCTGATCAAGGCCCTTCTACCCTGATTGCTCAGTTTGGCTGGACAGCCAGCTCTAGGAAGAGTCTTGGTGGTTCCAAACTTCTTCCATTTAAGAATGATGAAGGCCAGGGTGTTCTTGGGGACCTTCAGTGCTGCGTCCATTTTTTGGAACCCTTCCCTAGATCTGTGCCTCGACACAATCATGTCTCGGAGCTCTACAGACAATTCCTTGGACCTCATGGCTTGGTTTTTGCTCTGACAGGCACTGTCAACTTTGGGACCTTATATAGACAGGTGTGTGCCTTTCCAAATCATGTCCAATTGAATTCACCACAGGTGTACTCCAATCAAGTCGTAGAAACATATCAAGGATGGAAAATTTAAACAGAATGCATCTGAGCTCAATTTCGAGTCTCATAGGAAAGGGTCTGAATACTTATGTAAATAAGGTATTTCTTTTTTTTTGTATTTTATAAATTTGCACCCCAAAAAATATTATGGGGTGTTTGTTGTATGTAGATTGCTGAGGATCTTTTTTTCTTTATACATTGTTGAATAGGGCAGTAACTTAACAAAATGTGGGGGGAATGAAGGGGTTTGAGTACTTTCTGAAGGCACTGTATGTTAATGTGACCTATTTTCACACTTTTCTGGTTGCTTGATTGTTTTTAATTGCTTTACTGGGAGGCTTATCAGAGGTAGACATGACAGTGATATATGTATTTGATCTGATAGTCCAGGGTGAACTGTTCACAGTGGGCTTCCTGCTAGGGAAAACCGTCTCAGTGCTAACAGTGTAACTCAGGTTCATAGGCGCATGATTACTGCTGACAATAACCGTCGGATTGACAGTCGTTCAGAGGAACATACATTAAGTTACTTACATTTTGACTGACAACACCCCTGTGTGTCTCTGCTTATGGGTAAATATAGAGACTGGCAACCTGATTTGTAGCTGTGTGGCGTTCTCTTACATGAAATACTCACCCCCAGCTTCCACCAGTACAGTATGTTATGATGCACACTGTTGGGCAGGCAGGCATAATCAGCCTAAAACAAGCTGCACGTGTTCAGCTACAGCACAACCCAGGGGTCGCACAACCCAGGGGTCACAGTCACAGCAGGCACCCTGTGGATTACTTTAAAAGGCCCCCAAACACCATGCGGGAGAGAGAAATCTCTGGGCAATGAGTTGGACCTCTTGTGATTGCCAGTTCTCTGACAGACAGTGGTGGAAAAAGTACCCAATTTTCATACTTAAGTAAAAGTAAAGATACCTTAATGGAAAATGTCACCCAGTAAAATACTACTTGAGTAAAAGTCTAAAAGTTTTTGCTTTAAAAATACTTAAGTATCAAAAGTAAATGTAATTGCTAAAATTCCTTATATAAAGCAAACCAGACGGCATAATATATATATACATTTTTTTTTTTAATTTACGGATAGCCAGGGGCATGCTCCAACACTAAGATATAATTTACAAACAAACCAGATCAGAGGCAGTAGGGATGACCAGGGATGTTCTCTTGATAACTGTGTGAATTAGACAATTGTCCTGTCCTGCTATGCATTCAAAATGTAACGTTTACTTTTGGGTGTCAGGGAAAATGTAGTGAAGTAAAAGTAAAAGTAGTCAAAAATATAAATTGTCAAATAAAGTACAGATACCCCAAAAAACTACTTCAGTAGTACTTTCAAGTATGTTTACTTAAGTATTTTACACCACTGCTGACAGAGCATAAACATATGTACCTACATTACAACATGTACCTACATGTCCATTGGCTAGTCTACCTGCTAGTATACCTGCTTGTCTGCATAGTTCATAAGTAAGTTGTATGGGTTGATCAGTAATATCAATCAATTGTACACTATTACAATATATCATCAAGTGGTGAGAAACACTGTTTGTCCTTGTCAAGTGACATAGTTATTATAAGGCCAGGAATAACAGGCCGTACAGGGAGGTACTTTTTATTTTACACATTGAATTTCCTCACACTTTATTTTCTAAGATTGCTAAACCATCTGATTCTCGAACAAAACACCTCTTTGTTCACAAAACTAATCTTTATTAACCCAGAAGTAAAATCTTGTGTAATTTGGTCAACTGGGTGCCCACGGGAGATTATCACAAACCCAATGATAATATCCTTCTTGTCCAGTAGGTGACAGGCTGGAGACTGCTCTGACTGATCATTTGTTTTCGTCACCACCTTATCAGATCTCTGTTCCTTGCTGATTTGTGCACAAGTCAAGGTGACATGTAGCTGCTGTAAAACGGACATACAAACCGTGTATTTGTTTGTCTTTTCAAGATCTTGTGATATACATTGACTGAGTGGCTTTACATGATTGTAGTGTTTTTTTCAGCACAGACTAAACATTCCTCCTGTCCTGTCTAACATTTTTACATATATACTTTTTTCACAGTTTTTGTGTTTGTAGTTGATCCCGAAACCCCTTTTAAAAAAATATTTTGTTCCATTAGTCATCACTTGCCCATTGATTACAATGCATTATGAAAATGTGTCCAAAGTATGTTAGAAAACACTCCAAACCAACTCCTATTACATCAGAATGCCATTCTGAATGTTTCTGCACAATTTTTTTTTTTTAAGGTTCACTGTCCCATAAATCCATATTTCAATACTATTTCTGTTAGTGTTGTTATTGATGTTGTAAACAGGATAATTCAAACATAACTCAGCAAAATGTTTAAAAAAAACTATTTTCTCTGTAACAAAACAAAAAACGGGTAAACGTCCCCTTAAAGTGATATTACTGCATCCTCCAGACTGGAAGCATTAACATTAAATACTCATGCACAATTCATGGCAGAAATGCATTAAATATTGATTTAAAATCATCTGAGTCATTTTGAAGCGCGGAAGTTTTCAGACTAGAATGATGACTACGTTGGCATGAAAGCTGTTGGTGATGACCTGGTTTCCATTTTCATTGAAGGTGGAATCATTTCTGGAATATTATTGGTTGGAAAAATGAAATTGTAATATTATGATTGCACTTTTTTTWAAATGATACTGGTGATAGATGCAATGTTTTATGCATGTGTGCGTGTGTGTGTTTTCTACTTGACAGGGTGGAGGAGCGTGTGATGGTGTCGTTTTGGCTGTGGAAGATGAGCTCCTCTTCATTATTTAATGGGGGCCGACAGGCTCAGCGGTGTGCGCTCTGTATCTTTGTGTGTGTACTGTATGTGTTACTACACAAACCGCTGTACATTCTCACACCGTCATTGTGGGCAATAGCTCTCCAATATTCTGTAGGCATTGTATCAATAGCAAATGTAATGTGTAAGATGTGTCTAATGTGTATGAGGTTTGCCTAATGGGTCTTGAAAAGGAAACCTAAACCTTCATTAAATCTTTAAGGCTGTTCGTCTTGGTCTGTGTGTGGTCATGGTGTCTGATGTCCAGACGAGTGAGAGTGTCTCTAACTGTTTAAATGTCCTTGTCCTTCTGCTGCTATATGGACCGTAGAGAAGGTCCACTCCCTTAACCTTCTGTCTGACACAGATGCTGTCCACTGAAATGGTTCCTCAGGTTCCCTATGGGGGTTCTCTGGGTTTTATTTAAGAAAACCAACACCAGATCATGCTGGAACTTTTTTGTTGTTGTTGCTGTGATTAAGTTACACACTCCTTGATGTCTGCAGCTATGATATCATGTTTTTGTTTCCAGAAACAATATAACACCTATGGAGGCAGGTCACATGCTGTAGTTGTCATAGTGATAGGGAGTTAGTTACTAGAGCGAGGTACAGGTCCCGGTAGAGCTCTGGCTCTGTGTACCTGGGGAGGGGTTGGTGCATTCAGTCCAGTTAAAGTCCCAGTACCTTCAGGGAATATCTCACGCCAACCACCATGCCTAGGAAGAGTGATGTGGCGGCGAAGATTGAGGATGGTGAGTTGGGATTCAGAATCTCAGTTGTTAATGTTTTTATGCTCTGGCTTTGAGGTGATATAAAGACTTTATATGAGATGCAAATGCAAAATTCCTTTATAGATTCATGCTGGGCCATTTTAGAGATGTTTGAATGAGTGGTGGACATTTATTTGTTTGCGTTGTCATTCAGTTGGAATCGAGATCGATGGGGACGTGAGTGACAGTGAGGGTAAGCGGAGATGAGTTCTCACCTGACCCGTATAAAGCAGAGCTTATAGTGGTGTCTTTCTCTGTGAAGAAGGAGGACAGCTACTGACACCGGTTGTTAGAATTGACCTGATATTTTAAAAGCTTCAGCTCTATCTGTATTAGTGTATTTTTTTACATTGTGCTAAAAGTGTATATTTCTGCATGTGTTGAGCTGTTGTGTGTGTGTTCTCGCGCATACATTTGTGTGTGTGTGTGTGTGTGTGTGTGTGTGTGTGTGTGTGTGTGTGTGCGTGCGTGCGTGCGTGCGTGCGTGCGTGCGTGCGTGTATATATATACAGATGACACCAGTCGAAGGAGAGGGAACAGAAGACCGGCAGCTGGCAGAGGAGGAGCCCGCGGCAGGGGCAAAAAGCCAGCTGATGAGGATGATGAGGACGAGGAGGAAGAGGAGGCCCCCAGAAACCGCAGAGGAGCCAATAAGAAGAAAGGTGCTAAGTCACGTGACACCGACGATGAAAGTGAGGATGACACCCCCAAGAGAAGACAAGGAAGAGCAGCAAATAAAGGAGCAGCAAACAAAAAGAAAGGAGGAAAGGCCCAGGACAGTGACGAGGACAGCGAGGAGGAGAAGGGGAACAAGAGAAACAAGAAGGGAGCCACGGGAAAGAAGGGGAAAGAAGAGGAGACCAAAGATAAGAAAGGAGATGCCAAAGGGAAGGGCAAAGGAAAGGAGAAGGAAGACGAGAAGGACAAGAAGAAGAAGAAGAAGAAAGAGAGCAGGTATCTTGAGTGGAAATCAGGGCCCAAGATTCTAAACGTAGTACTAAACAGCACAGGAATCAAAATAATGGGTCAAATACCTTATTTAACTGTATTATACAATATTTGCTACCCTTGCACCAAGAGAAATAGAGGGACATCCTGTCTAACCTTTCCAACTATCTCTCTCTCTCTGTCTCTCTCCATCACTGACCTCTCTTTCCCTTCGATCGCTCTCTCCTAACAATCTGTCTTCCGCTCTCTCTGTTCCACTCTGTCTCCCTTCCTCTATCTTCTATCTAACTCCCAGCTCAGACACAGACTCTAACACAGACTCAGAGGAAGAGTCCATGTCAGAGGGAGAGATGGAACGACTGAAGGAGGAGGTGGAGGAGAAGAAGAAGGTCATAGCTATTATGAGGAACAAGCCCTGGCGAATGAAGAGGAGGCTGGTACATCTGAAGTAATGAACGAGTTGACTGATTGCACTCGCATAGGCTACTGGAAAAATGACATATGCTGTCATTGGACAGGATGAAGTTGAGATACACTTTCAGATAATAATTAGCTCTATTCATTGATCATAGCTGTGTTTTTGTACCCCATTTTAAAGTATGTTCTACACCTCCTGTCAGAATTATTTTCCTATTTTGTTAATTTTATCAATTTATTTGAGCTTGACTGTAGCTGTTCTGTTGCTAACCTTATGATTTGTTCTCAGAGAATGTCAAGAATTTGTGGATAAATTTGAAGGGGCTTTGGGAAAAGGAAAAGGCAGGAAGTTTTATGCCTATAAAGTCATGATGACGAAGGTATGGAACCATGAGCACAATATATGATGTTCTGCCACTTAGCTTTTTGTGGTTGTCAAAATACGAGGCTATAAAAATGATTGTCTTTCTTTTTCGCCAGAAATGGATCAAATTCCAAAGAGATTTTGAAAATTTCAAAACGACTTGCATACCATGGGAACGAAAGATAAAAGAGGTTGAAAGTGAGTTACCTGATACCCCACACTTTCGAAACACCAAAATACTGAAAATATTCCTGAACACAGGTCACGACACAAGATAAAGTAATATACTGAGCTGATTGACAAAGGCCAGTTGAATGACAGCTGATCGCTACAACCTAGTGAAGAAACCCTATAGGTCACTTCTCTCCCCTCAGGTCACTTTGGGTCCTCAGTTGCTTCCTACTTCATCTTCCTGCGCTGGATGTATGGCATGAACATGGTCCTCTTTGGCTTAACCTTCGGACTGGTTGTGATCCCAGAGGTAAAACCGCCTCACAAAGAGTTTTAACACATAGATACAACTCTAATGTATACTCTAGCAGTCTATCAATCATTATTTAAATGTTTTATGGCTCCAGGTTCTGATGGGACTTCCGTATGGATCCATTCCCAGAAAGACAGTGCCCAGAGCTGAGCAGCCCACTGCTCAAGACTACTCTGTCCTCATGGACTTCAACGTGGGTTAAAACATGCAGTCGAGATAGGCTACCCTCTATTTACTCTGCATGAAAGCCTATCAAATATTACCATATCAAAGAGTTCAGGCTCATATGATGTGATGATATTTCATACTGTACTATTTAAATGATCAGCATGGGTCTGGAGACACCCGTGAAGATCAGAAGACACAGTTTATTGGTACACTATAAGAGCGCAGTTCATCACTTGCAATCACTTCTTTCTCTCTCAGGGATATTGCAAATACTCAGTCCTCTTCTATGGTTACTACAACAACCAGAGGACCATTGGGCTGCTGAAGTTCCGCCTCCCGCTGTCTTACCTCATGGTAGGAGTGGGGACTTTTGGCTACAGCCTGATGGTGGTGATACGAACGTGAGTCACCACCCAATCCRCCACTTATAAAATATGATCCCATGTCACACATATGTCAAACACAGCTTAACACATCAAGATAGACCCCAGGAAGAGTAGCTGCTGCTTCTGCCAAAGCTCATGGGGATCAAAATAAACAAATAAATACAAATCATTTTGTTTGTTCATGGTGTTTGATCTGAAATTGGATGACGGCCTTTCCCCACTGTCATTCATATATGTTTTGATAGAATGGCTAAGAATGCTGACGTGGGGGGAGGGGACGGAGATGACGGGGAGTTCACCTTTGCCTGGAAGATGTTCACCAGCTGGGATTACCTCATCGGCAACGCCGAGACGGCTGACAACAAGTACGCCTCCATCACCACCAGCTTCAAGGTAACCATGGAGACATGTGTTCTATTTTCGCAACTTCATCACAATGTCTGATCTTTTGAATGATGTTCTTCTGAGTATTCTCTACTGTATTCAATCCAATATAATTACATATATTATTTCCCACTAATTACACAGCACCACTTAAACATGTTAGTGGCCCATAATCTAACTGTCTTTCTGTCTGTCTGAGTGCAGGAGTCCATCGTGGATGAGCAGGAGAACCAAAAGGATGAGAACATCCACCTGAGGAGGTTCCTGCGTGTGCTGGCCAACTTCATGATCATCTGCTGCCTGGGAGGAAGTGGCTACCTCATCTTCTTTGTGGTGAAAAGGTCCCAGGAATTTGCCAACAGGGACGACCTGAGCTGGTACGAGAAAAACGAGGTAATGCTTGGAGTTGTTGATGCCATGTACATCCTTTGAAACCAATGGAATCAGTTTCTACGTGGAATAAATTATAGTGATATTATGTCATAATAGTGTAGCATTTTCTTTATCTCATTCATTAATGACTAAACAAACTTCCCTCTCTATTTCATCACCGAAATATGTTTGATCATATGGTGTTGTGTAAAGTGGTGGTGTAGTGGAGAGATGGTATGATTCCTCCCATTGTCCCACTGTGTAGTTGGAGCTCATCATGTCCCTGTTGGGCCTGGTGTGTCCTCCCCTGTTTGAGACCATTGCTGAGCTGGAGGAGTACCACCCCCGGATCGCCCTCAAATGGCAGCTGGGGCGCATCTTTGCCCTCTTTTTGGGAAACCTCTACACTTTCCTGTTTGCCCTGTTTGATGAGGTCAACAACAAGGTACTGTAAGGCTGCCTCACACTACTTTAGGCCACTACCAGACGTTAGCTCTTTCTTGTTCATCTTAAATCTACACTGAGAGCGGAATTACAGGATCCTTTTTGGGATAATAAGAAAGGGTCAATGAGAAGGATAAGGTTTAATACTGGGACGGTTGAGTTACGTATTCTGTAAACAACGCAGTGCATCCTGTAGTGAGGGATTGGTTTCATACTCTTAGGACTGATGTTCCTCAGAGAGATGCATTGTCATTGGGATGAATGGGTAGTGCATTGTAATGTATGACCTGTGATTCGATGACTTCCTTCCTTCCCCTCAGCTTGAGGAGGAGGTGTCCATTAGGAATGCGTCCATCTGGGCCCAGAAGGAATACTACGCTAACTTCACCCTCTACAACAATGACACGGACACCACCCCACCCCCCATGGACCCCTCTGATGTCATCAGGGGGCCATGCTGGGAGACCGCCGTCGGCATAGTACTGACACCTTACTGATATCCTCATCTCTGGTGTGATATGGTCATTGTTTCTGTTGTATGCAATGTACCTTTGTGAAGCCCTGTCTGTGATGTTCATCATGCGACAGGAGTTTGTGAAGCTGACCGTTTCAGACATCCAGGTGACCTACCTGACCATCCTGATTGGTGACTTTGCGCGGGCTGTCATTGTCAGGTTCCTCAACTACTGCTGGTGCTGGGACCTCGAAGCCACATATGTACGTGCTCCACTGGTCATTGTTACAAATGTCTTATCTTGTCCATTGGCGGGGATGTTCTAGAGGTCTACATTTTTGTTGCCAGGCAGAAGTTTGAACCACTGTTTGTGATATGGATTGTCTCTCCCTCTCTAGCCATCGTATGGAGAGTTTGACATCAGTGGCAACGTTCTTGGTCTGGTCTTCAACCAAGGAATGATCTGGTAAGAGATATTTCTATTCTGGTTGTAGAACTATAGAACTCATGTAGTATATTCCCTTTGCTGATCGTGTGTGTGTGTGTGTGTGTGTGTGTGTGTGTGTGTGTGTGTGTGTGTGTGTGTGTGTGTTTGTGTGTGTGTGTGTGTGTGTGTGTGTGTGTGTGTGTGTGTGTGTGTGTGTGTGTGTGTGTGTGTGTGTGTGTGTGTGTGTGTGTGTGTGTGTGTGTGTGTGTGTGTGTGTGTGTGTGTCTCTGTGTCTCTCTCTTTTTTTTTCTCAGGACTGAGGGTGCATTCTATGCTCCAGGGCTGGTAGGGATAACGTCCTGCGTCTCCTCTCCTCCATGTACTACCAGTGCTGGGCCCGTAATGGCCACTAACGTGCCCCATGAGAGGGTCTTCAAAGCCTCCAAATCCAACAACTTCTACATGGGCCTCTCCTCTCTCCTCTTTCTCAGTCTACTGCCTGTGGTCTACACCATCATGACTTTGCCACCCTCCTTTGACTGTGGGCCATTCAGGTAACACACACAGGCATGTTTACTGTTCTGTAGGACATACACATTCACAGAGGAGAATCCCTGCAAATGCACTCACATCTCTACACATAAACACAACGAACAATATACAATATGTCAGGACACATACCTGTAGCTACATACTCACACAAAAAAAATCACAAATACAGACTCACACAATATGTGATCTCCACAGTGGGAAGGCCAAGATGTTTGATGTCATCATGGAGACGATAGACCTGGACCTGCCTGCCTTTCTGGAACACTGATGGGCTATGCAGCCAACCCTGGCCTCATTATACCAGCTGTGCTACTGATGGTGTGAGTAGAAGAGTATATAGCTACACATACGTTCACACACACACACACACACACACACACACACACACACACACACACACACACACACACACACCACACACACACATATATATATATATATATATATATTATATGCTATAGGCTAAACTGCAATATCTACATTTGTAAACAGATGGATATGTACTTCCCCACAGACTGGCTATCTACTATTTGAACTCGGTATCTGAGGCGTACCAACATGCCAACGCGGAGCTGAAGAAGAAGATGCAGATGGTGAGTCTGAGGGTTTTTCGAATTAATTCAGTCTCACGTAAAAATGTTATGTGGTTAATATACACACTARCGGTCAAAAGTTTGGACACCTACTCATTCAAGGGTCTTTATTTTTTTTAACTATTTTCTACATTGTAGAATAATAGTGAAGACATCAAAACTATGCAATAACACATATGAATCATGTAGTCACCAAAAAGTGTTAAACAAATCAAAATATATTTTATTGCCACCCTTTGCCTTGATGATAGTTTTGCCCACTCTTGGCATTCTCTCAACCAGCTTCACCTGGAATGCTTTTCCAACAGTTTCATAGTTTTGATGTCTTCACTATTATTCTACAATGTGGAAAATAGTTTAAAAAAATGAATGAGTAGGTGTTCAAAAAACTTTTGACTGTTATTTAAATAATACTCACTTGCTCCTTATCATCTATCTATCTACATGTATATATCTATCTTTCATCTATCTATCACTCACACAAACACACACAAACACACACTCTCTGTCTCTCTTTAGGCAAGAGATGAGGAGAAGAACAGGAGGAACAACACTGAAAGCACAGACCAGGTCATGAAGGACCTGGAGGACCTGCTCCCCAACCGCTCTCTCTTGCCCCCAGCTCCCCCACCAGAGACAGGTGCAGGTGAGCATCATACCTTCACGTTAAATGTGTATGAAACCTTAGCTCCGATAGTGCAACGCAGGTGATCTTGTTTGACCTGATGTTAAATATGGCTGAAATCAATGATATCATGAGCCAGCCTGGTCTCATAGACTAGACGTAACATGGTAAACGTAACTCCGGGGACACTCAAATTAATATGATATGTTCTGTTTGGTATGGTTACATAAAACAGAAAGTTACTTAAGGCAAAAACAAAAATAGGATGGTTGGTTGGGGTGGATGGGTAGGTTTATAATGCAAACATTTAGCAACCCAAAGGTTACATGTTCGAATCTCATCTCGGACGAATGTAGCATTTTAGCTAATTAGCAACTTTGCAACTACTTACAACTGTTGTCTACTTTGCAACTACTTAGCATGTTAGCTAGCCATTTCCCTAATCTTAACCCTTTAACTTAACTCCTACCCCTAACCTTAACCCTTACCTTAACCCCTAAACCATAGCTAACTCTKGCCACCTAGCCAACGTTAGCGTTAACCACCTTGCCACCTAGATAATGTTAGCCACCACAAATTGGAATTCGTATCATATCATAAGTTTAGCAAATTCGTAACATATTGTACAATGTGCAATTTGTAATTCGTAACATATCATACGAAATGGATGATGGACATCCACAAATTAATAGAAAAACCATACAAAACATAACATATCATACTAATTGGAGAGTCCTGGATTTACTATGTTATGTCCAGGTTGCATGAGCAAAAATATGGCTGTACTTGTTTAGACTTTGAGCCAATGCACTCCCCCTATGTCTTCCCTGACCAGACAATAAAGCAGACCAAGGTGGAAAGTCTACAAAGGTGAGGCCAGGAACTGCAGGCAAGGATGTGAACCTGCAGAAAGACGTGTCCCTGTCATCACCAAATCCCAACGCTCGAGGCGCAGTGACCCGCCCACCGGGTCCCCGGGGGCCTGGACCTCTGCCTGGAAATGGTCAGCAGGGGCCAGGAGGGGGACCAGGGCGAGGACGGGGGAGAGGACAGCCACCTCCAAGACGCTAGCACCCAGAAGAAAAATAAAAGTCAAGATTTTTTATAAATCTAACAATTGTTTAACTAAAGAATTTGCAAATGTATTGAATTGTACAAGAAAGTGTTGGATTTGAGCTACTAATTGCTTAAGAACAAATTCACATTTTGGATTAGGTTGGGGACTGTACACTGAGTGTACAAAACATGAAGGACACTTGCTCTTTCAATGACATAGACTGACCAGGTGAATCCAGGTGAAAGCTATGATCCTTTATTGATGTCACTTGTTCAATCCACTTCAATCAGTGTAGATGAAGGGGAGAAGACAGGTTGAAGAAGGATTTTTAAGACTTGAGTCAATTGAGACATGGATTGTGTATGTGTGCCATTCAGATGTTGAATGGGTAAGATAACATATTTAAGTGCCTTTGAATGGGGTATGGTAGTAGGTGCCAGGCGCACTGGTTTGTGTCAAGAACTGGGTTTTTCTGTTGGGTTTTTCACTCTCAACAGTTTCCTGTGAGTATCAAGAATGGTCCACCACCCAAAGGACATRCAGCCAACTTGACACAACTGTGGGTAGCATTGGAAACAACAAGCATTGGAGACAACGTGGGCCAGCATCCATGTGTGGGGGGGCAACTCAATATTAGGAAGGTGTTCTTAATGTTTTGTACACTCAGTGTATAAAGAGATATACAATTATTCAACTGCTATTGTGTCTTTATTGAGTTTGCCTCGTGTTTGAAATAGTTTGGAATAACAGATTTGGAACGGTTGTGTTTGGAACGGTTTGGGAAAACACATTTCAACCTTTTATTCACATACTGTACATGCCTACTGGCTTTGTATTTCACTCAATGAATCTGACTTTGACGTAACATTTTGTTAACACAACACGTCTTCATGGTATGTCGTGAAATGCTTATCACTTTTATTGTGTTGGAGGAGAACATCAGACATCACCGCAATCAAACCCACTACATAACGACTGATTTGCAGCATTTCTGCTTCTTACTGTAATCTTTAACACAGGCACTAGTATGCTAAATCTGTTGTGGTTGAACAAGGTTCGCTTGAGGGATAAAATGTTGTCAGGCTCGGAGGGGTTTGAGAAGTGAATGGTGGAGACACTGCAAGGTGTGTTGTTGAGTAGTGAACAACACAATCAAGACAACTGCGACTCAGGACAATCTCTTCAGGTTAACAGGTGAGGTTTTCTAACATTCAAATAAAATAAAATAAAATTGTATTAGTCACATGCGCCGTATACAACCGGTGTAGACCTTACAGTGAAATGCTTACTTACAAGCCTCTAACCAACAATGCACTTACATTTTTAAACTTTTTTTTTTAAACTAACGAAAAGGGTGGCTGGAGTCTTTGACAATTTTTGGGTGCATGACACCACCAGGTATAGAGGTCCTGGATGGCAGGAAGCTTTGCCCCATGTACTGGGCCGTACGCATTACCCTCTGTAGTGCCTTGCGGCTGGAGGCCGAGCAGTTGCCATACCAGGCAGTGATGCAACCAGTCAGGATGCTCTCGATGGTGCAGCTGTAGAACCTTTTGAGGATCTGAAGACCCATGCCAAATCTTTTCAGTCTCCTGAGGGGGAATAGGTTTTGTTGTGTGCTATTCATGACTGTCTTGGTGTGCTTTGATCATGTTAGTTTGTTGGTGATGTGGACACTAAGGAACTTGAAGCTCTCAACCTGCTCCACTACAGCCCCGTCGATGAGAATGGSGGCGTGCTCGGTCCTCCTTTTCCTGTAGTCCACAATCATCTCCTTTGTCTTGATCACGTTGAGGGAGAGGTTGTTMWCCTGGCACCACACGGCCAGGTCTCTGACCTCCCCTGTGTTGAGGATAAGCGTGGCGGATGTGTTGTTACCTACCCTTACCACCTGGTGGTGGCCCGTCAGGAAGTCCAGGATCCAGTTGCAAAGGGAGGTATTTAGTCCCAGGTCCTTAGCTTATTGATGAGCTTTGAGGGCACTATGGTGTTGAACACTSAGCTGTAGTCAATGAATAGCATTCTCACATAGGTGTTCCTTTTGTCCAGGTGGGAAAGGGCAGTGTGGAGTGCAATAGAGTGTATCATCTGTGGATATGTTAGGGCGGTATGCAAATTGGAGTGGGTCTAAGGTTTCTGGGATAATAGTGTTGATGTGAGCTGTGACCAGTCTTTCAAAGCACTTCATGGCTATAGATGTGAGTGCTATGGGTCTGTAGTCATTTAGGCAGGTTACCTTYGTGTTCTTGGGCACAGGGACTATGGTGGTCTGCTTAAAACATGTTGGCATTACAGACTCGGTCAGGGAGGTTGAAAATGTCAGTGAAGACACATCCTGGTAATCCGTCTGGCTCTGCGGCCTTGTGACCATAAGGAACGTATAAGAAGTATTGATGCACTTGTGCTCATTCTCTTTAAAGGTGCACTATGCAGAAATCGTTCCACCATTTCCTGGTTGCTAAAATTCTAAAAGTTTGCTTAATTTCAGTTTATGTGACAAAACAAGGAAGTACAGTGTAGATAGTCATTGTACCATCTGTGAAATATATTTTCCAGAGCCCAAAATATTGTATTTTCAGCTGATCTACCGCTTTTTAGACTTGCTTTCAATGAGAATAACATATCTATAACTCATATTTCTATGTGAATTTGGTCAAGTCGCAAAAAAAGTTACTTATTGAAGCTTTAATTATAATTCTGTTTATGAAATTGTTGTTACCACTTTACATTACAGTTGCCCTTATTACTGTGTACGTATTCCAGTTAGTACAGTGTAACAAGTACACTGTAATTATACTGCTATTGCTTAGGATTAGTGTGAGGACTAGTGATAGGGTTAAGTTGACTGAGATAAGTACAGTGTAACAATCAGTAATTACAACACCTGTTACACTGTACTTACAGGAATTATTTTCACAGATATAACTAAATTCCGAGCTGTAAAGATGGAAACAGTCGCAAACAGTAGAGATTGAAACCGTCACATCAGCTGTAGAGATGGAAACAGACATAACAGCTGGAAAGATGGAAGACAACTCACAAATGTTTGGTAAATCAAAGCCTGTATATTATGGAACAGTAGCCCCATATCCACACTTAAGTGCTAGTGGCGATGCAACAGCTCTTGAGAAAGCCATTGAAGTCAAAGGTAAGAACACCATGTATCAGAATAGTCATCCTCCAAGCCCCCCTCCCGCTGGGCACAGACGTCAGTTCATCGTCTGGTTTTGATTTACATTTGGTTGAGTTGTCAACTAACGTGAATTCAACGTGAAATCAACAACGACAAATTCCACACTCACGTTGATTCAATATCATCACATTACATTTTGTGGTTCAAATTATGTGTAAACAATGTTGATTCAACCAGTTTCTATCCAATGGGCTTCTATTTTTATTTAATTTAAATGTTTTATTTAACCTTTATTTAACTATTCACTCAGTCGGTTTTGTTGTGTTTTTATTAATGATCAATATTACCTCTACAGGAGTGGATGAGGATGTGACTATGACAGTTCTGGTGAAGAGGAGCAATGGGCAGAGACAACAAATCAAAATAGTCTATGAGCAGTCTTCTGGGCATATGAGTCACAACATTGTCCCCTCAGCCAATCCCCACTCCTAACTGCCCCTTACACATCTCGTCCCCTCCCCTCTAACTTGTTTCAGGCTCTGACTGATGACCTGAAGTCAGCTCTGAGCTCAGATCTGAAGGATGTGGTTTTGGCCCTGCTGATGACCCCTGACTAATTTGATGCCCACCAGCTCAGACAAGCTACAAAGGTAAACAGCAAGAAGGTTTTTTGGTATATTTTCACAACTTTTAGTACAAAACTCCAAACTGGTCACTTGTAACACAGCCAGTCTTTCATTCAAAACTTGCCGTTGTGCATTCATTTGGATTGTGAACATCTCTCACCACACAACCACTGATTCAAAATATACGTTTATTGTGAAATCTAATGAGAACATTGGTTTAATCACATAATTCTATATTTTCAACTTAGTCGTTTTAACTACCAGTTCATCCAATGCAAGATACGTGTTCAAATGAAACAAATTAAATTAATTAAGATGAAATAACATTTAGCACGCATTCATTTGCATCAAGCCTTTCTTGAGCATTTGGCCGTACATTCTCGTCCACATCACTGTGAATCTCATTGTTCATGCATCGCGGGAAAAACCTTTTGGGTTGGCAAATCCAAGCTTGACGTTGGTCTGCATTGATGTCGTCGTAAGCCACCGTCCATTGCCAGAAGGAAGGTGGCAAGCTCATGAGGACGGCGATCATCCATGCTGAAAAATAATCCTTAATAGGGTTGAGGACAGAAGAGTATGGGGGCAGGAACAGGGTCACATATCGGGGATGGGCCCAAAACCATGCCTGAACCCCCTCTGCATGGTGGAACCTGAAATTGTCCTACACAATGTCATCGGTGACTTCTCCACCTTGACAGTCCTGCTCAATTTCATTGAGAAACACAATGAGGTGTGCAGTGTTATAGGATCCAAGTAATGACCTACGTTATACCACACCATCTTCAGAGATAGCTGCGCACATGGAGATGTTTCCCCCACGTTGTCCAGGCACTTGGACGGTCGCCCGTTGGCCGATGAGTTGCCAAGTTTTGGCCAGGTTAAAGCCCGCTTCATAAACAAAGATATACTTGTGATAGTTCACAGCAGCATCAAGCACTATCACCCTCTAAAATATATTTTTGTTAGTTATTTTTACAGTATAGTTCCAATATGATATTGTGAAGTAACGTGTACATCAAATAGTAACAGTAATACAGTATATATGTAATGAATACTCAGGGAGAAAAAGGTATAGATTCACGCGCAGAGCGCAGCAGGTGTTTATTTCGCAGAAGGCAAGAATCGTGGTCACAGGCAGGCAATGGTCATACACAGGTAGGCAAACAGGCAGGTGAATCAAAACTAGGACTGAAGGCTATAACTGTTTCTCACAAACGAGCTAGGAAAAGGCTTAGTAGAGTCAAAGCGAACAATACCTCACAAAGGCACAAACAGAATGAACTGAACTAAATAAGGAGCTGATGAGACCAGGTGAGTAACTAACACAGGGGAAATCAATMAYCAYAAATGAAAGACAGGGCTACMTTCAAGAACACAAAGAAACAGAACACAAGGTTGACTAGGAAAATAAATACAGAACCTTACAATATAGTGCTGTACCTGAACATACTAGGCCCGCAGTTGTTTCACCCAGTCGTTGTTTCTCACAAAAGCCACAAGGTAAATGTGTTTCATAGATACCTGGTGCCTCTTCGAAAGGCAGATGATTGTTGTTAAGCTGGTGGATGCCACATTGATAAAGGTGTCATCGGTCTCCTCAATGGCCTGCTTTATTTTGAACAGCCATATGTCACTGCTGGCTCTCACCTTTTCCACCACTGCTCACTCCTGCTGGTTGGTCAGCACACGGCCACAGGGTCTTCTGTCAATTCTGAGGGTAGAACAGTGTATACTGTCAATAGATCATACTGTAAGAACATTAACATGTTTTTTTACTGTATGTAATTTACTGTAACATGTCATTTACTGTAAATGTAATGATAAAGCAGAGTGCATATTCTGCAGACTTACTGGTTTTCTTGGCGAAATGTTCTCATGATCGAATTGACAGTTGATCTTTTCAGATTGGGGTGAATTAATCTAGCAGCCTCTGCCATGGTAAGGCCTCTGTTTACCACATGGTCAACGACGATGGCCTGGACTTTAGACACATGTTCCATGTTGTCTGCCTCCCTCTCTCTGATACCCACCTCTTTGACGGGGCCCATGCCCACCTCTTTGACGGGGCCCATNCCCATGCCCACCTCTTTGACGGGGCCCATGCCCACCTCTTTGACCTCTTTGACGGGGCCCATGCCCACCTCTTTGACGGGGCCCATGCCCACCTCCTTGTCTACGAGCTCTTTGATTTCTTCCTCTCCCTTGCTGTCTATCCTGCGCCATGTTGAAAGAAATTGCAAATGTTCACACACACCCTTTTATTTGGTGACCAATTGTGACCAATATTATCATGTACTGTAGGGCAGGTCTATGCTTCAATTGCTATTCGATATGGTTCTTGTTTTGTTCAATAGCGTTTGGGCACAAATTAGGATCTTCTGGTAGAAATTATGGCATCAAGGACACACGAGGAGATTTGTCAGATCAAGAGGACCTTCATGGATAGTGTGAATATGTGTTCATTTCAAGATCGATCATGAGTGTAAGGATGTATTGAAGCGTTATAAATGTCTCGCTCGCTTTCTCCTACAGAATACCAGAAGGACTTGGACAAGGTCATTAAATGTGAGACCAGTGGAGACTTCACCCCCGCAATTCTGGCCCTTCTGAAGGCTGACAGGAGTAAAGACACTGACGTGGACATCGATCTTGCCAAAAAGGGTGCAAGGGTAGGACCTTTAACAACATAGTGGATGCAATAATATAACTCCATGATAATGTCTGGGCACATAGTCAGTCTCTAATGTGGTAAAATTGTTTCCTAGGCTCTCTTTGAGGCAGGAGAGAATACCAAAGGGACTGATGTTGAAAACATCAGTTGAAAACAGACCTGCTGTTTTCAACTCTTAATGATCGGCTATGAAAAGCCAACTGAGATTAATTTCCTGATTATTATTTGACCATGCTTGTCATTTATGAACATTTTGAAAATCTTGGCTCTCTCTAATTTTCTCCTTCTCTCTTTTCTTTCTCTCGGAGGACCTGGGCCCTAGGACCATGCGTCGGGACTGCCGCCCGTGGTGACTCCTTGCTGTCCCCAGTCCGCCTGGCCTTGCTGCTATTCCAGTTTCAGCTGTTCTTGCCTGCGGTTATGGACAGTTATAGACCTGTTGTTTTTTCAACTCTTGATGATCGCTATGAAAAGCCAACTGAAAAATTATTCATGATTATTATTTGACCATGCTTGTCACTTATGAACATTTTTTGAAAACATCTTGGCATAGTTCTGTTATAATCTCCACCCGGCACAGCCAGAAGAGGACTGGCCACCCCTCATAGCCTGGTTCCTCTCTAGGTTTCTTCCTAGGTTTTGGCCTTTTCTAGGGAGTTTTTCCTAGCCACCGTGCTTCTACACCTGCATTACTAGCTGTTTGGGTTTTAGGCTGGGTGTCTGTACAGCACTTCGAGATATTAGCTGATGTACGAAGGGCTATATAAAATAAAATTGATTGATTGATTGATGTCGCCGTCTTCATTGACATTCCTGCAGCAGGAGCGGCCCACAGCTCGCCAAAGGTAAGGCATATTAAGAGTACAAACACACACAAACACACAGAAGGCCTGCAGAGTCTCCAAAATAGCCAGGTACAAAATCACTACATAGGTTCCAACACACAACAGAAGGTCCAAACACACCCAGACAAACAGGTGTAATGTAACCACACACAAACAGGTCACACATAAAACGGACACAGAAAGAAAGATTCTTAAGACTGTCCTTAATCATGAATGAATCAATGTCTATTTTTATCTCCTAGCATTCCAGAAGTATTCTGATTTCAGTGTTGTGGCTTGGCCCAAAGCACTCGACCTGGAGCCGAAGGGGGACGTTGAGGACTGCCTCATAGACATTGGTGAGGTCATCTCCACTATCATGATTGATACATTGTACTCTATTTCTGTGATTTATATTCAACTGATCTGTATGTCTTTGATAGTGTAGTAAAGTGTCTGCTGCAAGCCTGTTTTCTTCACTCTCTCTCTGTGTGTGTGTGTGTGTGTGTGTGTGTGTGTGTGTGTGTGTGTGTGTGTGTGTGTGTGTGTGTGTGTGTGTGTGTGTGTGTGTGTGTGTGTGTGTGTGTGTGTGTGTGTGTGTGTGTGTGTGTGTGTGTGTGTGTGTGTGTGTGTGTGTGTTTCATGCGTGTGTTCATGCGTGTGTGCGTTGGTGCTTACCTGTATTAGATGGTGTATTTGGTAAAGATATAAAACTCCTCTCCAGGGCTACGGTACGTGTGATGAAACTCTGATCAGGATGCCTGCTGAGCCGCTCTGAGGTGGACCTGAAGAAGGTGATGGAAGAGTTTGAGACCATGTACAAAAAAAAACTACAGGAGCACACCCTGGTGAATTACACAACACAACACTGGGTGAGAATCAGGAGAAAGTTGGAGATTTTTTATTAAATTATTTTGACATTAACTCATTACCCCGTTTCCTTTGTGAAACAGGAGGAGACAAGGGATATTATGAGAAAATCCTGCTTTTACTGTGCGGACCTCTCTGAAGACTGTACATACCAAATGTTCTTGCATTACTAAAATAAATAAAAACATATTGAAAATATTGAAGGCCTACCTGTTTACAAATAGCTGCATACATAAAGAACAGATAAGAGCTTGACAACTAGTGCTGCCTTCATATGTGGTTTGTTTACTAAATAAGTATATTGGAATTATGTATTCATAAAACTCTTTGTAAGAGCAGTAATCAATGTATCTTTTTAGGTATCCTACAGCAGTATAAAATATGTAATCCAAAGTCTAAATATAAAATGTTTTGGGGAAAGGCTATAATTTCACTTTGGCTGCACAAAGCAGAACTGATGGGAACTCGGACCTGGGAACTCTAGTACGTTCAAAACCATTGGGAACTCGGAAAAAACAAGCGTCGACTGAGAAAAATCTATTTGAATGGTCATCCAAATCCGAATTCAGCTCGGGAGCTCGGGCCTATGACTAGAGCTCCGAATTCCCGACCTGAAGATCACTAACGTCATGATTTGACCTCGTATTTTTCCGTGTTCCAAGTTGTTTGAACGCGGCATTAGGTTCGCGAATTTGTGACGTGGAAACGTTTACAGTATCCGGAAGTGTGGCCGCCACCATCTGGGATGGTATTSTTTCCTTTGGAAGCAATTTTACAAATAGTTTATGATACCATATTCTTAATTATGCCGGATATTTGAACGAACATGGTCTGCATCTGTATTGTAAGAGGGAGGTCTTGCTAACTAGCTAGCTACGATGCCTTGTTGAATTATATGATAAGCTAGCCGGCTAGCTAGCTAACAACAGCTACTATAGTAACGTTAATCTCTTTGACACAACTTTACAAGGCCAACGTTCGCTAGCAACCACCAGCCTGGTCGCATGGATCATTACATTTGTTGAATTTCAGCCTAGCTTTAAAAATGGATGACAAATACAGCAGCAATGTACTTTCCAGTGGACAGCTTGGCAGGGTTGAAGTGCCGAATGCCAGGTAAGCCCTCTAGTTTTCTAGTAACGTTAAATTGTTGTGGTTAGGCAGCTTATGTTAGCTGTAGCTGAGGAATGCTCAAGAGAGAACAGAGCTGAGCGTTCCTCAGCTAGGTCAGTTGCTTTCTTCGCTGACTAACTATTTATCCTGTGACGATTGTACCACATTAGTTGAATTCAGAGTATTTGCTTGTATGTTCTGTTCAATGCTAGCCTACAGTAGAAGTGAGGCTATTGTTTACATCATGGCTGTGTTTATGTCACTGATTGTCATCACTAGTCGTCCTTAGCTAGGTGGGCAAATTCATGTTCTCAGATTGCATTTGGTATTCTCTCTTTCAGGCTAACCAGGTACATAGTGTTACTGCTTGTGTCCAAGGTGTTGAAGGCACTTGGGATCTTTGAATCATATGACCTCCTTAAAGTTGTCCATATTGTTCAGTTCATCTTCATACTAAAATTGGGGTGAGTAGCTCCTTGTTACCCTTTTCTCCTCCGATTTAAAATCTGAGTTTATTCTGTTATGAATGGAAAATACATCTGTCTCTTGTTCCTGTCTAGGTGTGCAGTGATTTTGGTTTTCTTCCAAAAACCATTCTCTTCTGGGAAAGCAATTTCAAAGAGACAGGTATGCTTTTGCCTTGCTTTCAGGTCTTACTCGGAGACACAAATAATGTGTCATAGACAGCATGTGCACTCCAGGAGTAATCACGTGACCCTCACCCATCTTTATTGCAGTGGATCAAGCTTCTCAAACATTCGGTCATCAGCTGCATCATTTCCCTGCTGGGTTTCTTTGGTCTCACTCTCTGTGGACCTTTAAGGTAAGATGTCATGTCAGCCGTCTGATTGAATGGAGGGTTTTGTTTCTTGATGTCATTACTTGTACGACCTCAGACACTCCTTGATAAGATCCTATTTTTTTCCTTCTTGCTCAGGACGTTGTTACTGTTTGAGCACAGCGATGTGGTGGTCATCGCACTCCTCAGTGTTCTATTCACAAGCTCAGGAGGTGGCCCCTCCAAGGTAAGCACACGTGTGCATCTGTTTTTTAAATTTCTTTCTAAACAGTCTTATCAATCTTCATTTCAATGTCTTCCAAACCCCTGTGGATGTTGTGAATGACAACATGTCTGTTTGTGTTGTAGACCAGAGGTGCTGCTCTCTTCATTATCGCTGTCATCTGTCTCCTTCTCTTTGACAATGATGACCTCATGGCGAAGATGGCGGAACATCGTATCCTTTCTGAAATGCATGATAGAATAGGGGTATACAAGTGCATTATTTTCTTTCTGAATGGGTGATCATAATGTCTAACCTCTATAGTCTTTCCCTTAATCATCTGCTCTTCTAGCTGAAGGACACCATGACAGTGCCCTCACTCATGCTCTCTATACTGCTATTGCATTCTTGGGGGTAGCAGATCACAAGGTAAGGAAATCAATCACATCACAAGTACAGTATTTGCTTGTCTAGTGGATGTAATCTTCCCTGTGCCTCAACTCCATCTTCTCTCCTTTCTCCACACTTTGAGAAAAGTTAAGCCACTAATGCTCTCTTTCTCAGGGTGGGGTTGTGTTGCTGGTGGTGTCTCTCTGCCTGAAGATTGGCTTCCACACAGCTTCCAGGAAGTTGTCTGTGGAGATCGGGGGAGCCAAACGCCTCTATGCCCTGGATAACTTGGTCTCCTCCATAGTCCTGCTGCCCTGGGTCATAGTGCTCTCAGCCACCACAGAGGTAAGAGATGGATAATATGGGAAAGCACAGTTCTAAGGCATCTAATGCAGCTTTATCAGATTTCTTTACAAATATTTTGTCTCAGTAAGGTTAAGAGCCCAAACAATTGGGTATTTGTTACTGCATAAAGAGTACAAAGTGCCTAAACTGTGATTCTAAATTTCCAGAGCAAAGTGGAGTCATGGTCGGCTCTTATCCTGCCATTTGGGATGATCATCTTCTCTGTAATGATCCTGGAGTTCTATGTAGAGTCCATCTGCATCACCAAGATGGAGGCTCCCAGGTGTGCCCGCTATGGCTCCATCTTTCTCTTCCTCAGCGGGCTGCTGCTGGCCAACTTCTGGACCCACCCGCTGACGGAACAGCTCCGGACCATGAGCAAGACCCCCCAGCAAGAGAGCACAGAGACGGAGCATGTGCTCTCTGGGGGGGTGCTGGTCAGTGCAGTCTTCTTCATCATGGGTGAGTGAGAGTACCGGCAGTAGTAATGACTGACTTCATGGTGGCTAGACAGTTTTTGTCAGAGTAAGGACTGACATTAAGTAGTCTAACTTTCAGGTGGCATTCATTGAGCATGTCATATAGCGTAAATCCCCCTCTCTCACTGTTTTCAGCTGACAGCATCTTGTCGTCACCATCGAAGAAGGGTCAGAAGGGGACCTTGGTGGGGTATTCCCCCGAGGGAACCCCTCTGTATAACTTCATGGGGGACGCCCTGCAGCACACGTCCCAGTCTCTGCCCCGCTTCATCAAAGACTCCCTCAAACAGATCCTGGAGGAGTATGATTCCAGACAGATCTTCTACTTCCTCTGTCTCAATCTGGTAAGTAGAACCTCAGGTATGAGAATACACAGGACTGAATATCAGATGACTGGACTGGGTGATCTAGACTTGAGAATTTCAGTACCATGCCTTATCTACAGAGCTTTTTGTGGTGGCTAAAAAATTAAGATTAGTTGACTAAATTGCTTGTTACTTCTTGTTTTCCACGTTCTAGGCTTTCACGTTTGTGGAGCTCTTCTACGGTGTGTGGACCAACAGCCTGGGCCTGATCTCTGATGGCTTCCACATGTTGTTTGACTGCTCTGCTCTAGTGCTGGGCCTCTTCGCAGCTCTCATGACACGCTGGAAAGCAACCAGGATATTCTCTTATGGGTAAGCTCAGTAATGGAGATAAGCTGCTCTAAGAGGTATTGGACGTAGGGCTGGACGATATGGCCAAAATCTCATATCCCGATTTATAAGTAATTTCATATCCCGATAACGAATCATATCACGATATAGCACATTTTCTGTAAATTCAATGAATAAATAGTTTATATGAAATGACCACATGTAAAGGCCTATTTCTTATTACATTTTGAGTTATAATCAACAAATAAAAGGTACTTACTCATATGATTATTTCTCCTTTTATTTAGAACCTTTGTGCACATTTTCAATTAAGAATGTAACCAAATTTATGAAACCTAAAAAGGTAAATAGAAAACACTTCAAATATAGTTGCAAACAAAATAAATATAGGCCTAAAAATATATATATATATAATATTTTTTTTAAATGGAGGGGGGCTTGCCTGTTTTAAATGTTATTTTGGCATTAATACTTGTCACTTATCAATTTGCATTTGGTACCTTGGGTCGAGTGTTGGCACCAACTCACGAAACCTCAGTTTCTCGACAGTGTAAATTGGGGCCATGTCTTTGCAGATGTAAGTTGTAACGGCAGCTGTTATCTCCTTCCACCTTTGTGATTCTTTGCCATATGGTGTGCCGCGGGCAAAAGCCTCTTGCAATGTCTGAGTCGGTGGTTTGTTTTGAGCACTCGATTGTACTGTTTTGGGTCTCATCCTTAGATTCTCTCCGTACTGTTTCACATGATTCTTGCGTAGGTGGTAAAAGAGGTTAGTGGTGTTTGAGCCTGTTGTCGGGACCGGCTTGCGGCATATTTTGCAGAGGACGGTTTTCTGGCCCGTGTCAGACTTTTGATACCCAAACCACGTCCAAGCGACCGAAGTAGCCCCTCTTTTAGATACGAGCTCCGTGCTTTGTGTCACGTTCACTCTCCTCCATGTTTGTTTGTGTTGCAAATTTCCTTCTGCACGTGTGGAAGAACGCAAAGCGTCGTCCAATCAACGAAAAATATTGCCGTATAGAGTGTGATTTGCGACACAACGAAATAAACGATAGAGCATAATATGAAATGATAGAAGTTTTTCTATCGTCACACGATATATATCGTCATATCGCCCAGCCCTAATTGGACGTCTTCATTCTTATCTGGAGCTATTATTGTCAAGTTGAGAAATTCAAATGTAATTGATCAATGTTCTGTTTCAATTTGCAGATATGGCCGAGTTGAAATTCTCTCTGGATTCATCAATGGCTTGTTCCTCATGGTCATAGCTTTCTTTGTCTTTGTGGAGTCGGTCACACGACTCGTAGACCCTCCCAACATTAACACAGACATGTTGACAGTAAGTTAACCATGTCTACAGCTTCTCATAATGCCTCTTTATGTTCATCATGTTAACATTTGTATCAAACATATTCAAGTTTCTCTACCTAATAATATGTAGGTTGTCCAAAAGAGTTTAAACAAATGTTCGTCTGGTAACCCTGATAACACAGCATCTGTGTTTTCCCTAGCCTGTGTCAGTTGGAGGTCTCCTCGTCAACCTAGTGGGTATCTGTGCCTTCAGCCACGCCCACTCCCACGGTGCCGCTAAAAGCAACTGTTCATCACATGATCATGGCCACTCCCACGGGCATGGGCACAGTGAGCACGGGCACTCTCATGGGGGACATGGGCACGGTGGAAACGGGCATGGGCAGAGCAGTCATGGACACAGTCATGGAAGCAGCCATGGCCACTCCCATGGCGGGGGCATGAATGCCAATATGAGAGGTGAGTGATCCACATTATAAAAGCTGTTCATAATTCCTTGTAGAGCTGAGCTGAAGAGAGGTGTTATGAATGTACGTCCAAATTAGGTGCTCATTTGCTCTTCGTTGTTTTCAACTGTATGACGGACCACAGTCAGTGTTTAATCACGGCTTTAAATGCGTATTTTTTTCCAGGTGTCTTTCTGCACGTGCTGGCTGACACGCTGGGCAGTGTTGGTGTGATCATCTCCACAATTCTCATTCGTCAGTTTGGCTGGTTGATCGCTGACCCCATCTGTTCCCTCTTCATCTCCACCCTCATCTTCCTCAGTGTCATCCCGCTGCTGACAGATGCAGCCGAGGTCCTCCTCTTGAGGACGCCTCCTGAACATGAGAAGGACCTCAACATCGCCCTGGAAAAGGTTGGATAGCAAAACCTGTACTTACATAGTAAAGTAAATCAAAATCGAAATATTATAATTAAGTACATTAGATTTGTGTTCAGTTGATTGATAGTGTTTGAAGAGTGGACCATACCATACAATGAATAATCATGTTGGGTTGATTGATATTGTTTGAAGAGCGGYCCATACAATGAATAATCAGGTTGGGTAATTTTGTGTTCTTTCAGATTGAGAAAGTAGAAGGTGTGCTATCTTACCGCGACCCTCACTTTTGGAGACACTCAGCCAGTGTCATCGCAGGAACGATTCACCTGCAGCTGATGTCAGACGTTGTGGAGCAGAGGATCATACAGCAGGCGAGTGTAAAAAAATGTTTATTGATTATTTTTTGGGTTAAGTTAATTGTGTTTTCATGAATAATACATCTCAAACCATTTTCATGTTGTCATTTATAGGTGACTGCTATTCTGAAAGATGCCGGGGTGAATAATCTATCTGTCCAGGTGGAGAAGGAGGCCTATTTCCAGCACATGTCTGGCCTCACTACTGGATTCCATGATGTTCTGGCAATGACACAACAAATGGAGTCCATGAATTATCTGAAAGATGGAACATGTATCATGTAACTTATTCTGTGGTACCAAATCAAATTTTAGAATTTTTTTTTTTTTGCATTTATGTGTGTGTGTGCAGTTCATGTGAAATAAAAATGGAATATATAACTTTTATCATGGTTGGACTACAACCACTGTCTTTATTATGTTCTTTGATTACTCCACCTCCATTTTTTTAGAAGAGTAATTATGCACAAGATATGTGGCTACTGCAGAGCCTGATGTGCCTCCAGAGCACATTTATGGGATCAGAGGTTAACACAATATAATAAATGTGTGTTGTATGGGCATGATGTCCTGTTTCCTACATGACTAGCACAAATGCAGTAATAAGAAGACCGTAAATAGTAAAATAACAGTGCAGTACAAGTGTACACTTTATTACATAAAATGCAACTGTGATGGTGGAGTTATCAAAGAAAAGCAGAGCCAAAATCAAAGGTTTTTAAGAATCTTTGGGGAAATTAGCKGCTGATGGTGCTCCTAGGGGCGGCAGGTAGCCTCGTGGTTAGAGAGTTCGGCCAGTACCGAAAGGTTGCTGGATCGAATCCCGGAGCCGACAAGATACAAATCTGTCGTTCTGCCCCTGATCAAGGCAGGTAACCCACTGTTCCCCGGTAGGCCGTCATTGTAAATACGAATTTGTTCTTCACTGACTTGCCTAGTAAAATAAATAAAAAGATCTTTGCAAACATATAATTCATTACATAGTAGAAAACATCAACAAACAAAAAAACAAGTTGGTAAACCGTAATTAAGTACAATAAAGTGCCTTTGTTTTCAACTGAAACAAAACGTATTTTTCTTATTTATAAGGAGGCGGAAGTCTTAAAAAAAATGATGAATTCTGTCGTCATTACAGGTTGTCCTAGGAACGCATTCTAAGCGGCTGCATATCATCCAATCAGATGACAATGAATTTGGGAACGCAGCGAATGAGATTCGAGTAAGCCTGCATTTAAACCACGGTCATTCACCCTTTGGTATTGTACAGATCAGTGTATTCTGTCTTCAGCAAACAAACTCATCTTTCGAAATGGCTCTCCCTATGACCAGAGTAAGTTTTATATTTTGCGGATTTTCTCGTTGTTGTAATGTAGTCGTGGCATTTGATTCATTTTTTCTATGCATTAGTTTAGAGTTTTTGGAGCTCAAATGGAGATGAGGGAATCGCCTCGTGCATCTGCAAAAATGTTTCCTTCTCGTGACATTCTTGCGTACTGTAGCCATTCAGAGTTCGATATCCCTTGTTTTATTTGACTGTGAATCAATCTAGCTACATGGTTTCTTTTATTGCGGTAGAGTCGTCTGGCTTCCTCAGAGAACCAAACTACTCTGCCGGGAAAGGCTGTTCTGGGAACTAAGCCTACGCTGAGACAACGAGCGGCGCTCGGCGAAATCGGAAATGTTGGAGTCCCCAGACAGACTCTGAAAAAGGTGAGATTCCGGAAACGTTTTCTCTATGTATGGCTTACGATCTAGTTGCCATGTCTTTTTTTTTTTTTTGTACTAAAATACTGCGCTTAAATGATTCTACAGAATGCAAAGGCAGAAACCACTAAGGTGGTTGACAGGYAGACCAGCACGCGGACTGAAAAGGCCCAGGTGGTTCAAGCACCAAAAATAGTAGTTTTTCCCCCTGTTCAGGTGAGACTTCTGGGGTGATGGGCAATAATTTGTCTGCTTCATATTTTTGTTTGCCTTCAATCTGCTCAACTCTCCATTCCCGTCTTGGACCTTGTTCACCACTACACCCCATATTGAATATGAACGTTGGGTGTTATCTGACAGGTTTTGCCTGAGCCAATGTCTCCCACACCTATGGAGACATCTGGCTGTGTTCCCAACGAGCTGTGCCAGGCCTTCTCAGATGTCCTACTTAATATCAAGGATGTAGATGCTGATGACTATGACAACCCCATGCTCTGCAGTGACTATGTGAAGGACATCTACAAATATCTCCAGAAACTTGAGGTTGGTGTTCTGAAACGGAGTAACTATGTCCAGCAAATGCATTATCTTACTGCATGTGCCTGTTGCATACATGACCCTCTGTCATCTCCCCTTGCAGATTGATCAGGCTGTCAAACCCAAATATCTGGAGGGACAGGAAATTACAGGCAACATGCGTGCTATCCTCATCGATTGGCTTGTCCAGGTCCAAATCAAGTTCCGCCTGCTGCAGGAGACCATGTTCATGACTGTGGGAATCATTGATCGCTTCCTTCAGGTAATAAGTCAGTGGCATTTTTCCCTTGGCCAACTATATCCTAGACATCCTGATCTGAAACTATTTGAAGTGTTGTGGGAATTTATTTTCACCCCTTTATTCCTCCCCAATTTCGTGATATCCAATTGGTAGTAGTCTAGTCTTGCTGCAACTCCAGTACGGATTCGGGGAGAGGCGAAGGTCTAGAGCCATGCATCCTCCGAAACACAACCTAGCTGCACTGCTTCTTGACACAATGTCCATCCAACCTGGAAGCCATCCGCACCAATGTGTCGGAGGAAACACCGTACACCTGGCTACCGTGTCAGCGTGCCCTGTGCCCGGCCCGCCACAGGCGTTGCTAGTGCTATGAGACAAGGATATCCCTGCCGGCCAAACCCTCCCCTAACCCGGATAACGCTGGGCCAATTGTGCGCTGCCTCCCGGTCGCGGCCTGCTGCGACAGGGCCTGGACTCGAACCCAGAATCTCTAGTGYCACAGCTAGCACTGCGATGCAGTGCCTTAGACCACTGCGCCACTCGGGAGGCCACGTGGTGGGGAATGTAGCAGACATATCATTTAACCCGCTAGTAGGCTTTATTTTTTGCCAATCCAGCATTTCAAGTTGGGGCAGATCAACAAAATGGGTTTGACAGAACCACAAATKATTTGCTCTTATTACTGTGTGTGTGAAAGGTCCCAATTGATTGACATCTCGTTCACCAGGATAACCCACTGCCCAAAAAYCAGCTCCAGCTTGTTGGTGTGACAGCCATGTTCATTGCCTCCAAATACGAGGAGATGTACCCTCCGGAGATCTTAGACTTCGCCTATGTTACCGACCAGGCCTACACCACTGCACAGATCAGGGACATGGAGATGACGATCCTAAGGGTGCTCAAGTTCAGCTTTGGCCGTCCTCTCCCCCTCCAGTTCCTCAGAAGGGCCTCAAAGATTGGCGAGGTATGCCAACCCCCTTCAATACTGACACCTCCATTTGTGTTGCTCTCCAACCCTGTTCCGAAAGAGCTACCTTCCTGTAGGTTTTTGCTCCAACCACAGGTGTAACTTGCTTAGTTTATCAACCAGCTAATTATTAGAATCTGGTGCACTAGATTAGCCTTAGTGCAGAAATCTATAGGACTGTAGCTCTTTGGAAGAGGGTTGGACAGCCCTGTCCTGTATTCACACCAATTAAAATCTCTCCAGGTGACTGCTGAGCACCACACCCTGGCAAAGTACTTTGTGGAGCTCACCATGGTAGACTACGAGATGGTGCACTTCCCTCCCTCCCAGGTGGCCAGTGCAGCCTTTGCCCTCACCCTGAAGGTCTTCAACTGCGGTGAATGGGTAAGATGTCATCAGTTTATTCAATTCTCTTAACTTTTCTGAATGGCATCCACCATTTTGTAAGCTTTCCTGACCAGTGAAACGAGGACATTGTTCATTATTGCTTAAGTCTTCTTACTTGCTGTATTTCTGTCCTCACCCCAGAGCTCCACACTACAGCATTACATGAACTACACAGAAGACAGCCTGGTCCCTGCCATGCAGCACATCGCAAAAAATGTTCTGAAGGTGAACGAGGGACAAACTAAGCACATGGTGAGTATCATACAAAGTACTGCCTCTTGCTTTGTGAATGTCACTATACATGCACCAATGATTAGCGTTCAAATGATTCTACGAAATTGCCCTTGTCCCCCTGATTTTTAACTCTTTGTTTCAGACGGTTAAGAACAAGTACTCTAGTCAGAAGCAGATGAGAATTGCCACTATTTCACAGCTTAAGTCTTCATTGATCAAGGACCTTGCAAAACAACTCACCCTATGAGATGCCTGCTGGCGCTATGTGCTGCTTGTACTGTACAGAATGTATTACTTATGTGATTTTATTTTTTTTAGTAAAGTCTTAACGATTGTGGGAGAAATGTTAGTGTTGGGAAGTGTATAGCTTGTGTTCCAACACCTGGGTGTTGGACTTCCTGGTAATTAAATGCATTGACCTAAAGTGGGTAAGTTCTACCTGGCCATCAATGTAACTTGCATGTATGATCAAGACTGTATATTCATGTAATGTCAATAAACATTTTATAAACTTTTAAATTATGCTTTTGTTTAATACTTTGATTTTGAAGGTATTCTTATTGTAATACTTAATCTTGTCCACTAGAAGGAGCTAGTGCTTTAGTTGCTGTCTTGGCAATTTCATGTGATGTGCAGCTAGTTTCCTTTATTGGTGCTTGCATGGCACATTTACAATTGGCCATTTTCTAGCTATCACTTGAACATCTGCCAAAGAGCACAAATTCTGGTAGGCATTCAACTGCTTGAGTAATGACATTTTGACTGGCTTAGAGGGGAAATGGCAACRGAGTATGGCCGGTGTTCACATGCATTAGACACTCAAGCTGTAAGGCTGCTTTTTTTTGGGACATGGCTGGGCTGACCCAGTTGCTCAGAGCTGCTCCTTTTCAAGGCCTCTCACTGCACTCTAAGGAGCATCTGTACAGACATTATTCAGGTCAGATCTATTCTGCTGTTGGTCAGCCTCTGGTCCATCTCATTAYGTCCTCTGCTTTTGTAACCCCAAAAATGGAAGGGTCTGGATCTGAACCCAAGGTAACAATGACCTGGTAATCCCAAATGTGTTTTACAGGGTTAGCCATAACTGGAGCGAATTGGTGTTCAGTGCCTTGCTCAAGGGTACCTTGCCTATTTTCACCATGTCTGCTCAGGTATTCAAACCAACCTTCGCTTACTGGCCCGACTAACCGCTAGACTACCTGTAGTCTAAACTGTTCATGAATCTTTATTCCCCAAGGATGTAGATCTTTCCATTGCTCTGTATCCTCTACAATTACATTTGTTGTTCAACCTTCAAAAGAAAAACGCGTGTCTTAGCCTAACAGCCATTCTGAGTTTAGCCCACCCTCTGAACCCACATTAAATCAAATTTCAAATCAAATTTATTTATATAGCCCTTTGTACATCAGCTGATATCTCAAAGTGCTGTACAGAAACCCAGCCTAAAACCCCAAACAGCAAGCAATGCAGGTGTAGAAGCACGGTGGCTAGGAAAAACTCCCTAGAAAGGCCGAACCCTAGAGAGGAACCAGGCTATGAGGGGTGGGCCAGTCCTCTTCTGGCTGTGCCGGGTGGAGATTATAACTGAACATGGACAAGATGTTCATAAATGACCAGCATGGTCAAATAATCACAGTTGTCGTGGGTGCAGCAAGCCAGCACAGGAGTAAATGTCAGTTGGCTTTTCATAACCAATCATTAAGAGTATCTCTACCGCTCCTGCGGTCTCTAGAGAGTTGAAAACAGCACGTCCGGTGAACAGGTCAGGGTTCCATATCCGCAGGCAGAACAGTTGAAACTGGAGCAGCAACACGGCCAGGTGGACTGGGGACAGTAAGGAGTCATCATGCCAGGTCGTCCTGAGGCATGGTCCTAGGGCTCAGGTCCTCCGAGAGAGAGAATTAGAGAGAGCATACTTAAATTCACACAGGACACTGGATAAGACAGGAGAAGTACTCCAGATATAACAGACTGACCCTAGCCCCCCGACACAAACTACTGCAGCATTGAGACTGGAGGGGTCAGGAGACACTGTGGCCCCATCCGATGATACCCCCGGACAGGGCCAAACAGGAAGGATATAACCCCACCCACTTTGCCAAAGCACAGCCCCCACACCACTAGAGGGATATCTTCAACCACCAACTTACCATCCTGAGACAAGGCAGAGTATAGCCCACAAAGATTTCCGCCACGGCACAACCCAAGGGGGGGCGCCAACCCAGACAGGAAGACCACGTCAGTGACTCAACCCAATCAAGTGATGCACCCCTCCTAGGGACGGCATGAAAGAGCACCAGTAAGCCAGTGACTCAGCCCCTGTAATAGGGTTAGAGGCAGAGAATCCCAGTGGAGAGAGGGGAACCGGCCAGGCAGAGACAGCAAGGGCGGTTCGTTGCTCCAGAGCCTTTCCGTTCACCTTCACACTCCTGGGCCAAACTACACTCAATCATATGACCTACTGAAGAGATGAGTCTTCAGTAAAGACTTAAAGGTTAAGACCGAGTCTGCGTCTCTCACATGGGTAGGCAGACCACTCCATAAAAATGGAGATCTATAGGAGAAAGCCCTGCCTCTAGCTGTTTGCTTAGAAATTCTAGGGACAATTAGGAGGCCTGCGTCTTGTGACCGTAGCGTACGTGTAGGTATGTACGGCAGGACCAACTTGGAAAGATAGGTAGGAGCAAGCCCATGTAATGCTTTGTAGGTTAGCAGTAAAACCTTGAAATCAGCCCTTGCCTTAACAGGAAGCCAGTGTAGGGAGGCTAGCACTGGAGTAATATGATCACATTTTTTTGGTTCTAGTCAGGATTTCTAGCAGCCGAATTTAGCACTAACTGAAGTTTATTTAGTGCTTATTCTGGGTAGCCGAAAGTAAGAGCATTGGCAGTAGTCTAATCTAGAAGTAAACAAAAGCATGGATTAATTTTCTGCATCATTTTTGGACAGAAAATTTCTGATTTTTGCCAATGTTACGTAGATGGAAAAAAAGCTGTCCTTGAAACAGTCTTGATATGTTCGTCAAAAGAGAGATCAGGGTCCAGAGTAACGCCGAGGTCCTTCCACAGTTTTATTTGAGACGACTTTACAACCATCAAGATTAATTGTCAGATTCAACAGAAGATCTCTTTGTTTCTTGGGACCTAAGAACAAGCATCTCTGTTTTGTCCGAGTTTAAAGTAGAATGTTTTCAGCCAGCCACTTCCTTATGTCTGAAACACAGGCTTCTAGCGAGGGCAATTTTGGGGCTTCACCCTGTTTCATTGAAATGTACAGCTGTGTGTCATCCGCATAGCAGTGAAAGTTAACATTATGTTTTCGAATGACATCCCCAAGAGGTGAAATATTTAGGAAAACAATTAGCGGGTCCCTAAACGGAACCTTGAGGAACACCGAAATGTACAGTTGATTTGTCAAGGACAAACCATTCACAGACACAAACTGATATCTTTCCGACAGATAAGATCTAAACCAGGCCAGAACTTGTCCGTGTAGACCAATTTGGGGTTTCCAATCTCTCCAAAAGAATGTGGTGATTGATGGTATCAAAGGCAGCACTAAGGTCTAGTAGCAAGAGAACAGATGCAGAGCCTCGGTCTGACGCCATTAAAGGTAATTTACCACCTTCACAAGTGCAGTCTCAGTGCTATGATGGGGGTCTAAAACCAGACTGAAAGCATTCGTATAATTGTTTGTCTTCAGGAAGGCAGTGAGTTGCTGCGCAACAGCTTTTTCTAAATTTTTGATAGAATGGAAGAATTCGAAATAGGCCGATAGTTTTTATATTTTCTGGGTCAAGGTTTGGCTTTTTCAAGAGAGGCTTTATTACTGCACTTTTAGTGAGTTTGGTACACATCCGGTGGATAGAGAGACGTTTATTAGGTCAACATAGGAGGGCCAAGCACATGAAGCAGCTCTTTAAGTAGTTTAGTTGGAATAGGTCCAGTATGCAGCTTAAGGTTAGAGGCCATGATTATTTTCATCATTGTGGTCAAGAGATATAGTACTTAAAACACTTAAGTGTCTCTCTTGATCTTAGGTCCTGGAAGAGTTGGTGCAGACTCAGGACAGCTGAGCTTTGGAGGAAATACGCAGATTTAAAGAGGAGTCCGTAATTGCTTTGTAATGATCATGATCTTTTCCTCAAAGAAGTTCAATGAATTTATTACTGCTGAAGTGAAAGCCATCCTCACTTGGGGAATGCTGCTTTTCGTTAGCTTTGCGACAGTATCAAAAAATACATTTTGGATTGTTCTTATTTTCCTCAATTAAGTTGGAAAAAATAGGATGATCGAGCAGCAGTGAGGGCTCTCGATACTGCAACGGTACTGTCTTTCAAGCTAGTCGGAAGACTTTCAGTTTGGTGTGGCGCCATTTCCGTTCCAATTTTCTGGAAGCTTGCTTCAGAGCTCGGGTATTTTCTGTATACCAGGAGCTAGTTTCTTATGACAAAATGTTTTTAGTTTTTAGGGGTGCAACTGCATCTAGGGTATTGCGCAAGGTTAAATTGAGTTCCTCAGTTAGTGGTTAACTGATTTTGTCCTTGACGTCCTTGGTGCAGAAGGAGTCTGAAGGGCATCAAGAATCTTTGTGTTGCTGAGAATTTAAGCACGATTATTGATGCTCCTGGTTGGGGTCTGAGGCAGATTATTTGTTGCGATGCAAATCGTAATAAAATCTGGTTTAGCCTACCTCTGAACCCACATTCTGGTTTAGCCTACCTCTGAACCCACATTCTGGTTAGCCTACCCTCTGAACCCACATTCGGTTTGCCTACCCTCGAAACCCACATTCTGAGTTTAGCCTACCCCTGAACCCACATTCTGAGTTAGCCTACCCTCTGAAACCCACACTGGTTTAACCTACCCCTTGAACCCACATCTGGTTGCCTACCCTCTGAACCCACATTCTGGTTTGCCTCCCTTGAACCCACATTTGAGTTACCCTACCCTTGAAACCCAATTCTGGTTTAGCCTACCCTCTGAACCCACATTCTGGTTTAGAGCCTACCCTCTGAACCCAATTCGAGATTTAAACCTACTCTCTGACCCACATTCTGGTTTAGCCTACCCTCTGAACCCAATTCTGGTTTAGCCTACCCCTGAAACCCACATTCTGAGTTTAACCACACTCTGACACATTCTGGTTTAACCTACCTCTGAACCCACATTCTGGTTTAACCTACCCTCTGAACCCACATTCTGGTTTAGCCACCCTCTGAAACCCTACATTCTGGTTTAACCTACCTCCTGAACCCACATTCTGGTTTAACCTACCCTCTGAACCCACATTCTGAGTTTAGCCTACCTCTGAACCCACATTCTGAGTTTACCTACCCTAAACCCAATTCTGAGTTTACTAACCTCTGAACCCACATTCTGGTTTAACCTACCCTCTGAACCCACATTCTGGTTTAGCCTACCCTCTGAACCCACATTCTGGTTTAGGCCTACCCCTCTGACACCATTCTGGGTTACCTACCCTTGAACACCATTCTGATGCTCCTCTGAACCCACATTCTGGTTTAGCCTACCCTTCTGAACCCACATTCTGAGTTAACCTACCCTCTGACCCACATTCTGGTTTAGCCTACCCTCTGAACCCACATTCTGGTTTAGCCTACCCTCTGAACCCACATTCTGAGTTTACCTACCCTCTGAACCCACATTCTGGTTTAACCTACCCCTCGAACCCACATTCTGGTTTACCTACCCTCTGAACCCACATTCTGGTTTAGCCTACCTCTGAACCCACATTCTGGTTTAACCTACCCTCTGAATCCTCGGTTTAGCCTACCCTCTGAACCCACATTCTGAGTTTAACCTACCCTCTGAACCCACATTCTGAGTTCCTCCCCTCTACCATTCTGGTTTAACCTACCCTCTGAACCACATTCTGGTTTACCTACCCTCTGAACCCACATCTGGTTTAAGCCTACCCTCTGAACCCACATTCTGAGTTTAACCACCTCTGAACACATTCTGGTTAACCTACCCTCTGAACCCACATTCTGGTTTAACCTACCCTCTGAACCCACATTCTGGTTTAGCCTACCCTCTGAACCCACATTCTGGTTAACCTCTCTCTGACCCACATTCTGGTTTAACCTACCCCCTGAACCCACATTCTGAGTTTTAGACACCCTCTGAACCCCATTCTGATTTAACCTACCCTCTGAACCACATTCTGAGTTTAACCTACCCTCTGAACCCACATTCTGAGTTAAACCTACCCTCTGAACCCACATTCTGAGTTTAGCCTACCCTCTGAACCCACATTCTGAGTTTAGCCTACCCTCTGAACCCACATTCTGGTTTAACCTACCCCTGACCCACATTCTGGTTTAACCTACCCCTTGAACCCACATTCTGAGTTTAACCTACCCTCTGAACCCACATTCTGGTTTAGCCTACCCTCTGAACCCACATTCTGGTTTAACCTACCTCTGAACCCACATTCTGAGTTTAACCTACCCTCTGAACCCACATTTGAGTTTAGTCTACCCTCTGAACCCACATTCTGGTTTAAACCTACCCTCTGAACCCACATTCTGGTTTAGCCTACCCTCTGAACCCACATTCTGAGGTTAGCCTACCCTCTGAACCCACATTCTGTTTAACCTACCCTCTGAACCGACATTCTGGTTTAGCCCACCCTCTGAACCCACATTCTGGTTTAGCCTACCCTCTGAAACCCACATTCTGAGTTAGCCTACCCTCTGAACCCACATTCTGAGTTTAGCCTACCCTCTGAACCCACATTCTGAGTTTAATCTACCCTCTGAACCACATTCTGTTTAGCCTACCCTCTGAACCCACATTCTGGTTTAAACCTACCTCTGAACCCACATTCTGAGTTTAGCCTACCCTCTGAACCCACATTCTGGTTATGAGAGTGAACACTCTGTGCCACGCTCTGAACCCACATTCTGAGGTTAGCCTACCGACTACGCCCACATTCTGAGTTTAGCCTACCCCTCCTGGAACCCACATTCTGAGTTTAGCCTACCCTCTGAACCCACATTCTGAGTTTAGCCTACCCTCTGAACCCACATTCTGGTTTAGGAACAATGTCACCTTGCTTTATTTTAGGCACTGTAGTGAATATTTTTGCTCGGGGGCTCCATTGCAAGCAAAGCTGTAGAATAAGACCTTGAGTATTCTCAAGAGGAATATGAGGATCCCATTAAAAGAACAGGACTCAATCCGTCCTGGAGCAAGCAGCGTCAATTACAATTGATCACATCAAGCTAATGGACACAGCAGAGGCAAAAGTTATCACTTTAGCCCATCCACAGCTGAGGTTCAAGGGAACATTGTTCCATGAGACCCCCAAGAGGATTCTCAGAGAGCTAATGCTGTCCACGGCCACCTGTCATCTCACAGAGTTCCCTCTGTATCCGTCATGATCACAGACCATCATTCACAGATCTGCTGACAGCTCTCAACCTGTTTGTTGGACAACAGCTTGGCAACATACTGTGATTAAGCTGTCACCAACTGAGCAATATTACAAAGATAAGTTTTTATTTGGCATTGAAAACTTGGTTTATTGTAGTTTGTTGTACAGTTCACATTGCGAGTTAACATTGCAGCACTCAGAGAAATATGAATCTGTTGCAGAATTAAAAAACAAAAACATTGCTTTAGTAAATTGCTTTAAGATCACAATAAATGCAAAGTGGGGAAAAATAAAATAAAATAATCTCCTTCAGAAAACAAATAGCTTCTCAGCCTATTTTCTTTAGCCTACCTTCTGTCATCATAGGCATAAGGGGATGTTACTTAAAGAGTGTCTATAGGTTCATCTTTTCAGCTCTACTGTACCTTCTGCTGCTCTCCATAGGGACAGATGCTAATTAGTCTCAGTTACACTGGAAAGCTGTTCTTTTAAACCCAGACCCATGCTGAGAACTCATGCTTGAAGGCTGAGGTCATGACTGGCCAGCCAGATCAGTTTACAAGACAGATTCCTCCTGTGGAGCTTGAAGCCGTACGGTTGAAGCAGCCTGGAACACTGGATTTTTGGCCTTTCGTTTTTTTTGTGGAAGTTTCATGGAGATGACATAGTGGAATAGCAGATAGAAAAGAGGAGTGACCACTCAACCGTAGTGTTGAATGACCGCTCTCTCATTACCCTGTGTGCTATTGTTTGAATATTGAATAACAACCATATACCATATGTCAAAACTGTATTTATGATTCGTGAAGAATTACATCAAATTACACACTCTCTGATGACAGCTTGAACGCAGCTTTGGGATAATCCTTATTCAAACATATTCAATCAACACTAAGGCACAAAAGCTCATGCCATATTCTGTGTTTATTCAAGCCCTCCTCAATAAATGAATTCAGGAGTCAGCATTGAGGTCCAGAAAGAATGGAAAACTTGGCCTCAGAAACACCTTTCAAATTTCTGAGATACATAACTCACCCAAAGTTGAATTGTCCAAGACCAGAGTCAACAGTTTGGAAGTGTTTCTCAGTCTAAACATTATCCGAGATGGTCAGGACTTAACAAGTGCACCCTTCAAAATGAGTTAATACACATTCTCAATTCACATCCACTGTGCTTGCATGTCTCAATTCAATAATGACAAAGTCAAACAAACACAACGCCACAGCTGTGATGTTAGGGGGTTTTGTGGGGTACTAATAGGTCTGCAGCTGGCAACCGGACTGAAGTCTCTGGCCCTGAAAGTGAAGCACAAATAAACACAGGGGCATTCATTTTCACAATTTATAGATTTTTAAATAAAAATTGGTGTGCCTCCTGAACTTTACCAACCTTTGCTGCTCAATGGCACATGAAGGAAAGAAAGGCTCCTATTGTGGCATGAACACTGGTCTGTTTCAACCAGGTGTGAAAAGGAATCACTCATTGGTTCATTCCAATTTAGTGAGTGGAACACACAGGTCCAGTGTGGCTTAGTTGGTAGAGCATGGAGTTTGCAATGCCAGGGTTGTGGGTTTGATTCCCATGGGGGACCAGTATTAAACATTTATGCACTCACTACTGCAAGTTGCTCTGGGTAAGAGCATTTGCTAAATGACGTAACCTCTCTGTGTAAGAATTGAATGGCAACAGCTCTTTCATCTTCTTTATCCAACCAAGTTCATACCCTCACATTTGTTGAACAGCCTGTACAACATGAATCCTTACACTGCGCATTGTCTGACTAAGCCAAACCCACTCAGTAAATTAAAAGGTTGAAATTGTTTGTTGGATGCCTTTGCTCAAAGAACTGAGAACTTCCCAATTCATCTGACTTTGTAACCATACACAAGATACACTGGTAACATAGTATTTGTATATTAATTGCCTTGTCAAAATGGCAAAGCTGCCATTGCATGACGTTGATGATAGTTAGCTTTATATTTGATCAGTCAAATCCGATAAATTGTAATACCCTTTTTCTGCATTTCTATCCATAGAAATGTGATACATTGACACTGTGTTGTTGTGCTAGAGCCTGTTATGTAAGTTAGCATTTTACTCCATTATTATCATGAGTTGAATCAAACCCTTCTAAGTAATAGTCACATTTTTGAGGGATTAATGCCAATGTACTTTGTTGATGTTTTGAGTTTACGATATGTGAAATAATGAGACCATGATTGCCCGTAAGTCTTGTTTTATTTAGTTATTTTTAAACCAACATTTTTGCCCCTTCATTCTTGGAACCACTGGCTTTCTCAGTATGACTACATCAAGAAACATTTCATGTAAAACATAGGATACAACAAGATTTTTAGCAATAGGGATAAAAAAAAGTGTTCTTCAGCTGTCCCATTGGGTTTCATGAAGAAACCCTCTGTGGAAAATGCTGTTCAACCAGGAAGGAAGTGCAAAATCTGACAGAAAATGGCAGATTTCCAAAACATATCATTCTATACTATCAGTCTATCCCCACCACGTCCTGTACTGTAATCTATGCTCAAGATAGCTCCACTCTTGATTCCCAAAACCATATTTCCACCCCAATCCCTATACACAATTTATTAATACCAGACTGGTTATATTCCAGACTGACTTAGACACGTACACCACAATACGAAGGAGCTATTGGCTCTGACTTCGTAGGATTTCAAGTCTACCCAACATTGAAACCATAGTGTAAAAGTCCCCAGATGTAGCCGGAAGTCTATGGGCAGATATTAGAGTGACGTTAAGATTCTGTATGATTACTCTTTCATCATGTGGCTAGAGCAGGCTGCAAGATGCTGTAATTTGACCTCGGTAAGTCAGTCAGCCAAACCAAAACTTCTCCAGTCATGTTATAAATCCTCAGTGGTGTGTAGGGAGGAGGGGGAGGTTGCTGCTGACACATTGTAAATCTACCTCTGGGGTCACTTGGCCGTCTCCTTCGTTTTTGTGAGTGTGTGTGGCAGTAGATTCCCCGAGAAGGCCATTGCACCTGGACACTGTTCCTGTGAGTGTGTTCACCTCTCTACCAATCAAAATGCATTCTTTAGAGAACAGCTGTCCATGCATCATCATAATTCAATCATGACTTTGATTGTGTTTCAATTAACCGGAATGAGATAACACATGCCTATCCGTTACCTGTTTCCTTACCTAACATGATGGAGAATTAAATTGATGAATATGTCCATGTAAAAAAAAATGTCAGTAAAGGTTTACTAGCATCAGCTGGGATGACCTAATTGTAAGAGCAGTGTGTTTGTGTAGTGAATTTGTAACGCAGAGCTCGCCAAAACACTGTGTGGACGCACATTGCTGAGTAAGCATATCCATAAATTAGAATGGCATGGAGCCTCACTTTTCTTTTACTTTCACCTTACAAGAACGGTAGGCAATTCCCTTCAAGAGACAATCCATTACTATCAACATGATTAAGCTCTTGAGATTTTCTATATTCTACATCTCTCATCATTCTCTTAGAAATTACCTTGAGCTTCTATCCCAATACGTCCCACTAACTCTGTGTTGTTGTTGTTTTTGTCGCACTGCTTTGCTTTATCTTGGCCAGGTCGCAGTTGTAAATGAGAACCTGTTCTCAACTGGCCTACCTGGTTAAATAAAGGGGAAATAAAAAATAAATAAATAAACTAATAAACAATTCCCTCAATGACTCTGAGTTTGCAGTGGATAGTATAGAGGTAGCCTACTATGGGCTCTATTCAATCAGATCTGCTTCAGCCGACATCCGCAAGGTGGTTGTTTTGGCTGTGTTCGGAGGTGGAATTGCATTAGACCTTACAAATCCATAAGTGGCTCCCGGCATTATACCTAAACCGAACATTGCCATTGGGTGCAAATAGTCACATTGATAGAAATCCCATGCAGCCTTTTTAACAAGTTCGAACACTGGAATGTGAGATGTAAAAAATAAAAAAATGGAGCCATACAGGATGGCCGTTGTTATGCAAGCTCATTGGCAACTTAGCAACTTAGCTATTTTGTAATTCTTTTGTTGTGTATTTTTACTTTATTTTCTCGAAATGTATCCTCTATCATTTCTTACAACCGACAAGAACTTTTGAGCATCAGATCGGCAGTTACTTACCTCAATTCCGGCTTCAACTTCGACTCATCTGCCCTGGGCTCTTTCTGTAATTCCGGCCAATTTTCGGGCTACCCAAGAGGAAACGACGACGTTACAGAGGCAAGAGAGGGGGATCCTGGCGAGATTAAGTTGAAGGGAAAACCGACCACCTCTTCCCTCCATTCGCGGATTTTCTACCAACGGGACTCTCGAAACTGCAATATTCTCTGCTTTTCTGAAACATGACTCTCGGACAAGATACACCACATGGCTTTCCAACTCGATAGACTCTCCATTCACCATCCCGACAGGACAGTGGAGTCGGGGAAATCGAGGGGGGAGGGGTTAGCCTCAAACCGCAACTGGTTTGCTGACTCGAGCTTGGTGGAAGTGCCAACCCATTGTTCAACCGTCTTCGAATACCTGATGGACAAATGCCGATCCTTTTACCTCCCGAGGAAGTTTTCAGCTGTTACCGTAACTGTTGTATACATTCCACCTCAGGACAAGAACAGGCTGGCACTTAACGAACTGTACAAGGCTATAACCAAGCAGAAAAACTTACTTCCAGAGGATGCTTTTCTGGTTGCCACAGATTTTAATTCTGTGTCATTAAGGCACGTGATGCTCAACTTCCATCAACACATTTCTCTCACTACTAGGGGCGATAACGTCCTAGATTATTGTTATTCTACCCACAAGCAAGCATACAAGGCCCTCCCTCGTCCTCCATTCTGTAAATCAGATCTCCGTACTCCTGCGTACATCGCCACAACAGATCCATACACAACGCAATGTCAATTGCACTCCACAGTGCCCTCACCCACCTATAGAGGAATACCTATGTGAGAATGCTGTTCTTTGACTATAGTTCAGCGTTCAACACCATTGTCCCCTCCAAGCTCGTCACTAAGCTTAGGACCCAGGGACTGAACTCCTCCCTCTGCAACTGGATCCTGGACTTCCTGACCGGCCGACAAGACCCCAGGTGGTGAGGGTAGGCAACATCACCTCCGCCACGCTGATCCTCAAGACGGGGCCCCACAGGGGTGTGGGCTTAGTTCCCTCCTGTACTTCCTTTTCACCCATGACTGCGTGGCCACGCAAGACTCCAACACCATCATCAAGTTTGCTGACGACACGACGAAGGTAGGCCTGATCACCGGCGATGATGAGACAGCCTACAGCAGGGGTGTCAAAGTCAAATGGACGGAGGGCCAAATAAAAAATTTAGCTACAAGCCGAGGGCCGGACTGTTCGAATGTTCATTGAAATTTTTTTTAAAATGACGCATATAATCTAGTGAACCTAATTGAACCTACTGAAAACCTAACAAATATATTCCAATATGATCAGATAAATAAAAGCAATATTTTCTTATGTCAGTAATCTTTAATTTTCAACAGACACAAAAGACAAATTTCCTTTATATAAAAATCCCCATAACATGAACATAAATGAAAGAAACCGGTATTCAAGGCACCATCAGTAGCTATATTTTCTATTTTAGCAAAAGTGGGCTAAATTTACTTCAAAGAAAAAAACAATAATAGCAATTTTCTATCATCCACTCAACTGAAATTATTTTAAATATAATTGGATTGAAATACAATAAAATAAAGTGCAAAATCTATTAATCAAAAACAACACTTTGTTTAAAGGAGAAGTAATTGCAGTGAAAACAAATATTAAACTTTAACTTTTAAACTTGAACTGAGTAAAACTCTAAATATGTGATTGCACAGTAATGTTCACTTGTTTGAGGTTGAGGGTGTTACTTGGTGTTGTCCCATCTTTTCCACAAGTTCATCAATGTTCGGGTAAGGCTCTGAGCTGAGGAAATCCTCAGAATTGAGTGTGTTCAGCAGTAAGTCGACTTCTGTGTAGATTTTTGTTCAGTTCATCAAAGAAAACAGTTTGTTCACACAGGTATGTGCTGCCAACATAGAACAACGTTTCGAGCAGTCCTGGAATGCGCAGCTGGGGCATTGTGGTCGGGGAGGAAACGTGGCGAAACTCCGCAGACACCACTGCCGAATATTTTGCCCTCAGTGCATTCATTGCATTGGAGGTCAATCAACTTCCATTTGAGGTTTGGTGGTGAGTTCTTTCCACGTCACAGCAAATGGGTTTACCGAGCAGTTCCAACCTGCTTTTTTTGTGCTTCAAAGTCAGCAAATCGGCGTCGAAAGTCAGCGGCAAGCATACCTATTTTATACAAGCATGTGCGCTCGGGAGAACGCACTGGTAGAGAGCTTTCCTCTTTCATGGTCTGGCAACTGGGAAAGTGGCTCAAATTTTCTTTCCGCATCTGCGTCTCCACAGAGTCAGTTTGGTTTTAAATGCTTCACTGTACTGTACATATCAGAGATGACATGATCCCGACCCTGCAGCTGCAAGTTCTTGCATTCAGATGACTCGTAATGTCACACAGAAAAGCCATTTCACACAGAAACATTTGTCTCGGAGTTGTGTTGTGTCTTTCTCCTTTGCTGTCCAAGAACAGACAAATCTCCTCACGAAGCTCGAAACATCTTTGAAGCACCTTTCCCTGGTTAGCCATCGCACCGTCTGTGTGATAAGGCAAATACATCAACTGCTCACTGTTTTCTAACTCCGTCAGAAATGCCTTGAACTGGCGGTGATTCAAACCTTTGGCTCTGATAAAGTTAACTGTGGCGCGTGATGATTGCTCATTACATGCTCCATTTTCAAGGCTTTACGCGCACAACGCTTCCTGGTGTATGATACAATGATAAGCTGTCAGCTCACCTGTCGCGTTTTCCTCTTGCATCTTTTCCCGTATCTTCGCCACCAGTCCGCTCCTGTGTCCACACATCGCAGGTGCTCCGTCGGTTGTCAAACCCACGAGTTTTTTCCAAGGCAGCTCCAATCTCATTTACACATCTTGACACCTCTTCATACAAATCATGCCCCTAGTTGTGCATGCATAGGACGTAAAGCCAAAAACTCCTCTGTCACGCTTAGGCTGGAGTCCACTCCGCGGATGAAAATTGACAACTGGGCAATGTCAGAAATGTCGGTGCTCTCATCACAGCCAAGGAATATGCAATGAAATCTTTTCCCTTTTTCACAAGCTGCTCTTTTAGATTGATGGACAACTGGTCTACTCTCTCGGCAATGGTGTTTCTGCTCAGACTCACATTAAAAAAGGTTCCCTTTTTTCTGGGCAAACTTCGTCACAACTTTAATCATGCAGTTTTTGATGAAATCCCCCTCCGTAAATGGCCGGGCTGATTTAGCGATCTCTTCTGCCAAAATAAACTGGCCTTGACAGCAGCCTGGCCTTGTGATTGGCTTTTTTGAACAGAGCCTGTCGAGATTTGAGCCTCGTTTAATATCTCTGCCTTTTGTAGCCTTTGTTCCATGTCCATATTCTTGTTTTTGTCCGTTGTTTCGTTTCATAATGTCGTCTCAGATTATACTCTTTCAGTACCGCCACACTTTCTCCACACAGAAGACACACAGGTTTTCCAGCTACCTCCGTGAACATATACTCCGACTCCACCGTTGTGTATGAACCCCCGGTTCTCAGTGTCCACCTTCCGTTTTGCCATTTTTGATGGGTATCTGAAAGTTAATTTTACTGTGATGCTGACGACTGCTGTGCCAATAAATATTGAAATGAAGCAGCCTACTGCTCGGTGCGTCACCGTTGCATTGTGGGAAATGTAGTATTGGTGCGTGTAAAAGATCTGCGGGCTGCCGGCTTGCTGCGGTCTGCGGGCCGGTTCTAATAATAAATCAAGATCATCCCAGGGGCCGTAAAAAACCTTCTCGCGGGCCGGATGTGGCCCGCGGGCCTTGACTCTGACATATGTGGCCTACAGGGAGAAGGTCAATGACCTGGCCGGAACAACAACCTCTCCCTCAACGTCAGTATTACCAAGGAGCTGATCGTGGACTACAGGAAACGGGGACGAGCACACCCACATCGATGGGACTGCAGTGGAGCAGGTCAAGAGCTTCAAGTTCCTCGGTGTCCAAATCACTAAGAACTTAAAATGGTCCAAACATTCGTGAAGACAGGACCTCTTCCCCCTCAGGAGGTTGAAAAGGTTTGGCATGGGCCATCAAATCCTCAAAAAGTTCACAGCTGTGCCATTGACAACATCTTGACTGGCTGCATCACTGCTTGGTATGGTAATAGCACCGCCCTCAATCGCAAGGCGCTACAGAGGGTGGTGCTGACAGCCCAGTATAACACTAGGGCCACTAGTGTTTCCACTTCACAATAACAGCACTTACAGTTGACCGGGGCAGCTCTAGCAGGGCAGAAATTTGACGACCTGACTTGTTGGAAAGGTGGCATCCTATGACGGTGCCACGTTGAAAGTCACTGAGCTCCTCAGCAAGGCCATTTTATTGCCAATGTTTGTCTATGGAGATTGCATGGCTGTGTGCTCGATTTTATAAACCTGTCAGCAAAGGGTGTGGCTGAAATAGCCAAATCCACTAATTTGAAGGGGTGTCCACATACTTTTGTCTATATAGTGTATATCCTGATGCCTAATCACCTTACCCCTATACATATCTACCTCTATCGATCAAGTATCCTTGCACATTGTAAATATGGTGCTGGAACTGACCCGGTCTATTGTATGCTTACTTATTTTATTGTGTTCTTCTTATTTTTATATCTTGTGTGTTTTGAACTACCTTGTTATTTTTAGTGTTACTGTCACGGATTCCTCTGGAACATTCATTGTGCACACCTGCCCCCTATTCCCACTGATTGTATTTGTATAACGTGCCCTTTGTTCACCATGGTGCTGTCGATTATTGTTACTATGACCGTACCTGTGCTGTGTGTTTTGGCGTTCGTGCCCTTGTGGATTGCGCAGATGATTACGGGTCTCGTCCCGTGTGTTAATCATTGTCCGCTAGTGTTATTTATTCGAGGTACTCTCTCTCTACGCTCTTTTGTTTGGGTTTCAACCCTGTGTTTTTGTTACGTGTTCCTTTGGTCTTCGTCCGCGTGCCTTTACACTGCACGCCGTAAATTGCGGCGTAATAAAAAAAAATATTACGCGTTCTTGCGCCTGTCTCACGAATCGTTCATACCAGCGTGACAGTTACATTGTTATTGATCACTGCCATGTTGGGTTTAGAGCTTGCAAGAAAGGCATTTCGCTGAACTTGTGCATGTGACATTAATATTTTACGTAATCTACACCTCGATTAGGATGAAATACTCATTATTCAATTTAAAGGTATTTTCAATTTAAGCGTAATTATTTCTATACAGCCGACACTTTTTCGCTCTGAACATCGGGCCAGTGGGATGGATGTGGCTTGTGACAATGATTGCAAGAGCAGCTGCTCACCAGGTTAAACGCAGTTCCACCTCCTACACCGCCAAACATCCTCTATGCAGGTGTCTGCTATCACTAGATCTGATTGAATCTAAGCCTTAACCCTCTACAGTCTAAACCCTGTCTAAACTGGGGAGGGGGGGTTATACTAAGCTATATGGAATTGTTTTAAGAAGTTACTAGCAATGATCATTTAGCTATTTGATTTAGAATTTTAAGACCCTGTGAAGTATAAAAAATAATATTTCAGACAATTATTTGATACTTTTAAAAATTTATTTTACTGCTATTAGCTCATACAAACGCATTGAATAACTGATTAACAACATGGAAAAACAGATAGTTCCCCCCAAAAAATCTAAAGGAAGTTTGTTCTGAAGTGTCTGTCCTATATCTGAGAGCTGTATGAAAGATCAGGATTTGTATTTTATTTTTTTGGCACTAAACTGTCTCCATGTATACTTCCATTCATTTAAAAAAAAACTGGTACCAGGAATCTTAAGACAAGTCTTGTGATGCCCTGGGTACGTGTTCGTGAGAGTCTCACCTTTCCATAGAGGGGTCATATTAGTGTGTAACCCAAACTGTTCAGACACTACAGACAGAAGTTGGAAGATCAGCTGTATCGACTTCAGACGAGTACACCGTGGTGTTCCTGAGAGTCTCATCTTTCCATAGAGGGGTCATAATAGTTTGTAGGCCAAACCATTCGGATGTTACAGATGATTTTGTGAGAAAGACTGATTTTTGGGATTTCTCTGTCTTACAACCAAGAGCTTCTGGATATCAGAACAGCGATTACTCACCTCGAACTAGACTAAGACTTTTTATTTAATGAGTCGGACGCGAAGGATATACTGCTTCTCCGAGACCAGGCCCAAATCCCCATCGTTCGCTTGAAGAAAAGATGGAAATTCAAGGTCCAAATCCCCGTCATTCACATGAATAAAGGAGATACCGGGGGCGAAGATCAGGGTGCCTTGTGAGAATTCGTCGGCGAGTGGGGAACCCACCTCTGCCATCCGTTCTACTAACCAACGTGCAGTCACTGGAGCATAAACTGGATGAGCTCCGTTCGAGACTATCCTAGGAATGGGAAATCAAAACTGTAATATCTTATGTTTCACCGAGTCGTGGCTGAACGACGATACAGATAATATACAGTTGGCTGGGTTTTCTATGCATCGGCAGGAGAGAACAGCTAAGGGGTGGTGGTGTGTGTCTATTTGTCGGTAACAGCTGGTGCACGATGTCTAATATTAAGGTAGTCTCAAGGTATTGCTCGTCTCAGATAGAGTACCTCATGAAAAGCTGTAGACCACACTATCTACCAAGAGAGTTTTCATTTCAGCCCTCTATTTTCCTCCACAAACGCTTGACACTAAGACGTCACTCAACAAGCTGTATTAGGCCATAAGCAAACAAGAAAATGCTCATCCAGAAGCGGCACTCCTTGTGTCCGGGGACCTCAATGCAGGCAAACTTAAATCTGTTTTACCTCATTTCTACCAGTATGTCACATGTGCAACCATAGGAAAACAAACTCTAAACCACCTTTACTCCACACACGGATATGCGTACAAAGCTCTCCCTCACCCTCATATTTTTGTATATATTTCAATCTCTTTTTCCATGTTTAAATTAAATATACCTTCCGGCAACCCGCCTCACCCAATGTGATGCGGATCTGCTATTTAGTCATTGTTAGCGGCCTTTACCTCTAGCTCAGACACCAGCCGCTTTTTCCCTGGATAATACCTGCCAGTCTGCACAACGCGATATCAACCCTGAGAATTCCGGACTGCTTTTCTCCGCCATTACTCCAGATCATCACAGCTAGCTAGCTGCTACCGAGTGACCCAGCCCCGAAGCTAGCCTTTGAGCCAGGCCCATCTCCCGGCCTGCTCAGTGGACCCTATGATCACTCGGCTACACAGCTGATGCCTCCCGGACTCTTCACTAACACGACTAGAAGCCACTACATCGCCGGATTCCTGCCGTAAGCTCTGGACCTTTGCATCAGATCATCGCAACTATCTAGCTGTTACCGAGTGTCTATAGTGGCTAATGCCCTTGTCCCGAAGCTAGCACCAGTTAGCCTCGAGCCAGGCTAGCATACGAAATTACTCCACCTACAATACCTCTTTTGCCAATTGGCCTGGACCCTTTGTCGACACGAAGCCCCGCCGATCCATCACATCTGGTCTGCCGACGTAATTCCGTCCGATGTGCCCTCAACCGGCCTTTGTCGGATGTCGGTGAAGACGCTTCTGCTAGCCCCGGCCTGCTAACTTTATGAACAGCGTGTCTCCCGCTTGCTTGTGTAGTAACGACTTCCCTGTTTCATCTATTGCTGTTCACTGGACCCTATGACCACCTGGCTACATAGCTGATGCCTGCTGGACTGTTCATTAATCACGGTATTCCATTTTGTTTATTTTGTTTATCTGTCGGCCCCAGCCTTCGAATTCAGGCCCTGTGTGTAGTTAACTGACCCTCTCTGCCCATTCATCGCCATTTTACTGTTGTTGTCTTAGCTGATTAGCTGTTGCTGTTTAACCCGTTGTCTTAGCTAGCTCTCCCAATCAACACCTGTGATTGCTTTATGCCTCGCTTTAAGTCTCTCTCTAATGTCAATATGCCTTGTATACTGTTTAGAGTAGTTATCATTGTTTTATTTTACTCCGGAGCCCCTAGCCCCACTCAACATGCCCCAGATACCTATTTTGTCCCACCTCCCACACATGGGGTGACCTCACCTAGCATAGCTAGTGCCTCCAGAGATGCAACCTCTCTTATTGTCACTCAATGCCTGCGTTTACCTCCACTGTACCCGCACCCTACCATACCCCTGTCTGTACATTATGCCCTGAATCTATTCTACCACGCCCAGAAATCTGCTCCTTTTATTCTCTCTCCCCAAAGCACTAGATGACCCGTTTTGATAGCCTTTAGCTGTACCCTCATCCTACTCCTCCTCTGTTCCTCGGGTGATGTGGAGGTTAACCCAGGCCCTGTGTGTCCCCAGGCACTCTCATTTGTTGACTTCTGTAACCGTAAGAGCCTTGGTTCCATGCATGTTAACATCAGAAGCCTCCTCCCTCAGTTTGTTTTACTCACTGCTTTAGCACACTCCGCCAACCCTGATGTCTGGAGATTTTCATCCCCAGCTACAACATTTTCCGTCAAGATAGAACTGCCAAATTAATCTCTCCAGAAATAAGTCTCTCACTGTTGCCGCCTGTTATAGACCGCCCTCAGCTCCCAGCTATGCCCTGGACACCATATGTGAATTGATTGCCCCCCATCTATCTTCAGAGTTTGTTCTGTTAGGTGACCTAAACTGGGATATGCTTAACACCCCGGCCGTCCTACAATCTAAGCTAGATGCCCTCAATCTCACACAAATCATCACGGAACCCTCCAGGTACAACCCTAAATATGTAAACATGGGCACCCTCATAGATATTATTCTGACCAACTTGCTCTCCAAATACACCTCTGCTGTTTTCAATCAGGATGGTCAAACGACCACCCCTCATCACTGTCAAACGCTCCCTAAAACACTTCCGCGAGCAGGCCTTTCTAATCGACCTTTCCGGGTGTCCTGGAAGGATATTGACCTCATCCCGTCAGTAGAGGATGCCTGGTTGTTCTTTAAAAGTAATTTCCTCACCATCTTAAATAAGCATGCCCCTTTCAAAAAATGTAGCACTAAGAACAGATATAGCCCTTGGTTCACTCCATACCTGACTGCCCTCGACCAGCACAAAAACATCCTGTGGCGTACTGCACTAGCATCGAATAGTCCCTGCGATATGCAACTTTTCAGGGAAGTCAGGAACCAATACACACAGTCACTTAGGAAAGCAAAGGCTAGCTTTTTCAAACAGAAATTTGCATCCTGTAGCTCTAACTCCAAAAAGCTCTGGGACACTAAAGTCCATTGAGAATAACATCACCTCCTCCCAGCTGCCCACTGCACTGAGGCTAGGAAACACTGTCACCACCGATAAATCCATGATAACTGAGAATTTCAATAGGCATTTCTCTACGGCTGGCCATGCTTTCCTCCTGGCTACTCCAACCCCGGCCAACAGCTCCACACCCCCCGCAGCTACTTGCCCAAGCCTACCCAACTTCTCCTTCACCCAAATCCAGATAGCAGATGTTCTGAAAGAGCTGCAAAACCTGGACCTGTACAAATCAGCTGGGCTAGACATTCTGGACCCTCTCTTTCTAAAATTATCTGCCACCATTGTTGCAACCCCTATTACTAGTCTTTTCAACCTCTCTTTCATATCATCCGAGATTCCTAAAGATTGGAAAGCTTCCGTGGTCATCCCCCTCTTCAAAGGGGGTGACACTCTAAACCCAAACTGTTACAGACCTATATCTATCCTGCCCTGCCTTTCTAAAGTGTTTGAAAGCCAAGTTAATAAACAGATCACTGACCATTTCAAATCCCACCGTACCTTCGTGCAATCTGGTTTCCGAGCTGGTCACGGGTGCATCTCAGCCACGCTCAAGGTACTAAACGATATCATAATCGCCATCGATAAAAGACAGTACTGTGCAGCCGTCTTCATTGACCTGGCCAAGGCTTTCGACTCTGTCAATCCCCGTATTCTTATCGGCAGACTCAACAGCCTTGGTTTCTCAAATGACTGCTTCGCCTGGTTCCCCAACTACTTCTCAGATAGAGTTCAGTGTGTCAAATCGGAGGGCCTGTTGTCCGGACCTCTGGCAGTCTCTATGGGGGTACCACAGGGTTCAATTCTCGGGCCGACTCTTTTCTCTGCAATGACGTTGCTCTTGCTGCTGGTGACTCCTTGATCCACATCTACGCAGACGACACTATTCTGTATACATCTGGCCCTTCTTTGGACACTGTGTTAACAAACCTCCAAACGAGCTTCAATGCCATACAACACTCCTTCCATGGCCTCCAATTTCTCTTAAACGCTAGTAAAACTAAATGCATGCTCTTCAACCGATCACTGCCCGCATCCGCCCACCCGACTAGCATCACTACTCTGGACGGTTCTGACTTAGAATATGTGGACAACTATAAATACCTAGGTGTCTGGCTAGACTGTAAACTCTCCTTCCAGACTCATATTAAGCATCTCAAATCCTAAATGAATTCTATAATCGGCTTCCTATTTCGCAACAAAGCCTCCTTCACTCACGCTGCCAAACACACCCTCGTAAAACTGACTATCCTACCGATCCTCGACTTCGGCGATGTCATTTACAAAATAGCCTCCAACACTCTACTCAGCAAACTGGATGCAGTCTATCACAGTGCCATCCGTTTTGTCACCAAAGCCCCATATACCACCCACCACTGCGACCTGTATGCTCTCGTCGGCTGGCTCTCGCCAGACCCCCTGGCTCCAGGTCATCTATAAGTCTTTGCTAGGTAAAGCTCCGCCTTATCTCAGCTCACTGGTAGCCATAACAACACTCACCCGTAGCACGCACTCCAGCAGGTATATCTCACTGGTCATCCCCAAAGCCAACACTTCCTTTGGCCACCTTTCCTTCCAGTTCTCTGCTGCCAATGACTGGAACGAATTGCAAAAATCGCTTTAACTTTAAGCATCAGCTATCTGAGCAGCTTACCGATCGCTGCAGCTGTACATAGCCCATCTGTAAATAGCCCATCCAACTACCTACCTCATCCCCATATTGTTTTTATTTACTTTTTTGCTCATTTGCACACCAGTATTTCTACTTGCACATCATCATCTGCACATCTAGCACCCGTGTTAATTTGCTAAATTGTAATTACTTCGGTACTATGGCATATTTATTGCCTAACCTCCTTACTCCATTTGCACACACTGTATATATATTTTTCTATTGTGTTATTGATTGTACTTTTGTTTATCCCATGTGTAACTCTGTGTTGTTTTTTGTTGCACTGCATTGCTTCATCTTGGCCAGGTCGCAGTTGTAAATGAGAACTTGTCCTCAACTGGCCTACCTGGTTAAATAAAGGTGAAATAAAAAAATATGTTCCGGGATTCATCCAATGGCATTGAGGAGTATACCACCTCAGTCACCGGATTCATCAATAAGTGCATCGACGACCGTATGTACATATCCCAACCAGAAGCCATGGATTGCAGGCAACATCCACACCGAGCTAAAGGCTAGAGCTGCCACTTTCATGGAGCAGGATACTAATCCGGGCACTTATAAGAAATACCGCTATACCCTCAGACGAACCATCAAACAGGCAAAGTGTCAATGCAGAACTAGGATTGAATCCTACTACACCGGCTCTGAAGCTCGTTGGATGTGGCAGGGCTTGCAAACTATTACGTACCCAGCTGCGAGCTGCCCAGTGACCTGAGCCTACCAGACGTGCTAAATGCCTTTTATGCTCGCTTCGAGGCAAGCAACACTGAAGCATGCATGAGAGCACCAGCTGCTCCGGACGACTGTGTGATCACGCTCTCCGTAGCCAATATGAGCAAGAACTTTAAACAGGTCAACATTCACAAGGCTGTGGGGCCAGATGGATTACCAGGACATGTGCTCAGAGCATGCGCGAACCAACTGCCAAGTGTCTTCAATGACATTTTCAACCTCTCCCTGACCAAGTCTGTAAACCCTACATGTTTCAAGCAGACCACCATAGTCCCTGTGCCCAAGATTGCAAAGGTAACCTGCCTAAATGCCTACCGACCCCTGCACGTTGGTAGCCATGATGTGCTTTGAAAGACTGGACATGGCTCACATCAACACCATCATCCCGGAAACCCTAGACCCACTCCAATTTGCATTCCGCCCCAACAGATCCACAGATGACGCAATTTCAATGTCACTCCACACTGCCCTTTCCCACCTGGACAAAAAGGAACACCTATGTGAGAATATTGTTCATTGACTACAGCTCAGTGTTCAAAACCATAGTGACCACAAAGCTCATCACTAAGCTAAGGACCCTGGGACTAAACACCTCCCTCTGCAAGTGGATCCTGGACTTCCTGACGGGCCACCCCAGGGGTACCCTTCAGGGGTGCGTGCTCCTGAACTCCCTGTTCACCCACGACTGCGTGGCCAAGCACAACTCCAACACCATCATTAAGTGTGCTGACAACACAACAGTGGTAGGCCTGATCACTGACAATGAGATAGCCTATAGGGAGGTGGTCAGAGACTTGGCAGTGTGGTGCCAGGACAACAACCTCTTCCTAAACGTGAGCAAGACAAAGGAGATGATCGTGGACTACAGGAAAAGGAGGGCCGAACACACCCCCATTCACATCGACGGGGCTGTAGTGGAAGAGGTTGAGAGCTTCAAGTTCCTTGGTGTCCACATCACCAACAAACTATCATGGTCCAAACACACCAAGAAAATTGTGAAGAGAGCACGACAATGCCTTTTCCCCCTTAGGAGACTGAAAAGATTTGGCATGGGTCCCAAGATCCTCAAAGTTCTACAGCTACACCATCGAGAGCATCCTGACCGGTTGCATCACCGCCTAGTATGGCTACTGCTCAGCATCCGACCGTAGTGCGTACAGCCCGTTACATCACTGGGTCCAAGCTTCCTGCCATCCAGGATCTTTATACTAGGTGGAGTCAGAGGAAGGCCCAAAAAATTGTCAAAGACTCCAGTCACCCAAGTCATGGACTATTCTCTCTGCTACCGCAAGCGGTACCGGAGCCCCAAGTCCAGGTCCAAAAGTCCAAGTCCAAAAGGCTCCTTAACAGATTCTACCCCCAAGCCATAATACTGCTGAACAATTCATCAAATGGCCACCCGGACTATATGCATTGACACTCACGCCCCTTTGCTTTTATCACTGCTGCTACTCACTGTTTATTATGTATGCATAGTCACTTTACCCCTACCTACATGAACAAATTACCTCGACTAACCCGTACCCCTGCACATTGACTCAGTACCGGTACCCTCTGTATATAGCCTCGTTATTGTTATTTAATTGTGTTACTTATTTTTTACTTTAGTTTATTATTATTTTTTTAATATATATATATATATATATATATTTTTAATTTTATTTTATCCCCTTTTCTCCCCAATTTTCGTGGTATCCAATCGCTAGTAATTACTATCTTGTCTCATCGCTACAACTCCCGTACGGGCTCGGGAGAGACGAAGGTCGAAAGRCATGCGTCCTCCGAAGCACAACCCAACCAAGCCYCACTGCTTCTTAACACAGCGCGCCTCCAACCCGGAAGCCAGCCGCACCAATGTGTCGGAGGAAACACCGTGRACCRGSCCCCCTRGGTTAGCGCGCACTGCGCCCGGCCCGCCACAGGAGTCGCTGGAGTGCGATGAGACAAGGATATCCCTACCGGCCAAACCCTCCCTAACCCGGACGACGCTAAGCCAATTGTGCGTTGCCCCACGGACCTCCCGGTCGCGGCCGGCTGCGACAGAGCCTGGGCGCGAACCCAGACTCTGGTGGCGCAGCATAGCACTGCGATGCAGTGCTCTAGACCACTGCGCCACCCGGGAGGCCCATACTTTAGTTTATTTTGTACATATTTTTGTATGTGAGCATTTCACGGTAAAGTTCTACTCCTGTTGTATTCGGCACATTTTTTATATTTTTTCATTTGAACCTTTATTTAACTAGTTAAGAACAAATTCTTATTTTAAATGACAGCCTACCCCGGCTAAACCTGGGCCAATTGTGCACAGCCCTATGGGACTCCCAATCACGGCCAGATGTGATACAGCCTGGATTTGAACCAGGGACTGTAGTGACCGCTGCGCCACTCGGGAGCCCAAATTACATTTGATTTGATTTTATCTTGTTGAAAAAAGTAATCTCCTTGCCATGAGGATGTTATGTGTGGATTTTGTCACAGATGGCTCTTCGCTCAGACAAGGAAATGAATGGTAAATTACTCGGTGTGAATCATCACGAATAACTTTTCTTATTGTCTGTTTTGCAGCCAACATCTGTTCATTGGTAGGCCTATTCAACAGAATATGGGAAACTAATTCACCCCAATTAGAAAAGTATTCTAGAACTGTTTCTTTCACTGCCACCAATGCTCTGTAGTTAATCTTATCCTATATAATCATCTGTCCAGCGCACCCCCAGTCCTTTTCAACAGAAGTGCTGCTATTGATTAAATTAGTCAATAAAGGCTTGTTTCTCCCTACTACTATCATACTAATGCACTTACAGTGAATGTCTCAAGCAGCCTGGCAGGCCAGGTTATAAAGTGCACCAGAGCTCCTAAATTATTCACGAGACCCTTCACCAGCCGATGCCTCCTTTAGAGATGGGCGGGTGGTGGGCGATGATGTCACACAGCCCCGTGGAGCCAGACAAGGGCACCTGACACTGAAACTGAATGATTGATCCAGCTGTGGAACGCACCCCGCCACAGTATCCTGGCGCAGTCTTTAGAGATGGGCATTCAACTCCCTTAGGTCGTATCATTAKAACCGATGTCCAGGACATGAATGAAGGACTGTAGAGGTGTCAATTGAAAAGTTATGTAACCCCATTTAATTCGGTCAGACGAGAGAATGGGAAAATGTTACGGGATTTTAAAGCTTTTGTCTTAAAGGGGCCATTTATGGGGAGATAAATGACAGTGAAATCTGAATTGATATTTCATATTCCAGTCTTGGACTCCAATAAAGGGAACTTGTGACCATTTATTTAATCTTTAAAAAACAATACATCTCAGATGGAGATTACAGAGGACATCTGACAACATCGGTTTTATTCAGCCTGTTCTATAAGTGCTACATCAACAGGGTTGTAAGTGGCTAAGCCCAGACAGAGTAAATGTAGGTTATTACCCATAAAATAGCATTCATAACAGCACACATCTAAAGTAAACATTCTTGTGCTCGACACAGAAATTGAGAATAGACTAATTTGAAATCATCCATTTGACCGGATGTTTAATCCCACAGCTCAGAGAAACTCATCTACCTTCAAGAGACACTTTGAGAGGCCCATCGACTTGTCTTCTCAGGATTGCAACAGCTTTTGACCACTCATCAATAACTATTAAAACTAGCCCACTGAGCAAAAACTGGTTGAATCAATGTTGCTTCCACGTCATTTAAAAACAATTGTGATGACGTTGAATCAACGTGGAATACTGAATGGATTTACAAAAAATGATCAACGTAAGGGAATTTCATATTTTTTTCACCCAACTTTTAACCTAAATCCAATGACATGGTGAAATGTTTTGTTTATTTGACGTTGAATTCATGTTAGTTGAAAACTCAACCAAATGTAAATCGAAACTGGAAGTTGAAATGATGTCTGTGCCCAGTGGGACCCTGGTTCATAACAGGCCTTTTGTAATGTCCATGTGTCATAAAAGCTAAAGCACAACAGACTGGCTTCCAATTTGCTTCAGCATTAGCCAGGACTGTTGTCGTTGTAATGCCAAACAAGGCAGCGACGGTTGAGCTGGCTCTGACTAAAACAGACAGGCAAATCCAGAATATACCCAGCCCTCAGTCCAGGTTTAAAAACATGATGAAACAAGCATTGCATATTTTAAGAAAGTGTGGGGTATTTCCGCTCTCCTGCTGATCTGCTTCTCTCTCATTTCTGGGAAGTCCAGCTGAAGGTATACACAGTAGAAACACTGTGGAAAATCAACATATTCTACAACAAAGCCAAGAGCGAAGGGATGACATTGCCAATTTAAAAGCTAGCTCTCTGCTCTGAAATAAGTGCTTCAGGAGTGCTGGAAAGATCTTCACTGTTCAGAGCATTAAAATCACTGGCTCAAGCTAGCATTCAAGATTTTATTGCACTAAAACCTTTGGGATATTTGAGAAAATGCTCTCTAGCTTAATAGTTTGATTTGATTTATTCTCTGTTTGATGGAGGAAGCAGTCATTGTGGCTGCAGTGCATTCCTTGTTGTTTTTTTGTTTCAAAAAATGTATTCTATACATGGCAGCTGAAAGCTGCATTGCATATACAAAAGCACATACCAAAATACAACAAATAGAACACAGTAGCTATGTAAGTTAGGCACTGGAAGGATGAATGATGGATCAAGGAATTGAAGCAGTTATGATGGCATTGAGCGCTGTCATTCCTTAATTAGGCCAACAAAAAAATATATATATATATATATAAACTCAAGGAATTCATACCTTTCTTATACTCATTAAGGTACCCACCTAAAGTAGCCTACAAGTAAAGCCTTGGATTTGAATACAACTTGAAAAGTCACCAGGGGAATGTAAATTGATAGGTTATTCGTTTAAAAGTTAGCCTATCAAATCAAACTTTATTTGTCACATGCGCCGAATACAACAAGTGTAGACTTTACCGTGAAATGCTTACTTACAAGCCCTTAACAGTACAGTTCAAGAAGAGTTAAGAAAATATTTACCAAGTAGACTAAAATAAAAAGTAAAAAATAAATAAACACAATAAGAATAATGAGGCTATATACAGGGGGCACCGGTACCGAATCAGTGTGCGGGGGTAGAGGTTAGTTGAGGTAGTTTGTACATATAGGTGGGGGTGAAGTGACTAGGCATAGATGATAAACAGCGAGTAACAGCAGTGTACAAAAGGGAGGGGGGGGGTCAATGTAAATTGTCCGGTGGCGATTTTATTAATTGTTCAGCAGTCTTATGGCTTGGGGGTAGAAGCTTTTGAGGAGCCTTTTGGTCCTAGACTTGGCGCTCCGGTACCGCTTGCCGTGCGGTAGCAGAGAAAATAGTCTATGACTTGGGTGACTTGAGTCTCTGACAATTTTATGGGTTTTCCTCTGACACTGCATATTATATAGATCCTGGATGGCAGGAAGCTTGGCCCCAGTGATGTACTGAGCCGTTCGCACTACCCTCTGTAGCGCCTTTCGGTCAGATGCCGAGCAGTTGCCATACCAGGCGGTGATGCAACCGGTCAGGATGCTCTCGATGGTGCAGCTGTAGAACCTTTTGAGGATCTGGGGACCCATGCCAAATCTTTTCAGTCTCCTGAGGGGGAAAGGTTTTGTCATGCCCTCTTCACGACTGTCTTGGTATGTTTGGACCATGATAGTTTGTTGGTGATGTGGATACCAAGGAACTTGAAACTCTCGACCAGCTCCACTACAGCCCCGTTGATGTGAATGGGGGCTTGTTCGGCCCGGCTGTTTCTGTAGTCCACGATCAGCTCCTTTGTCTAGCTCACATTTTTTTATTTATTATTTTTTATTATTTTTTTGTATAAATTTTGTAAATTTTTTATTTTTATTTTATTTCTTTTTTTTTTTTTTTTTAATACCGTTTATTTTACCAGGTAAGTTGACTGAGAACACGTTCTCATTTGCAGCAACGACCTGGGGAATAGTTACAGGGGAGAGGAGGGGGATGAATGAGCCAATTGTAAACTGGGGATTATTAGGTGACCGTGATGGTTGAGGGCCAGATTGGGAATTTAGCCAGGACACCGGGGTTAACACCCCTACTTTCAGCGAAGTAAGTGCCATGGGATCTTTATTGACCTCAGAGAGTCAGGACACCCGTTTAACGTCCCATCCGAAAGACGGCACCCTACACAGAGCAGTGTCCCCAATCACTGCCCTGGGGCATTGGGATCTTTGTTTAGACCAGAGGAAAGAGTGCCTCCTACTGGCCCTCCAACACCACTTCCAGCAGCATCTGGTCTCCCATCCAGGGACTGACCAGGACCAACCCTGCTTAGCTTCAGAAGCAAGCCAGCAGTGGTATGCAGGGTGGTATGCTGCTGGCAAACATTGAGGGAGAGGTTAATGTTTATAGGATAATTTCAAGATCCAACCAAAATGGTAGGCTAAATCTTCTGTATAATATGCCTACCATAAGCCTCTCAGCTGCAGGAGGGTCTACTCCTACCGTTTTGTGCCAATGGTGTTTATTTTAGGATCAAAAGAAGGGCTTCCATCCTCTAACGCAGTGGTTCCCAAACTTTTTATAGTCCCGTACCCCTTCAAACATTCAACCTCCAGCTGCGTACCTCCTCTAGCACCAGGGTCAGCGCACTCTCAAATGTTGTTTTTTTGACATCATTGTAAGCCTGCCACACACACACTATACGATACATTTATTAAACATAAGAATGAGTGTGAGTTTTTGTCACAACCCAGCTCATAGGAAGTGACAAAGAGCACTTATAGGACCAGGGCACAAATAATAATATAATAATAATCAATAATTTTCCTCTTTATAGGGCCATCTTACATATAAAACTTTATTTGTTAATGGAAAATTGTGAATAACTCACCACACGTTAATAAGAAGGGTGTGCTTGAAAGGATGCACATAATTCTGCAATGTTGGGTTGTATTGGAGAGAGTCTCAGTCTTAAATAATTTTCTACACACAGTCTGTGCCTATATTTCTTTTTCATGCTTGTGAAGGCTGACAATCCACTCTCACATAGGTACGTGGTTGCAAAGGGCATCAGTGTCTTAACAGCTCGATTTGCCAAGGCAGGATACTCTGAGCGCAGCCCAACCAGAAATCTGGCAGTGGCTTCTGATTAAATTCAATTTTCACAGAACCGCTTGTTGCAATTTCGATGAGGCTCTCTTGTTCAGATATCGGTAAGTGGGCTGGAGGCAGGGCATGAAAGAGATAATGAATCCAGTTGTTTGTGTCATCTGTTAATGGGAAAGTACCTGCGTAATTGCACACCCAACTCACTCAGATGCTTCGCTATATCACATTTGATATTGTCCTTAAGCTTGAGTTAATTTGCACACAAAAAAATCATACAATGATTGAAAGACCTGTGTGTTGTCCTTGTTAATGCAGACAGAGAAGAGCTCCAACTTCTTAATCATAGCCTAAATTTTGTCCCGCACATTGAAAATAGTTGCGAAGAGTCCCTGTAATCCTAGATTCAGTTCATTCAGACAAGAAAAACATCACCCAGATAGGCCAGTCATGTGAGAAACTCGTCATCATGCAAGTGGTCAGACAAGTGAAAATTATGGTCGGTAAAGAAAACTTTAAGCTCGTCTCTCAATTCAAAAAAACTTGTCAATACTTTGCCCCTTGATAACTAGAGCACTTCTGTATGTTGTAAAAACATTACATGATCGCTGCCCATATCATTGCATAGTGCAGAAAATATGCGAGAGTTCAGGGGCCTTGCTTTAACAAAGTTAACCATTTTCACTGTAGTGTCCAAAACATCTTTCAAGCTGTCAGGCATTCCTTTGGCAGCAAGAGCCTCTCGGTGGATGCTGCAGTGTACACAAGTGGTGTTGGGAGCAACTGCTTGCACGTGCGTTACCACTCCACCATGTCTCCCTGTCATGGCTTTTGCACCATCAGTACAGATACTATGCTAGCTGGGCTAACAACAAATGTAGAATTACTGATGCTAGCATTGGATGTGCTCGTGGAAGCAGAACAACTTGCGTCGTCAACAGTTGCAGGTGTAGTACTGATGGTAGTAGCAGTACTACCAGTAGAGCTGGTATGTGTCTCTATGGACGCGGAGTAACGGTTAATGATTGGATGTTAATTATTTAACTAGGCTACCTATATTTGAAATTGTGTTGTTATTTCGCTGAACACTAGATGGTTTAAATTTATTTTTGCCAGTGAAACGAGGCCACTCAGGCGAGAACAAAACCTCACCCAAATGTATAGACCGGTTGGAAAATATAAATGGACTGTTTGAAAATGTGAATCACATTTCTATTTGGCGTACCCCCGATGGCATTGCGCGTACCCCAGTTTGGGAATACCTGCTCTAACGCTATTGGCCACGTTACATAGCCATGGGAAGTAGGGGTGCTGAGGGTTCTGCAGCACCCCCTGAAAAATCTGAATTGAAACAAAATATTAATAAAAACAAAATAAAAAACTTGAGAAAAATGTAGTGCACTGAGTAGTGCACTGGGCATTTAATAGTCCTGTTTTAGCGGACTGATATAGCCGTCTGTCCCACCTCCAGTTGATTACATTAAAATGGTGGAAGCCCTCAATGGCTACGTTCATGCTAAAACAGCCTTTTGGCCACTAGAGGCCTCTGTCATTCTCTATGGAGTGTACTCATAGGAGCAAAGCAGGAAATAAAAGCAGGAAGTAGAAGCAGGAAATCAAAGCAGGAAGTCAAAGCAGGAAATGGACCATAGAGAAGTGTACCATAGCCTCAATAGAGGGTTGCCAGTTGACGCACGACGCCTCCTGGTGGCCATGTTGGAAGACCACAGCATCAATTCTTTCAACAACAGCTGAGTTCTACCTCAAGCTGCATGATAACAGTGTTGATAACTAGTTGATTCATCATCATGGTCAATTTCTGTGCAGTATTTMGTTGCAGAAAGTCATGAAAGTCATGAAGTCAGGCAGAAAGTCATGAAACACCAGGGAGATAAGACTCAAGGGCTGCGGTTAAAACTCATAAAAGACACACCCTCGTCCACTTACCCTTGCCTTATGCCGTTGGGGGAATCTGAATAGGAATCTGAACTCGGTTGAGATGTAATGTGGGTTGATCGGAGCTCTGGTATCAATCGTTGATAAGCAAACAATCAAACTTTACTTGGTGTGGTGGCGGTTCGGGACAGCTGTGCTGGGACTGGGTCAGAGATGAAAGGAGATAAGGATGGAGAAGAAAGTGAGGCAAGTATGGAGCATAGTGGTACCGCAGTTTGGAGGTAAAGAGTGCCGAGGAAGGGCAAGATAAGTTGCGAGGGTAGCATGGAGGTGAGGAGGAGCATAAAGTGATTCTGAAGTTTAGGGAGGAAGGGGAAATTGGGGCAATGAGTCTGATTGGGGAAGGTTGACGGCTGTGATAAAAGAGTTGATTGGGGAAGTTGTCTATGCTAAAGTGTTAAGAGATGGGATCTTGTTGGTGTTCTGTCAGGACATGGCGCAGAGAGAAAACGCTCTCAGAGTGAAGCAAATAGGGAAGTGTAAAGTGGTGTCGAGCAGCTGGACTGATCAAGCAGGGAAGCAGTGAATTAAAGGGGTGATAACATGAGTGCCTCTGAGTGTTAGCACTAAGGAGGTATGCTACAACTTCAGAGGAGGCGTTCAGTGAATGTTCAAAGATTGCAAGCAACAAGAGATGGAGTTAGATAGCCCAATTTTAATTTGGCAAGTCAGTTAAGAACAAATTTACAATGACGGCCTACCCCGGCCTCCCCTAACCCGGACAATGCTGGGACAATTGTGCTCTGCCCTATGGGATCAAACAAGGGATCAAACAAGGGTCTGCAGTGACACCTCTAGCACTGAGATGCAGTGCCTTAGACCGCTGCGCCACACGGGAGCCCCAAGTGGATACTGCCAAATAAAGTAACCATAGGATATAGGAGTTATTATGTGAGGGCTTATGTACCGAAGCCTTTAAGCTGTGATAAATGCCAACGGTTTGGGCATGTGGCAACAGCAAGGAAAGAGAAAAAGAGGTGTGCCAGGTGTGGAGGGGAACATGCGTATGGGAAGTGTGGGGATGGTGTACAACCAAAGTGCTGTGGGGGTGCTCATAGTGTGGCATATGGTGGGTGTGAGGCAATGAAGCAGGCAGCGGAGGTGCAGCAAGTGAGAGTGTAGAGAAGGGTGTCATATGCTGAGAGACATCTGAGTGTCAGGGTTGACATGGGAAAGGTTTGAGATTACCTCAATCACCCGAGGCTGAAGTCATGTATTACTGGATCTTAGTTATGGTGGTAATACTACAATTGAATGCTCGAAGCCTGTTGGCTAATGGGCAGGAGTTCAAACAGTTCATTGTGGATATGCAAATTAAGCCTGCATTTATTTGTGTGCAGGAAAATTTGCTCAAACCAACATTGGACTTTTGTAGGGGACCTCACTTTGGTATCTAGTGCGATGGCAGTAGTCTGTGAGTGGGAGGTATGGGAGGAGTCGACAGTAGGGAGTGATCATTATCCCATAGTATGCACAGTAGGCCGGAGGGAGGAGGAGGTGTCAGTGGATGGAGTAGGCAGGTGGGTGTTTGGAAGGGCAAAGTAGGATCAGTTTCAGGAGCTGAGTGAGCAGGTGGATATGAGAGGGACAGTATGATTAACTGGGTTAGAACAGCTTTAGTGGGGGCAGCTACTGAGGCTATACCTAAGAATGGGAGAAGGAGGAGGAAAGCAGTCCCATGGTGGACGGAGGAATGTGGAGTAATGGTGAGGAGTAGGAACAGGGCATTTAGAGTACTGAAACGGACACATACAGTGGGGAGAACAAGTATTTGATACACTGCCGATTTGGCAGGTTTTCCTACTTACGAAGCATGTAGAGGTCTGTAATTGTTATTATAGGTACACTTCAACTGTGAGAGACGGAATCTAAAACAAAATCCAGAAAATCACATTGTATGATTTTTAAGTAATTAATTTGCATTTTATTGCATGACATAAGTATTTGATCACCTACCAACCAGTAAGAATTCCGGCTCTCACAGACCTGTTAGTTTTTTCTTTAAGAAGCCCTCCTTTTCTCCACTCATTACCTGTATTAACTGCACCTGTTTGAACTCGTTACCTGTATAAAAGACACCTGTCCAAACACTCAATCAAACAGACTCCAACCTCTCCACAATGGCCAAGCCCAGAGAGCTGTGTAAGGACATCAGGGATAAAATTGTAGCCCTGCACAAGGCTGGGATGGGCTACAGGACAATAGGCAAGCAGCTTGGTGAGAAGGCGACAACAGTTGGCGCAATTTTTTGAAAATGGAAGAAGTTCAAGATGACGGTCAATCACCCTCGTCTGTGGCTCCAGTGCAAGATCTCACCTCGTCGGCATCAATGATCATGAGGAAGGTGAGGGATCAGCCCAGAACTACATGGCAGGACCTGGTCAATGACCTGAAAAGAGCTGGACCCCAGTCTCAAAGAAAACCATTAGTAACACACTACGCCGTCATGGATAAATATCATGCAGCGCACGCAAGGTCCCCCTGCTCAAGCCAGCGCATGTCCAGGCCGTCTGAAGTTTGCCAATGACCACCTGGATGATCCAGAGGAGGAATGGAGAAGGTCATGTGGTCTGATGAGACAAAAATTGAGCTTTTTGGTCTAAACTCCACTCGCGCGTGTTTGGAGGAAGAAGAAGGATGAGTACAACCCAAGAACACCATCCCAACCGTGAAGCATGGAGGTGGAAACATCATTCTTTGGGATGCTTTTCTGCAAAGGGGACAGGACGACTGCACCGTATTGAGGGGAGGATGGATGGGGCCATGTAAATCTGCAGAGATCTTGGCCAACAACCTCCTTCCCTCAGTAAGAGCATTGAAGATGGGTCGTGGCTGGGTCTTCCAGCATGACAACGACCCGGAACACACAGCCAGGGCAACTAAGGAGTGGCTCCGTAAGAAGCATCTCAAGGTCCTGGAGTGGCCTAGCCAGTCTCCAGACCTGAACCCAAAATCAGCAGTGTATCAAATACTTGTTCTCCTCACTGTAACTTCCAACACCTAATTCAGTATTAGCAGGCCCAGGTCATGTTGGCGTCAGTTCTGTGACACCATTGGAAGGGCGACACCTGTGGGAGGGGTCAGAAGGGAATGGGATTATCCAGTGTTGACGAGTGGGGAGGATATGGCACAAACAGATGAGAAGAAGGCAGAGATGATGGCCACAGCGTTTGTCCAGGTGCGTAGATCAGCAAATTTGTCAGAGCAGGGGCAGAGTGGGAGAGAGAGAACGAGAGCGGAGCACCCTGGAGTGATGGATAAGAGGGAGGATGTAAATGTTGCATCAGCCAATAGCTTTAACATCACATACTGTATATGTAAGATTATGGAATGTACACTTTATATACAAAAGTATGTGAAACACCCTTTCAAATGAGTGGAATTGGCTATTTCAGCCACACCCATTCAGCCACTTAACAGGTGTATAAAATCGAGCACACAGCCATGCAATCGCCAAAGACAAACATTGGCAGCAGAATGGCCTAACTGAAGAGCTCAGTGACTTTTAACGTGGTACCGTCATAGGATGCCACTTTTCCAACAAGTCAGTTACAAAAATGTCTGCCCTGTTAGAGCTGCCCCGGTCAACGGCTGTTATTATGAAGTGGAAACGTCTAGGAGCAACAACGGCTCAGCCGTAAAGTGGTAGGCCACACAAGCTCACAGAACGGGACCGCCGAGCACTGATGAAGCGTGTAGAAATTGTCTGTCCTCAGTTGCAACACTCACTACCAAGTTTCAAACTGCCTCTGGAAGCAACGTCAGCACAAAAACTGTTCGTCGGGAGCTTTATGAAAGGGGCTTCCATGGCCGAGCAGCCACACACAAGCCTAATATCACCATGCGCAATGCCAAGCATCACCTGGAGTGGTGTAAATCTCGACAAATCTGGGTTTGGTGGATGCCAGGAGAACGCTACCTGCCCCAATGCATAGTGCCAACTGTAAAGTTTGTTGGAGGAGGAATAATGGTCTGGATCTGTTTTTCATGGTTCGGGCTAGGCCCATTGGTTCCAGTGAAGGGAAATTTTAACACTACAGCATACAATGACACACTAGATGATTATGTGCTTCCAACTTTGTGGCAACAGTTTGGGGAAGACCCTTTCCTGTTTCAGCATGACAATACTCCCTTACACAAAGCGAGGTCCATACAGAAATGGTTTGTCGAGATCGGCGTGGAAGACCTTGACTGGCCTGCACAGAGCCCTGACCTCAACCCCATCGAACACCTTTGTGATGAATTGGAACATCGACTGCGAGCCAGGCCTAATCGCCTAACATCAGTGCCTGACGTCACTAATGCTCTTGTGGCTGAATAGAAGCAAGTCCCCGTAGCAAAGGCGGGACCAACTCCATATTAATGCCCATGATTTTGGAATGAGATGTTCGATGAGCAGGTGTCCACATACTTTTGATCATGTAGTGTATGATTATGGAGAGGCTAACTTAATTCCTGGAGAGCAGGTATCGCCACAACCATTTGGGTTCAGGAAGGTTAAGGGAACAATGGACCCAGTGCTCTGCTTAGAAACAGAGGTCAGGAAGGCTCAGGTGAACAAGGAGACTGTTGAGCTGTCTTTTTTGAAGTGGAGAAGGCATATGATGTGGAAGGAGGGGTTGTTAATAAAGCTTGATATTATGGGGGTAGGAGGATAGAACGTACAACTGGATAAAGTATTTCCTGTTTGGAAGGTCTATCTAGGTAAGGGTGGGGAAGTCTATCAGGTAGCTACCTGGTGGATAACGGTACACCGCAGGGGAGCGTGATTAGTCCTCTGTTGTTCTCAATCATGATCAATGCTGTTTACTCTCCAGTAAGGATCGATATTGGGAGGTTGTTATTTGCAGATGATGGGAACTTATGGAAGAGGGGAAGAAATGTGCCATACATAGTCAGGAAGTACAGGAAGCAATTGATGAGGTAGAACAGTGGGAGTTAATGTGAGGATTCAGGTTATCTGTAGAGAAAACTCAGACATTGTTCTTTACCAGGAGGAAGGTGGGAGATGAAGTACGCTTGAGGTTATATGGGAGAAACTTGGAGAGGGTGGGGGCCATCAGGTTCCTTGGGGTATACTTTGACACTAGGCTGACCCGGGCTGTCTGACAGGGAAGGACTGGGGGCTGGGCGTTACTCATTGAGGACCATGTATGTTGCATTGATCCGATTTGTAATAGACTATGGCAGTATAGCGTATGGTTAGGCAGCCCAGGCCTCATTGGAAAGGCTAGATGTCATGCAGGGGCAAGGACTCGGAATATGTAGTGGATCGTTTCAGTCCTCCCCAGTGGCTGCACTACAGGTGGAGATGGGGGATATCTCATTGGAGATTAGGAGACAGCAGCTGGCAATTAATTATTGGGTCAACCTACAGAGACATGGGGTGTCTCATCCTTTGAAAGGGATTTTACAGGCATGCTCGGAACATGAGCAAGGACAGAACACAAACTTTGGGTGGGTGGGTACTACAAAGCCGAGGGAAATGGACTGTATGGAAGAGAGTTTAGTCCAACGGTAGCTATTCCTGTAAACCCAAATTGACTACTCCCGCCTCCAGTAGTTGATCTAGAAGTGTTGGAGAGACTACAGAAAGATAGGGAGGGTGTCGATCCATCTGATTTGTTTAAGAGACATCTGGATACTGTGTATCACGATTTTGTGGCCATTTACACTGATGGTTCAAAAGATCCAAGGGCAGGATTGTCACGATCGTCAACGGGACTGAGAGAGGACCAAGGCGCAGCGCGTGGAAAGTACATCTTCTTTTATTTTAAAGAAGGAAAAAAAACAAAACAACAAACAGAACAGACGACCGTGAAGCTATACAAAAATCAGTGCTGACACAAAACACTTCGACATAGACAATTCCCCACAAACAGCTAAAGCCRATGGTTGCCTTAAATATGGCTCCCAATCAGAGACAACAATAACCAGCTGTCTCTAATTGAGACCCAATTCAGGCAACCATAGACTTTCCTAGATACCTACACTCAACCATAGACACAGCTAGACTTCTATACTAAACATAAACCCAACTACTCTAATAAACCCCCTAAACCTTACAACCACCCTAGACACTACAAAAAACACATACATTCCCCATGTCACACCCTGACCTAACTAAAATAATTAAGAAAACAAAGAATACTAAGGCCAGGGCGTGACAAGGATGTACTGGCAATGCAAATAGTCTGGGTAGCCATTTGATTAGTTGGACTGCAGAGTGAAGGAAAATCATCCAACAAGTGCTCAGCATATGTGGGAACTCCTTCAAGACTGTTGGAAAAGCATTCCAGGTGAAGCTGGTTGAGAGACTGCCAAGAGTGTGCAAAGCTGTCGTCAAGGCAAAGGGTGGCTACTTTGAAGAATCTCAAATCTCAAATATATTTACATTTGTTGAAAAAAATGTTTGGTTCTATATGATTCCATATGTGTTATTTCATAGTGTTGATGTCTTCACTATTATTCTACAATGTAGAAAATAGTAAACATAAAGAAAAACCCTGGAATGAGTAGGTGTTCTAAAACTTTTGACAGGTAGTGTATAAGAGAACAGGACTGTCAACTTTTGGCTGTTACTGTATGTTAGCAAAAACCTCCTGAGAACCTATTTATCATGTTTGGCATTAGAGTTAGGAGAACATTCCCTTAATGTCAAACAGAATTTTACCCAGAATGTGGTTACCATGTTCTCAAAATATCCAATATACATTTTCTAGACCCATTTCATGGGACTTTGCAATAACTTTCATGTGTCCAATTTTCTGAGGGTTGGGAGAATATTCCATCAACGTCACATCAAACATACACAGAACATGGCTGCCGTGTTCTCAAAATATAAGATATTAATGTTCGAGACATGAGTCATTGGAATGTTGCCAAAATATGCATGTGTCCAAGGACGTTTAAAATATATGACGTTCTGGCATGGTACCTTGGATGTTTTTGTCTAGTTCCCGGCTTGTTCCAGTGACTTCCCTGAGTACGTTTTTAGGACGTCGCCTGATAGTCCCAAAGAGACGTTCTCCCCCCCAAAAACGTGTTTCATTACAGATCACCCCTTATAACTGTTGCCGAGCCCATCAAGGCCCTGWATGGTGAACCAAATCAAATGTTATTGGTCGCGTACACAGATTTTCAGATGTTATTTGCAGGTGCAGCAAAATGCTTATGTTTCTAGCTCCAACAGTGCAGTAATATCCAGCAATACAATAAACAAAAAGTAAAAAATATATTATGGAGGGACCATTTCAGGTCCTCATTGATGTTCACGCTGAGGAACTTGAAGCTTTTGATCCTCTCCACTGCAAAACGTCTTTATGGACGTCACCGAAACACGCTGGAAACTAGACAAAAACCTACAGGGGACCATGACAGAACATCCTTTGTTTTAAACATCATTGGACACATGAATGTTCTTTCAACATTCCCATGAAACGTGTCTAGAACATTAATATCTTATATTCTGAGAACATGGGAACCATGTTCTGTGTATGTTTGGTGTGACGTTGATGGAATATTCTCCCAACCCTCAGAAGACTGAAAACTGGAAGACTCTTGCAACGTTCCAATGAAACGTTTGGAGAACATTAATATTAAATATTCTGTGAACATGGTAACCATATTCTGGGTAAGTTCTATTTGACATTAAAGGAATGGTCTCTTGAAAACAGTCCTTGCACATCACTGGAACATTCCTATGAAAACGTTAGTTTAAGGGAAAGTTCTCTAAAGTTTTGGAAACGTTTGTTGCTCGCTGGGATGTAACGAGTGACAGTAACTAAAGCCTCGTTTATAGCTGATGCTAACATGGGTCCTTTGTCTTTATCTTGTCTACATTCTGATTGTGCCTAAATTTCCAGAAATGTGTCTACACATGGTATTAAAATGTGTCTGTTATCTGTCCACTGTGTCTGCATTGTGACCAGATTTCCTGGTCCCTTCCTTTATGCAAATGATTTCACAGCTATTCTTTCCAAATACAATTTATTTATTTATTGTAAGACACATATTGATGTAATCAGTCAATGATGCCACCTGCCAATGATTTTAGAGGGTGGAATATTTATGATTGAAATGGTTTCTCTCTCACGAGCTGTCTACACTTGTAAGATATCCAGACACAATGTGTGTCTCACTATCCTCCGGAGGCAGGCCAGGATGATCTGATCACAATCAGATGACATTGTGTCTTTTGAGTCTACACCTTTCTAAAAATGTGGGCACAATCAGAATGTGGACATGAAGAGGGCAAAGGACGCAAGTTAGAGAACCAGGTACAAACAGGGCTAATGAGACAGGGTTGTCTCAAATAGACATGTAGTGTGCTTTAAATCAAATTCCCACTATTCAGTACCATGACAAGTTTTTGCCCCCTGAAAAAAAGAGGACTGAGATATAACCTGAGATATTAATGTAATCTATACAAAGTGTGTGTGAGCATTTAGCAACTACTTTTATTGAAGCTGTAGAACATTGAGGCCTTGGCACTATATGAACACATTTCAAAGCAGTGGATGTCTCGTATCGCTGTAGATGCATCCCCTCTCCATAATAAGTATTGCGCCAAGGTTGGATTCTGCTAACAACAATCCATCCAAAATTATATATTTTTTCCTTCACATAAACATGATTAGCTGAAAATAGAAAGCACCATGTCAAATTGAATACTTGGACCACCAGGTTTAAAGATGATGTTTCATTTATACATATTTTGTTAATTTGTAGCCAAGAAGGAAAGTTTCCTTCTTCCTCCTACTGATGAAAAGTATGCAGGGAATGTACCCTTTCATGGAGTACAAATCCAATTTGCATTTCATTTTAAGACCACCAATAGACTTCTCTGTTTCAAGGTCCGTTCTTTTCATTAAATGTGTTCCCTTCTCTTCTATTTCTACTCCTTTCAACTCAACTCAAATCAAATCAGCAGGTGTGGACCTTACCGTCAAATGCTTACTTACAAGCCCTTAATCAACAACGCAGTTAAGAAAATAGAGTTAAGAAAATATTTACTAAATAAACTAAAGTTTAAAAAAAGTAACACAATGAAATAATTATAAAGAGGCTATGTACAGGGTGTTATGGTTAAGGTTAAGTAATATATTTGGGTTTTTCATTAAGTAAAAAGGAATACATTCAAGTTGATTACGTTAAAAAAGTTATTTATGATGAATTTCACTTAGAAATTTGCCATACAAATATTGATTTACAGACAGTTCCCGCCTGCTGGTCTGAAACAAGAAATTATAATTGTCACGCCCTGGCCATAGAGAGGTTTTTATTCTCTATTTTGGTTAGGCCAGGGTGTGATTAGGGTGGGCATTCTATGTTTCTATTTCTTTGTTTTTGGCTGAGTGTGGTTCCCAATCAGAGGCAGCTGTCTATCTTTTTCCCACCTGTGTTTTGTGGGTAGTTGTTTTCTGTTTTGTGTCTGCACCTGACAGAACTGTTTGGGTTTCGTTTTGTTTCAGTGTTCAGTTTGATTAAATATCATGAACGCTTACCACGCTGCACCTTGGTCTCCTTCTACTTCAAACAACGAACGCTACAATAATTTTGTTAAAATTTGGTGAAACAATGCAAAGATTTGTGTCTGTTTGGGATTTGACCAGACATTTAACCATTGATTTCTTACATTTACATTTGCAATTGAGTCCTTCAGCAGACAGTCTTATCCAGAGCAACGTAGCTTCAGTATTGAGTGCATACATTTTTCTTTCTTTAACATTTTTTTTCTAGATATGATTTTTCAACTGCAAAACAAGTACTGTTAAACAAACCAAATCTAGGTGAGACAATTTAAAGACAATTCTTGGCCTACTATAAATAGGCTTCACGTGCTAACCTCCTTTCACTATGTCAGCTGTTTCAAGCATTTCAGACTGGCTCATGGCTCCACCCCCACTGCAAAGAATGCCTTCCTCCATCCAAATGGTCTCCACCATCTGTTGAACATAACTCTTGTTCCTCTGCCTTTTGCCCAAGACAAAACATCACAGAGTGTTATCCATCAGATTTCACTATATCAAATGATTGACTGAGTTCATTAAAATGTTATCTATGTTCTATTGTTTTCATTACATAAACCACAAGAGTCTGTCTTTTGCATTTTGAAGGCAATAATCAGCGGTTAAATTGGGAATTCAGAGGTGGGGGAGACCTATTTTGGGATGATAGGGTTCATTTGTATTTTATTTAGCCTTTATTTAACTAGGCAAGTCAGTTAAGAACAAATTCTTATTTACAATGACCCCAACCAAACCCGGATGATGCTGGGCCAATTGTGCGCAGCCCTATGAGACTCCCAATCACGGCCGGTTGTGATACAGCCTGGAATCGAACCAGTGTCTGTAGTGACGCCTCTAGTGCTGAGATGGAGTGCCTTAGACTGCTGCGCCACTCAGGTGTCCAACATAAGGCTAAAGTTAGGGTTATGCCTGACACACTTTTTGCATTACCCTAACCCTAATCTTGGTTTATCATGCTTTTATTGTACCTTTTATCATGCTTATCTCTTTGGACCCATGCTGGAGCTCAGCTCCACTTGCCTCTCCTTTTGACCCAAGGTGCAGGAGCCCAGCTCCAAGTAACATAATGACCAAAATTCTTCACAGGGACCGGCAGCTTTCTGCATGAAAAATCATCACATGCACTATCTCTCCTGGCAAGGTTCCTGTGATCTCCAAATCTATACTTTTTGTCCATGACACAAGTCCTATATGAGGATTGAGACAAGGCATTCACCTCAACTCAACTGCAGTGAAAGAGCCACTTTACTGTACATGAGTTAAACAATGAACAAGGACAAGCAATATCACAATAAATGAACTCGCACTCTGTTCTGTTTTAGGCAGATGGTGAAGAAAGCATTGACAATGTGAGTGTGGGAATCGTACTGTGAGTGTGGGACTGTGGTAGCGACATACTGTACCTGGGCCAACACTCTGGGTTTCATCAGCATAACACTTGGGTTTAGTGGTTGTAATATAAAACACTACATCACATGGTGCCATCTCACGATTAAGATGTTAAGCCTCCTCAATTGTCATTTTTTGGACTCTCAAGACTAACACATTTCATCTTAACAAAGTCAGTAGGATACACCCATTCAGTATATGCGCCATTCAATCATTATCTCCTTGTCATGAGCATAAGACAAAACAAACCAATGGCCTGATCCTTTACCCTTTTCTTTGAGAGTGTCAAATCAGAGCTATTAGAAAGCCTGGCTCTTTTGAACTGGAATTGTTCTGGGGCATGGGCACAAAGTAGGCAGCAGAGTCGTGGTAGAGCTGGACAGCCCTTGATAATGGAGTCGTTAAGACAATTTCAATGGACAGCTAACCTTTCCCCTGCTGTTTCGCACCTATTAATAGCACCATTCTGCAGGAAGAAAATACAGAGGAGGCCGCTCAGGCAAGGCCTTACCATGTCTCCCTATAAAGAAACCAAAGGGTTTTGTGTAAGCTTAATGTAGCAGTAGTTACTGTATAGCGGCTGGACATTACAAGATGAAGAGAATATCTGTTTAAACAAGGAGTCAGATACCATTATACCTGGCTTTATCTGTTTATGCTGTAGAATAAACGGAACATGCAACAGAAAATGTATTCCATATACTGAAGAAAGGGAAAAAGGCCAAGACAACAATACATGCAACATTTAACTGTTGGGTCCAGTTTAGTTCAACAAAGACATTTGGAGATTATACTTAAACCATTGGCCCTTGGTCAGTCATGTTAACGTTTTGAATATGCGTCCTGATTCAATTATTCTAATTATTCATATGAAAAACAACCTTTCCAGATGTATTTTAGTGCGATAACATCCGCAGTCATTTAAATGAAAACAAAATTGAGCCCCCTTTTATCAGCCCTGCAAGTGACTCTTACAGCCTCCCATTCAACAGCTTCCAGATGTTTCTCCAGCAAGGCCATCTGTAAAGAACAACACTTTCCCATAAAACACTTATCTCCATTGTATATATGCTTATGAGGTATGTCCATGTCAAAGGGCAGCCTGGCTTGGTAATTTGCCTTTGGAAAGAGCTAGGCTTTGGTAATTAAACCCTGGCATTATGTTATTGCACAGAGAAGGGGATTGGGAGAAGTGTTTGTGGTGCATGGTCAGTATGTTCATGACCCATTCATGATATCAGCCAGAGAGAAGTATGTAGGGAAGTGCACACTGCACACTGCAGACTCCATTTATCTCCAGTATAATTCTAAGAAACCAGCAGCACAGCAGACACTCAGCACTGTTTACAAAGTGTCCCCATGCTGCCTAAGGGAAGTGTATTTGTAAGTAAATGTTTGCACATATTGTACACAGTGATTCCTAGAGGGATTCAGACCCATCCATTCCTAGGTAATAGAACTCCTTAATAGAAAGAGCTATTGAAATGAAGTGACATAATATCCTAATGCTATTGCAATTACCGTCCTCTGAGCACATGTTAATGCGGGTTAAACTGATATCCAGGATGTCTTCTCTTCAGAACAGCAAAGTGCTGTTCCATGTTGCTGCATTAATGGTGAATAAATTGAATTCTCCACCGCTGAGGAGGGGCAGCCTCCTTCATACTGAGGAGGTGCTCATTATCATAACAAAATGTATTTTTGCTGACTCATTTCCCTGACTCTGTATTTTAAGGAATTGTTAATTTCCCGCAAGTTCTAGCTTTGTCAGCTGAGCTGTTTTGACAGACTTACAACATTATAACAATAGAAGATTTTGGTGGACTGCACTGCAAATTATAAATGTCTGCTTGACGATTCAAACCAAGGTTTATTGGGGTAAAAATATGAAAGACAATCTTCATTATTCCTCTCCTTTCATACAAGTACCTCTTAAAAAACACTCCATTAATTATTTATAGGCCTACTTGTTATTTACACAAGTGTACTACAATACTTTCAGGTACACTAGTAATGTGGTTGCACATCAAATGTGCGAATCATCCAGCCTTGTCTCATAGGCAGCATGGGTAAATTTGGGACAATCAAAATAGTATGATATGTTATGTTAGCATTTTAGCTAATTAGCATTTTTGCTACTTACTACTTTTTAGCTACTTTGCAACTACTTAGTATGTTAGCTAACCCTTCCCCTAACCCTAACCCTAACCTCTTAACCTAAGTCATAACCTTAACCCTAAATGTAACCCCTAACCCTTAGCATTGCTAACGTTAGCCACTTAGTGAACGTTAGCTTTAGCCACCTAGCTAACATTAGCAACAACAAATTGGAATTCGTAACATATCATACGTATTGCAAATTCGTAGCATATTGTATGAATTGCAAATTAGAACATATCATATGAATTGCAATTTGTAAGTGATCATACTAAATGGATGATGGACATGCACAAATTAATACATAACATACAAAACATAACAAATCATACTAAATGGTGGGAGATAGATTTATAGAATGCAAATATCTAGCAACCCAAAGGTTGCTTGTTTCTTATCTCATCACGGACAACTTTAGCGTTTTAGCAAATGTTAGTCAATTAGCAGACACTCTTATCCAGAGCGACTTAGAGTGCATTCATCTTAATTTGATTTCATATATCACAAACATAATAAGTACATTTCTCCTAAATGGCTATCAGCATATTAATGGGTGCTGTGGGATTATTTAAAGCCCTATTCACACAGGACTAGCACAGAACGTTTGTTATGTAATTATTACCCCAACATTTTTACAGTGGATGATTTTGACGGGATTAGTTCTACCAAACTGCCCATGTAATCATTTTTTTCCTCATTCAGAATTGACAGAAGCCTGGATCCTCTTCTAGGCATGAAGATATTTCAAATGTCTTGGGATAACCTAATGGCCTTTAGTACTGTTTATATTTCTACAATTTAGCTATTTATAGTTGTTGAGCTCATACATTTTCCTTTATACAGGTCCCCCTTGAGAATTGAACCCCCAACAGTGGCGTAGCAAGTGCCATGCTCTACCAACTGAGCCACACTGGACCTGTGAACGTCAAAATAATAACGCATATCAATAAGATGAACTGTAACCTATGCCGACGTTTCAGTAACTGACTTATTTGGCCATTTATCAATTCATTGGCATAACATCATCCACTTCATCTTTTAAAAGAGAAGTATGGTACTAGGAAAATGGAACTTTCATCTGTAGGCTATGTGCATAGCACTTTAATTTAACCATCAATGTGTTCCCATGTTCTTACCCAAACTGGGTGCAGCACCGGTTAAACTCTGTAATATCCCTGACAACACAAGATTTTGTATTTGTATTTATTATGGATCCCCATTAGCTGCTACCAAGGCAGCAGCTACTCTTCCTGGGGTCCGGGCAAATTAAGGCAATTTTAAAAACATTACAAAACATTCATTACAGAATTCACAACACACTAAGTGTGTGCCCTCAGGCCCATACTGAACCACCACATATCTACAACACAAAATCCATGTGTACGTGTGTGTATAGTGCATATGTGGTCATGTGTGTGTATGCATGTGTCTGTGCCTATGTTTGTGTTGCTTAACAGTACCCTCTGTTCCATAAGGTGTATTTTTATGTTTTTTAAATCTGATTCTACTGCTTCAATCAGTTACTTGATGTGGAATAGAGTTCTATGTAGTACTGTGTGCCTCCCATAGTCTGTTCTGGACTTGGGGACTGTGAAGAGACCTCTGGTGGCATGTCTTGTAGGGTAAGCATGGGTGTCTGAGCTGTGTGCTAGTAGTTTAAACAGACAGCTCAGTGCTTTCAACATGTCAATACCTCTCACAAATACAAGTAGTGGTGAAGTCAATCTCTCCTCTACTTTGAGCCAGGAGAGATTGACATGCATATTATTAATGTTTGCTCTGTGTGTACAGAGAGCCGTGCTTCCCTGTTCTGAGCCAATCGCAATTTTCCTAAGTCCCTCTGTGGCATGTGACCACACGACTGAACAGTAGTCCAGGTGCGACAAAACTAGGGCCTGTAGGACCTGCCTTGTTGATAGTGCTGTTAAGAAGGCAGAGCAGCGCTTTATTATGGACAGACTTCTCCACAGCATGGCTACTGCTGTATCAATATGTTTTGACCATGACAGTTTACAATCTAGGGTTACTCCAAGCAGTTTAGTCCCCACAACTTGCTAAATTTCCATATGATTTCTTTCCAGATTTAGTTGAGGTTTAGGGTTTAGTGAATGATTTGTCCCAAATACAGTTGTCATGGAAATACTACACAGGGACACTCAGAGTACATTATAAATGAATCCTTGTTTATTTTCAGCGTGTTGGAGAGGTTCCAACAAACTTGATGCACCACATCTGTCAGGACATCTCTCAGGGCACTCCCATTAGTTCTCGTATGTACTGCAGACAAGTAATATTTGCATGATTTAGCTTATTCATCATTCATAATTAATTAACATTTGCTTCATTCATGTGACCGACTAATACTGGTTCATGCATGTGGCAGACCAATACCTCATGAGGCTTCTTCTCTCCAAGCTGAGACCTTGAAACTGAGATATCGTTCTCAAAACAAGGGTCTGGGCGTTGCAGATACTACAGTGAGGATTTGTCCCAGGCGTTCAATCAGTCACTTGCTTGAACACAGAAATTGGTTTATAGAAAAGCACAAACAGAAGACAGAAATTGGTTGTTTAGAAATTTGCAGTACGTTTGCCAATCAGTTGTGCTGCCAGAGTTATTTGCCATACCTTTTGCCTCATCACTGTCAACCATACAATTTTTCAATTCCTTATCAATCCACTGGGATTTAACKATTTTTACAGTCATTTTCTTAATGGGTGCATGCTTATTAGTAACTGGGATAGCGTAACGTCTGTTTGCTCCTCATTACACACCACGGACCAAAACATATTCTTTATATCAACAACATGGGAATCACTACAAAACTTATTGTATGACCTCTTATACACTATATTAGGCCCAGCATTTGGAACGTTGGTTTTCCTAGATATGGCTACTATATTGTGATCACTACATCCAATGGATGATCCTCTTAACGTTAGTCACCTTGCTAACATTAGCTTTAGCCACCTAGTTAATGTTGCCAACAACAAATTGCAAATTCATAACATATCATACAAATTAATTAAAGATATTAAAGATTAAAGATACCATACGAAACGTAACATATCATACTAAACGGAYAGAGATAGATTTACATTTACTATGTTATGTCTACCCTTGAGTCCAGGTTGAATCATCTGGCATCATTATGATGTTTACAATCATTTGATACCTCCCTTTCAAGGTCATTAGAAATAACACATTCACAACACACTCCAGGTGGGCCAGCAGAAATGGCATCAATTAAACCTAACGAATATAAATTATAGTAACCTGTGTTCTTTTGAATAATCAATGCTACAAAGGACTTTAATTAGCCTGCTGCTCAGACTATCTCCGTACAAATCTTCAGACCTTCGTTTGCATCTGCATCACACATTTGACAGAGTGGCTACATCAAAACATTGCAGATACAATAAGCCCATTCCAACGTCTCAAGGCATTTAATTAATGCACATAAAATAACAAGAAGGTTAATGCATCTCTTAATTGAACTATAAACCATAAAAGTCCTTCTCAATTGAAGTGTGCCTCAGAATGGCTGCTATTCAGGAGTTTTCTCAACCTTACTGCAGCACTTAATGGAAATCATAAGCCTAATACTTTGAAAGATTAAAGACGTCTGCTTAAGGTAGGTTTATATCGTGAATAATGAGACACTCAACCATTAGACATGTTAGTAATGTAAACATGGGGACTAGCATGTCAACCATGAGAGCATGTCAAACTTTCAGATAAAGTCTGATATAATGTTCCAAAATGTAAAGATTTGTTGGAGAAACCTCAGTCATCAGTTCATTGACTTTAATTTTGTCAATTTTTTTTACATGCTGCTCCCTCAGTAATTAGCAATATAATACTAACAAGGAACAATCTAGTTATACAATATAGTCAAAGGAAAGCAGTAGTGTATGGGCTATAGGAAGAAAGATGCAAAAGTGGAAAGATGAAAATGGTAGAGGACACAGTGTACAGTGGAAAAACAGGACAAAGTGTGTTGAAAACCAACAAGATTAACCATATTAACATTGATGTCTTCTCTCAAGAAATTTATAAATATTTTTTTGTATTTTAACTTATCACATAACCAGTGATTAAAGGCCATCTTTGAGCAATCATCACCAACCCATATAATTGCTTCTTTAAGCAAACTCATTACCATGTTAATTCTCAGCTCACCCCAACAACTTTTGAGACATACAGTCATGTCCACTTCCAAAAGAGGGAATGATTATCAATGGTTTCCACAATCAAAGAGCAATAAATACACTTTCCTTTTTTATCTGAAAGCTGGACAGAATCCACTCAGAAGCTGGACAAACAGAATAGGAGTTCAGCTTATTAATGCTGATATCATACAGGTTGGTTAGAAACGCCACATTATTTCCTGAATGATGCAAGTCTCTTGTGTAGTTTATAGGCTTACTTCCCACTTACTTCCCACTCCAGAGTGATGTAAACGTTACAGACCAAATAACAAAAGGCTGTTGTAAATGTTATACTGTGGGTAATTCCAGAATGGTAATATTTTAAAAGCCTCATAGGACAAGTCCTTTTGTGTTTCATTGGCTGTCACAACCTTATTACAGCTGATAAAGGCAGCTAAAAAATAACATGCAGTCAAACATACACAAGACGTCAAATTCAGTGTTCTGTCTTTTTAATGACCGATATCAATTTGTCTAAATACAATAATACATACTCGAAAGATCATATCATACAACTCAAGATGAGGCAGGACAAGATGCAGCATAGTAGATCTGGCTGTCAGATGAATGACGAGATGGGACGAGCTCATTGGTCACATCTACACTTCCCAGCAAGGCCGGTACACCCTTCCCACCATGCACCTCATGGTGTCCCTCCTGACAATGGAGATGCTGGGGCTCAGGTCCTGGTCGGCCTCTCTGCGGTCCAGGGTTCTGTCAAGCCCTGCAGCTGCAGCTTTCAGGTTGTAGAGAGGAAGTCCTTTGTTCAGGTTCTTCCACAGGCCTGAGTCTGCCAACACGATGATCTTGGAGCTCCCGCTTCTGACTGAATCAGGGTTTTTTTCGGCCACCTCTTCGTTCAGTAGGGAGTCTAGAGTATCTTGCTCCAAGGCTGTGTCCTCCATCTTACCCATGGGGATCGCCATGGACGGTGTGTAGCACTCCAAGAAAAGTGCCAAGGCAAAGATGACGGAAACGACCGAGTCTCTCATCTTGGAGAATGAGGATCTTCGTAGAGGTTGATGTTGCAGGGTGACGTGATCTCAAGATRGTTCAGGCTGTTCTGACTCTGAGATGTCCGTCTTCCTCTTTTATACCGTTTGGACCTCCAGGATTAGCCACGTTGGGGAAAAAAATGAATCACTGCTGTTCTTCTTGTTGTGTTTCAGGATATTAAACAACAGTATGAAGACATGGTTGATGAGATCCTTAACAGTGCTGAAGTGTTTTGTCTGGTGGAGAGTTAATTAAGCTTCTCTGTGGCTGGACTTTCTAAAGTCTGTGAGAATGAAACAGTGGGAAGACGTAATTCCAAAAACCTTGCCCTTTAAAAGAACTAGAGTGGATTACCCACCCGTGGACTACCTTGTGGTTAAGGCCTCTTAATGATACGTACTCCCCTCTCATGGATGCCTTATAATAATGTCCAATAAGGGATTTCAGGTGGGATTACAGTTGAAAAGTAAACAAATAATAATTGAAGAGCTTAGTGTGCATGTGACACCGGCAAAACCAGCAGGGTTCTTTGTAGACGTATTGAGAGGAAATTCACAATTTCACTGATGTAAGGCTTTGGAGAAGATAGGAAACATCACTTAATTCAGAGCATATCCGCTACATCTACTACCTGTGCTTTCAGACATTTTTACTAAATGTATTAAAACAAAAAAACATAAATACCTTAGTATTAGTACCTTAGTATTCAGACCCCTTGCTATGAGACTCGAAATTGAGCTCAGGTGCATCCTGTTTCCATTGATCATCCTTGAGATATTTCTACAACTTGATTGGAGTCCACCTGTGGTACATTCAATTGATTGGACATGATTTGGAAAAGCACACACCTGCCTACATAAAGTTCCACAGTTGACAGTGCATGTCAGAGCAAAAACCAAGCCATGAGGTCGAAGGAATTGTCCGTAGAGCTCCGAGACAGGATTGTGTCGAGGCACAGATCTGGGGAAGGGTACCAAAAAATATCTGCAGCGTTGAAGGTCTCCAAAAACACAGTGACCTCCATCATTCCTAAATGGAAGAAGTTTGGAACCACCAAGACTCTTCCTAGAGCTGGCCGCCCGGCCAAACTGAGCAGTCAGGGGAGAAGGGCCTTGGTCAGGGAGGTGACCAAGAACCCAATGGTCACTCTGACAGAGCTATAGAGTTCCTCTGTGGAGATGGGAGAACCTTCCAGAAGGACAACCATCTCTGCAGCACTCCACCAATCAGGCCTTTATGGTAGAGTGGCCAGACGGAAGCCACTCCTCAGTAAAAGGCACATGACAGCACACTTGGAGTTTGCCAAAAGGCACCTAAAGGACTCTCAGACCACGAGAAACAAGATTCTCTGGTCTGATGAAACCGAGATTGAACTCTTTGGCCTGAATGCCAAGCGTCACGTCTGGAGGAAACCTGGCACCATCCCTACAGGGAAGCATGGTGGTGGCAGCATCAAGCTGTGGGGATGTTTTTCAGCGGCAGGGACTGGAAGACTAGTCAACTAGTCAGGATCGAGGCAAAGATGAATGGAGCAAAGTACAGAGAGATCCTTGATGAAAATATGCTCCAGAGCGCTCAGGACCTCAGAATGGGGCAAAGGTTCACCTTCCAACAGGACAACAACCCCTAAGCACACAGCCAAGACAACGCAGGAGTGGCTTCAGGACAAGTCTCTGAATGTCCTTGAGTGACCCAGCCAGAGCCCTGACTTGAACCCGATCAAACATGGTCTCTGGAGAGACCTGAAAATAGCTGTCCAACCTGACAGCTTGAGAGGATCTGCAGAGAAGAATGGGAGAAACTCCCCAAATACAGGTGTGCCAAGCTTGTAGTGTCATGCCCAAGAAGACACGATGCTTTAATTGCTGCCAAAGGTGCTTCAAGCAAAGGGTCTAAATACTTACGTAAATGTGATTTTGCAAAAATGTTTAAAAACCTGTTTTGCTTTGTCATTATGAGTAATTGTGTGTAGATTAATGAGGGGAAAAAAATAATGTAATATATTTTAGAATAAGGCTCTATCCTCACAAAATGTGGAAAAAGTCAAGAGGTCAGAATACTTTCTGAAGGCAATATACCTCCTGTAAGAAACCTATGATCTGTGAAACACACATGACACAGACAACATCTTGGTGTCTAATCTAAAGCACCACTCTGGAAATGTTACATGTTTGAAGAGTATATTGTTACAAACAATATGCCTAAAAATAAATGAATGTGAAAGTGTATATTTGAGAGCACACTGTAAGGAGTATTAAGAAACCAAGATGTTGCCTGTATCATGTATGATTCACAGATCATAGGGTCTTTTGAGGCATGCATAGGTCTAAAAAGGGCCTAAAATTGCCAATTAACATGATTTTCTCGAAAATGGATTGTGATACAAATGTAAAACCACCTTCCTCCCAATAAAGTTCCTATGTGATAATTGCCAACAATCTGAGATAACAAAAATATTTTCCGCTGGCATGGAGTAGCCCTAAAGGCTTATTTGCTTACTTACTGGTACATGCATATTTATAACCTTACCTAATTAGGAATAGCAGACAGGGAGTTAAAGGTCACTGCTCACAGAGCCTTTGGTGTGACGTTGTCGTGTTCAAAGTCAGCATGGCAAGAGACATGCACAAAAAAGGAGATGTTGGCTGGTGGACCGTCAATGTTTCGCTTGCCTTGATGAGCTTTGGTGATTCATAGTGATGACCTCAGGTCAAATAATGTCTCTGCGCAAGAACTTTTAAAATATGCAACACTCTTCTAAAGAAGTGTGTCTTTTTGGGGAGCAATTATTATTGTTCTATAAATACTACATCTTGTAAATCTTGCCTGTTGCCAGGTCTCAGCTTTTGTTTGACAAGGGTTGGTTTTTGTCCAGTGGTTGAGCCCAGCTGTAACACACCGGAACGTGGAAGATGTTTTTGTCTCTCGGGGTAGTTTCACAATACATTTGAAAGAAATGGATCACTAAAGATACGTGGTTTGTCCTTGATATTCAGACATCATTAGCACGCATACACTGTGTGAAAATTACACCCTGAAAAGTTCTCTCACAGTTCCCCAATTAAGAGGAATACACTTGAAGTAGAGGGTATATGTGTGTGAACAATGCTTTAATGGCCTCCTTTAATGTTCTTATCCCTTCTCCTTCTCAAATAGTATTTTTTCTTTGAACGAACTGTTGAAGGGCATCTAAAAGTTGGCATTATTGTTCTCAGCAATTAAAGACTCCAGCCTCCTCTTTCTGCAGGTGACTGTTCAATGTAAAAAAAAAACTTGTTCCGACTGGTTCCAATGGTTCCGACTGGTTCGACTGGTTCGACTGGTTCGACTGGTTCCAATGAGGGATGTGGTCGTGAGTGAAAAATTATTTAACTGCACCGCAACTCAAAATCAAAGAGGATGCCATTTCAAATCAAGCAACAGAGACAAAATCTACATTTCATAAGAATTTTTGTATGATATACATGGAGGTTTTGTATGATAGACAAGGAAAGAGATCAGGATGCAGAACTCCACTTCTTAATGCAATTACTGTCCTCAAACAAATAAAAAAACATTAATTTAAACGCTTGATATTTCTTCTAAATCAAAACAACCTTAAAATGAATATCGAATTTATATGAAAAGCACTTAGCCACAGCAGTAGGCATGCACTTTCTTAGATTAAATATTTTCAAATAGACCAACAGTTTATCATGGGTCACACAGTCCATAGTCACATTAAGAACATTAAGGCCATTCTGAAATGTGTGCAATTTCTAAAACTATTACCTTTAATGGCTTCTAGTCTGGAACAAATTGCATAAGTTAGTTTAGAGTTGGTACTGTTACTACCGGTGTGGCCAGATGGGACATGCCATGGACCATTTGTTATTGAAAAGCGTGTCTGTGTTCTGCATGGTCAAAGCTGGCGATTTTGTGATGACTAATAAGCCTGGCATTTTACAATTTCTTCACCTTGTTTTTGCTATTGCTTACAGGGCTCATGTACTGCATTTGTCTCACATCCTGGGACCTACATTTAGACTAATAATTCGTATCTCAAGCATTTCTGAGTAACTAACATGCTCCATTTTTAGGAGGTGGTTGGGATGGGGTAAAGCATGTTTGGCAGGCCTTCTGTTCCACACGAGAACATGTAAGGACCAACCAGATGGATCCATGGGGGGGGGGGGGGGGGGGGCGGGGGGGGCGAGGGGCGGGGAGGGGGGGGGGAGGGGGGGGGGGGGGGGGGGGGGGGGGGGGGGGGGGGGGGGGGGGGGGGGGGGGGACTACAGCTAGGGTGACTGAAACAGGACATCATGAATATAAGTGACTATATCATGACTATAAATCTCCTTTTGTTTGTGGATGGAAAAAAGCTATCACTATCTGAAAATCCAGGGAGGGTGACCGGAATCAGGACAAGTGGAGAAACCGCTCAAACAGACAGACATCACTGAAAGTTGTGGAAAACACAGAGTAATGACATGGTGAAGATGTAACTGAAACTGCATTGAACTTTTATAACCTATGATTGAACTGATGATAAAACAGAGCCTTCCAAATCGTATTGTTGATCCATTCATTTATGACTTTCCTTATAAACCACGTGAAGACAAACAGTCCGAACGCCATCTAATTATTCATTCGGAGTATGGAACTGTATTGACCTCTGTGTGTGTCCAGTAGTGTTGTAGATACTGTAGTTATAACAGAGCAGCCTGGTCTCATAGACTAGACGTAACATAGTCAAATCTGGGACACTCAAATTAGTATCATATGTTACGTTTGGTATGGTTACATAAGGTTACTGAAGGCAAAAATGAAAGTAGGGTGGTTTGTCGGGGTGTATGGATAGGCGTATTATGTGAAGGTCTGCAACCCAAAGGTTGCGTGTTTGAATCTCATCACGGACAGCTTTAGCATTTTAGAAACTTTCCAACTACTTACTACTTTGCAGCTAAATAGCATGTTAGCTAACCCTAACCCCTAACCTTAACACTTTAACCTAGCTCCTAACCCTAACCTTAACCCTAACCTTAACCCCTAACCCTAACCCAAAGCCTAGCTAAATTGCAATTTGTAACATATTATATGAAACGGATGATGGACATCCACAAATGAATACATACCATACGAAACATAACATATCATACTAAGTGGAGTGTCATGGATTTACGTTTACTATGTTACGTCTACCCCTGACTCCAGGTTGAACAGAGAGAGGGGTGTTTATCTGTTGGTGGCCGGTGTGTTTCAGGCCTCTCTCTCGCCAGGTGTTTGCTTGGTGATGTGTGTGGTTATTGGATTACAGCTGTATGCCACATGTCCATGACAGACCTGACTATAACATAGCTGGGATTCTTGTTTTATGTGCCCATCCAATACTATGGACACCATTCTACTTAATTCTGTCATAAATACCTGATAAAATAGGCCGTCAAGGCAACATGAAACACTGCAGACTTTTTATACTCCTCCGTATGCATTTAAAAAAAAATCCAGATATTTTCCTGACTTTCCTCTCCTGGAAAGTCGAGTGTCAGAGAAGGGGACAGGGTACCCTTGACCAAGGAGAAGGTACAGCTGCCGGTCCAGAGAATMCACTCAAGGTGTTTGTGTGTTACAGAGAATCATCCATAAGTGCAACACTGCTACACCTCCTCAAAAGAAGAAAAAAAAACTTTAGAAGTGTGAGGCCAAGATGTGCAGACCAGCTGACTATGCTGATGAGTGCCAACCCAAACACAAGGCCTCAGCTCAGGGGTTTTGAGGGGGGGAAAGACCCCAGCCGCGCACCGAGGGGAGACAGTGCCTCTCACATAACGCAGGGCCCTTCTGCACACAGCAGCGCACCTCTTTAAAACAACACCAAGAGGCAGGCCGCACCGTACAGGCTAAAGTGTTATTCCAGCTAGGTAAACACAGGGCACAGATCTAACAGTGATGAATGCCACATATTAACAGGCACAAATTGAATTATGTTGTTGAAATTTGATGGCAGTGCATTCTGCCGGCCAGTTTGAGGTTGGAGGGATTGAAATCTTCGCGTCTTTCCGCATACGGCATGAGGATTTCTGAAAGACACACACAGAGGACTCCCCTTCCAGAGGAAGATCATGGAGTTTCTAAAATAAGTTTTCAAAGAAGCCACTAGTAGGGATGACATTGCCCTCCAGTCTTCTATGTAGCCCGGTGAAGAACCTAGACAAAGTAATCTAGTACATCCTAGTTAAAGATAATAACTGCACACTTCTTAGGATGGGCTTAAGAGAACGTTCATGCAGCATGGACCATTGTATCGAGATTTAGAGATGAAAAGAAACTACAGGCTTTGACTGGGCTTTGGTGACAGCACGGCTCTGGTGACAGGTATCAGAGACAGTGGCTCATTAGGGTCTAAATGGAAGACAGAAGTGCTGATCTGATGTAAGGTCAGTTTTGCTCTATCCTTACCTAATGGATAAGGTCAGGTTTGGAAAGCTAATCGGTGGATGAAAGCTAGATCTGAGGCCACCTCCATCTAAAGCCCAACTGTAAGTGTCTGAACCGTCGCTTAATGCAATAACAGACGAAAAGCCATCTTCTCCTCTTTGAGCACATAAGGATATAAAATCCCCCACACACATATACACACACATGTCACACAAAGAGATCTACAGAGATACCAGTAGCCATGGTGATGGTCAGACATGTAATCAAGAAGCGGAGTATAAATAGCAACACAAGCACCCAGGGAGCTGTGCAAGAAAGAGAAAAAAAAAAACATTTTGAAGAATGTGACATTTTTGTTCTTAGTGAAGCGACGGAATAATTAATGATATGGACATGCTCTGGAGAATTTGATCCCTTTCCAAATCATACTCGCCAAAGTGACCACACATTAGCCACACTGTTAATAATGGATGGGGTGATGTTGTTCCAAGCCTCTGGAGTATGAAATGTTGTATTTCTAAAGGACTTTGCACATTTGAGTCTAAAGCTGCGACTATTTTTTACTGGGAAAGAGTAAAGGGTTTGTACTGTGTGAGACATTTGTTATCAAAGTGTTAATCCAACTAATTAGTTCCAATCTAAATGATGCACAAATGTAAGGTCAACATTCATGGCATGATGTGTTGCCAAATTGTTATTGTGCTCCCATGTGGAAATGATACAAAGAGAAAATGTATCAAGCAATACTGATGAATACACGCAAAAAAAATTGTCATAGAACAAAAGTATTCATATATCTCAGTGGGAGGATCGTTTTGTGCCGTATGAAACATCGCAGCTTGGCTGTCTAGCTACAAGAAAGCATTGGTTTGATTTCTGACCACGGTTTATACAATGGAGATAGACCATTCCAGGCACATGGGCTGTCTGATTGCTCATGTAAAAAAAGACTTGAGTGGTTAAGCCTTAACAAGAAACTCCGCTGTTGTGTTGCTCAGTAACAGGAGCCATGCATGCGCTTTATGCTGTAACTCAGTGATTTGTCTGTTCTTAACATTTGTTTTTGTTATATGCTATTGTTAAATGCTATTGTATTTTCAATGGAGCTGCTACTCATAAATATATTAATATACTGTAGAATCACCAAGGCCATTCTACTTTCCTAAATCTATAGACATACTTGCAAACAGCCATTCACTAAAATATGTATTATTTCACTGAAATCACTCATGCAATGATTTGAAAGTTCTAGCCATTTGGGGATGATTGTGCTGTGAAGTTTCACCTTTAGGGGACATTAAAAGTCTGCAGGTACATATTTCTTTTAACAATGCATGTCATTGTTTTGCCTCACACCTGGGCTGAGCAAAGCTAGTGTAGATCTTAAGTAAATGTATAAATCGTACCCACAATTCACTATTTGACAATTAAAAGGTATTCTGGACGGTGGAGTGGAATAATGCATGAAAATTATGTTCAAAAGTAAAGCTGTGAAAGGCGATATCTATATCTAATCATCTCTTCTTTCCTTACATGAGCTACAGTGGGGCAAAAAAGTATTTAGTCAGCCACCAATTGTGCAAGTTCTCCCACTTAAAAAGATGAGAGAGGCCTGTAATTTTCATCATAGGTACACTTCAACTATGACGGACAAAATTAGGAAAAAAATCCAGAAAATCACATTGTAGGATTTTTAATGAATTTATTTGCAAATTATGGTGGAAAATAAGTATTTGGTCAATAACAAAAGTTTATCTCAATACTTTGTTATATACCCTTTGTTGGCAATGACAGAGGTCAAACGTTTTCTGTAAGTCTTCACAAGGTTGTACAGCTGTTGTATTCAGTGCATATTACAAATAACATTTGATTTGATAATTTTTTTGCCAGAGACATGTGGTTTCTTCAAGAGCAGAAAGTGGTGACATTTTTGGATGAAATGGCTGTCTAGTGAATAGACAGGAAACAACATTTAAACTTTACTCCATTCTCTGGACAGCTGTTAAGAATCAGTGTTTACCCTCCCATCTCTCTCCACATCCCAAGGGTCTTGGGAGAAAACGCGCCGTGACTGACTGCTTTGTGCACAACCAACGGGCACATCTGAGGACAAATCCATCCACCCTTTTTAGAGCATGTGTTGACTATATGTCATGTAGTTGCTCAGTGCAAATACTGAAAATAGGGTATGAAATAAGGGTGTGGACACAAATGCACATTGAGTGATGTGAATGTTTGCTGCATAAAATAGCGCCTTATGTGCCAAATTATATTACAACTTTACACCAAAGATTTCATCAAAGGAAAATGTGATACCCCATGATGAATGGACTCTTGTGCAACATTATTGAAGTTTTATTTACCATTTTCCAACCTGTGAAAACCAATTAGGCTAAATATAATTTCATTTTGTGAAGCATGTTTCTAACTACAACTTAAAGGGGAAATCTGCCGTTGCTACATCCGTTTTTGGACTTATAAATTAATAATACAGACGTAGGATCTTAATTTGAGCACTCTTTTGTTGCTGAGAATTTTCCTGCACCTCAGATGAGCTTTGTGATTTACACAAATTCACTGAAAACTCACACTAACACAGTTATATTAACAGTATTGCACTTTTCATGTAGCCTACTTTTGGCCAGATAATAGCCTAACCACCAATCAAGCAACATTAAGGACTAAACGCTAAAATCCTGTTGCTGCAGGATTATTTTGGTGAGATGATATAGGTCAAATTAAGATCCTACATCTGTATACCCATTGATTCTTGAAGAATAGCCTATAACGTAAAGGCCTCATGAGCTTAGTTCAACTGTTGTACCCCATCAGAACCCAAAATATAAGCTTGTTTTACTCCAATGTTTGTAAACAATACACATTTAAACAAACACTGTATGTATAGCCTCAAAACATGGCTAAATCTATATAATTCTGATATCGTGGATGGTCAGTCCTTGCGTCCATAGCTCTGTCTATGAATTTGAGAGTGGTTTTAGCCTACATTTCTCCAGCCCCATCTCTCAGCTTTTTACCAAGACAGAGACGGGTGGTAGCTTTCTTTTGTTTCAACTGCAGATTGCCCCTTTAACTATTTTTAGATATTTTTACAGCTCAAACATGGTCATATAAATAACATCTTATTCTAGTTCTGTGAACACTGTCTTCTTCACTCTGATTGTGAAGTTTGCTAGTGTAACAAAAAATCGTCCAACAGCTGCAACCATAAAAATAGATTAAATAGAACGGGCTTGGAAGTTGGAACCTCTAACCGTGGCATATTATATATTCTAATTCTTAATTCTGTGGATGCAACAATGTAACTTTTCTGCATGGAACGATGTAACAATGTCATTTGTTTACAGTTGCTATGGTTACACTCCTGACAACAGAATAGTAAATAGTAGCGGTTCATTTTGCCAGCAAGCAAGCTAGCTAGCTCAATTATCTTGGTTTCACATGATAAATTATAAATTTTACACTGCTAACTAGTAGTGCAAATATAATGACTGCTTTGGATGCTTCTGTTGAACAAAAATCGATTGGAAAAAGTTTGCTGGATAACTGGGTAGAGGAGGTGAGTTGGCTCACTTTCACAAAGTGCATGGACGCTGTCCTGGCACCTCTCACGTCCTGAGGATTGTTGATCCTCAATTACCTGGACGATTGGCTGATTTGTACCCCGATCAGGACCCAGGTCCTGTCAGACAGATACATGCTCCTGACCCACATCAGCGGGCTGGGCATTACTGTAAATGAGAAGAAGAGTCGTCTGACTCAGTCCTCATGAGAGCACACCTGCCCACCAGAGGGGTTCAGGTGATCTTATCTTCCCTCGAACACTTTAGGCAGGGGCGGGTGGTATCCACCCTGACCTGCCAACGCTTGTTGGGCTTGCTGAAGGCGGCCTAGTTGCTGATTCCCCTGGGCCTGCTCCATCTCCGGCCTCTTCAGTGGTGGTTCAACTCCCACCGGCTGCACCCAAAGCGCCACCGTCACCGCCAGCTGCGGGTGACCGCACAGTGCCTCAGGGCATTGTTGAGGTGGCACTGTTGCTCCTTTCTCTCAGGTGGGTGGGGATGCTGAGGATGTATCGCCGGGAGCTGGTCAGTACAGACGCCTCCCAGATCGGCTGGGGGGGTGTGACCAAGGGTAGGTCGGCCAGCGGCTGTTGGCTACACCCTTGGAGCAGCAGGCACATCAATACACTAGAGCACTGAGCTGTACTGCTGGCCCTGCAGTCTTTCCTTCCACATCTGAAGGGAAGACATGTCCTGGTGAGAACGGACAACACCACAGTGGTGGCTTACATCAACCATCAGGGTGGCCTGAGGTCCCACTGCCTCCATATTATGGCACGGGAGCTCCTTCTTTGGGCTCAGGGACATCTAGTGTCTCTATGCGCAGCACACATCCTGAATGTGGCATCCTGAATGTGGCAGCGGATATGCTCTCGAGGGAGGGCCCACCACCTTGGGACTGGAGCCTACATCCCCAGGTCGTGCAGTACCTGTGGGACAAGTTTGGAGGTGGACCTGTTTGCCTCCCTACACTACCCCCTGTGGTACTCCATGTCGGATCCACCAGGGCCTCTGGGATTGGATGCTCTGGCTCACGATTGGCCAGGGCTGGAGCTTTACGCATTCCCCCCTCTTTTTTCCCTGATCCAGGCTGTGCTGGACATCAGCTGCTGGTGGCCCCATACTGGCACAGACGACCCTGGTTCAGCCTTCTCCTGTCTTTGTTGTCTGGGACACCTTGGCAACTGCCCCTGAGACCCAACCTGCCGGGGGTGGCGTCCGAGACAGCACCACCTCAGTCTGTGGGCTTGGCCGCTGAATGGCACCAACGGTCCATGTTAGGACTACAGGAGGGTGTAATTAACACCATGCAGAGTGCAAGGGCACTGGCTATTACCGCGGCATACCAGTTGTGCTGGCGGTTGTTCTGCTCTTGGTGCACTGGTATTGAGGCTGTCCCCGAGTCATGCGGGGTGCAGTATGTTCTCCAATACCTACAGTCTCGCTTGGATGAGGGCTTGGCAGCCTCTTCACTGAGAAGGTATTTGGCCGCTCTATCTGCCTGCCATGTGTGGTGGATGGACAGGCCGGTGGGGCGCTATCCCTTGTTCTCCAGGTTTATGAAGGGGGTTTGTCGCCTGTGTCCATCTAGGACCCGCTCAGTGGCGAACTGGGATCTGGATGTGGTCTTGGCAGCTTTGGCAAAGCCGCCTTTTGAACCGTTGGAGTCTGCCTCCCTGAAACACCTCTCTATGTTGGTGGGTTTCTTGGTAGCGATTACTTCCATGAAGAGGGGGGTGAGCTCCATGCTTTTTCGGTAAGTTCTGAGTGCTACCGGATGGACCCCGGTGGGAGGAGTATATCTCTCCCCGTCCCAACCCTTCATTCCTCCCGAAGTTTCTGCTTACAACCCCCTGGCAGTGGCAGGGGAGTCTGGGCCTCCATCCAGCATGCTGTGCCCTGTGCGGGCACTGGCTGCCTATGTGGAGCGGACACGGTCAGTGAGAACAACAGACCAGCTCTTTGTCTGCTATAGTGAGAGACTCCTGGGGGCTGGGCTATCAAAGCAGAGGCTCTCTCACTGGATCGTGGACACGATTATGACAGCATACCGCCTGGCTGGGAGGCCATTGCTGGGATCTGTGGTGGCACATTAAACACGAGGTGTGGCTGCGTCCTGGGCACTACTGAGATGAGTGCCCCTCGCTGATATCTGTGCTGCGGACAGCTGGGCTTCCTCTTGCACCTTTTTACTAGGTATTATCGGGTAAATGTGGCACCTCCCTCTGCGATTGGTTCAGCAGTCCTGGGCGGCGGGCGCCTCCTCTTCCCGGGACTGTGCCGGGACCCCCCTTCCACATTGACGGCCTCTGCGTCTCGGTCCTGCGCTGGGACTTTGCCACTGGCTGGCCAGGTCCCTCTAGCACCGACTAATCTGGTAGGGGTATACCAATATATTGGAGTGATCCAATATAGTGAAACATAACGAAGGTTACGTATGTAACCACGGTTATGTGAGCTATATGGATCACTCCAATCCTCTATGGTCCTAGAGGCGCCTCAAAATTGATGTAGAGAAAGTGTGTCGCGGCCATGGTGTCTATATATACGGGCGGACCCCAGCCGTGACACAGGTGTACATGGGAGTAAATCTGTAAATCCTCACCTCGGATGTATCCCTCCGCCGCGGAGTGATACCAATATATTGGAGTGATCCATATACTGTAGTTCACATAACCGTGGTTACATACGTAACCTTCGTTCTCCCTCCTGTTATCTCAGTTAGCTATGAATATGTGCCATCATTAATAGGTCATTAGTATAAGTCACACCTCTAGCTAATTACAAATCATTGAATGCAACAATATGTTGTCACACATGGCACAGCTTTGATTAATCTGTGGAATTACATTCATTCAGCAGGCCACTGCAGTCCTTGACAACGAGAGGCACAGAGCGCACATCCACAAAAATTGACATAAGGGGATTCTCACTGGATCTGTCATCCAAAGTTCAAGATGTCACCACAATGAATTCTGCTTTCACCCATCCCAAGGGTCATGGGGTGAGACAAAGGGGTAGGTACAGTATAAGAACATTGATCAGTTTATGTCAAGAAACATTTTCATCCAGCCTAACCTTGAATAGATTTTTTCCTGGAATGAGTTTGAGATTCAGTGTTCAAACATTCTGTGACTTTACTACTGTGCGAGCTGTTGAAAAGCATACTTTAGTGATGTCTCACTGGCTGGCTTGATTCAAATTCACTCAAACCTTTCAGAGTTGCTTTTAATAATAATAATAATTTATTACATTTCTATAGTGCTTTTCATAAGAATCTCTAAGCACTTCAAAAGCAAAAAACAAACAAGCATTACATCTTCATGAGTAGCCTAACTATAGTTAGGTCAACCAAGAGGCCAAGTCTTTGAGTTGGTGTGTTGCTCATCTTCCTAACTGTGATGTTTTCACATCTTAAATGGTTTTCTATGTTATATTTGTTCAGGCCTCAGGGGAGATCTTCTGGAAAAATATCTAATCAAGTAAATAAGGTAGGCCTAATTTATAAAAGTTTCATTTCATAACAGTTATCATAAAGCTTTGAAATATTTTTTTTAGGATGTGACTTGCTCGAGACGTGACACTACATTGCTCATTCCATTTCTTGAGCAGAACTGGTAGGAGGAAAGTGATGTAATTTACAAGTCTTGGTTAGTTTTACAGTTCTATGAAAACGTTGTGCTTTTTTATTAGACTATGATCTGATTTAACATTTATTTGAATTGTACTGTGGTTAATAGAATATATCCCCAACAATTTGGTTAACATCCCCAACAAGTGCATTTTAAAAAAAGGGAAAGGGAGGTAAGACATGATTTAAAACTGACACAGTTTCTCATAGCCACTGACTTGTGCCGTACAAAACCACACAGTCACTGAACTAGACTTTTACTGAATGCTCAAAGTTATATGTGAAAAAAACAAGTCTCTAACTAGTTTGTTATGACAAAAAGAAGATACATTTGAATAAGTAGCATTAGTCATAATTGGAGAGTATGGCACTGTTGTTCTCCGTGACAATCGTCCTCCGTAGGGAAAAAGTATAAGTAAATGTCAACATGCAGTGCATTCAGAAAGTATTCAGACCCCTTAACTTTTTCAAGCTTTTGTTACGTTACAGCCTCATTCTAAAATTGATTAAACCGTTTTTTCCCTCAACAATCTACACACAATACCCCATAATGACAAAGCAAAAACAGTTTTTTAGACATTTTTGCAAATGTATAAAAAATAGAAAACTGAAATATCACATTTACATAAGTATTCAGACCCTTTACTCAGTACTTTGTTGTAGCATGGACTCCAATCATGTTGTAGAAACATCTCAAGGATGATCAATGGAAACAGGATGCACCTGAGCTCAATTTGGAGTCTCATAGCAAATAATTTAGCAAAAATGTCAAACCTGTTTTCACTTTGTCATTATGGGGATTTTTTTTTAAATGTAATCAATTTTAGAATAAGGCTGTAACGTAACAAAATGTGGAAAAGGAATCTGAATACTTTATGAATGCACTGTATCAACAGAATCTGCTCAATTTGATCTGTGGACACTAATTATGAAGAGAGAGGACAGGGAGTTTACACCCCAAATCAGTCTGTTATGACAGCCATCAAATCAAATCKAATGTTATTGGTCACATACACATGGTTAGCAGATGTTAATACGGGTGTAGTGAAATGCTTGTGCTTCTAGTTCCGACAGTGCAGTAATATCTAACAAGTAATCTAACAGTTCTCCAACAACTACCTAATACACACAAATCTAAAGGGGTGAATGAGAATATGCAGATATAAGTATATGAATGAGCGATGGCATAGGCAAGATGCAATAGATGGTATAAAATACAGTATAAACATGTGATATGAGTAATGTAAGATATGTAAACATTATTAAAGTGGCATTGTTTAAAATGACTAGTGATCCATTTATTAAAGTGTCCAGTGATTGGGTCTCAATGTAGGCAGCAGCTTCTCTGAGTTAGTGATTGCTGTTTAGCAGTCTGATGGCCTTGAGATAGAAGCTATTTTTCAATCTCTCGGTACCAGCTTTGATGCACCTGTACTGACTTCGCCTTCTGGATGATAGCGGTGTGAACAGGCAGTGGCTTGGGTGGTTGTTGTCCTTGATGATCTTTTTGGCCTTCCTGTGACATCGGGTGCTGTAGGTGTCATGGAGGGCAGGTAGTTTGCCCCCGGTGATGCGTTGTGCAGACCACACCACCCTCTGGAGAGCCTTGCGGTTGAGGGCGGTGCAGGTGCCGTACCAGGCTGTGATAGAGCCCGACAGGATGCTCTTGATTGTGCATCTGTAAAAGTTTGTCAGGGTTTTGGGTGACAAGCCACATTTCTTCAGCCTCCTGAGGTTGAAGACGCTCTGTTGCACCTTCTTCACCACACTGTCTGTGTGGGTGGACCATTTCAGTTTGTCTGTGATGTGTACGCAGAGGAACTTAAACATTTCCATCTTCTCCACTGCTGTCCCTTCGATGTGGATAGGGGGCTCCTCCCTCTGCTGTTTCCTGAGGTCCACAATCATCTCCTTTGTTTTGTTGACATTGAGTGAGAGGTTGTTTTCCTGACACCACACTCCGAGTGCCCTCACCTGTAGGCTGTCTGGTTGTTGTTGGTGATCAAGCCCACTACTGTTGTGTCGTCTGCAAACTTGATGATCGAGCTAGAGGCGTGCCTGGCCACACATTCGTAGGTGAACAGGGAGTACAGGAGAGGGCTGAGCACACACCCTTGTGGGGCCCCAGTGTTGAGGGTCAGCGAAGCGGAGATGTTGTTTCCTACCTTCACCACCTGGGGGGGCCCGTCAGAAAGTCCAGGACCCAGTTGCACAGGGCAGGGAAGACTGTGGACCTGTTGTGCGGTATGCAAACTGAAGTGGGTCTAGGGTGGCCGGTAAGGTGGCGGTGATATGATCCTTGACTAGCCTCTCAAAGCACTTCATGATCACAGAAGATGCACCTGTACTGACATTTAGTTCAGTTATCTTTGCCTTGGGTACAGGAACAATGGTAGCCATGTTTTGGGACAAGCTAACTGTCTTCCTGTCTCTTGTATATGTACTGTAAACTGACATCAGTAGTATTCCACTCAAACTTCAACAGACTTAATTTCTAATGCATTCTTTGTTTGCTGTGATTAGGAGCATGACTACAAAGGCGATCAGGCAGTTACTTTTTGGAGTGAGAATCATCAGCACATACAGGTTGGTCTGATTATTCCATTACACCTCCATTTATACTGAACAAAAATATAAACGCAACATGCAACAATTTCAAAGATTTTTTTTTTTTTAAATTATTATTATTATTATTTTTTTTTTTATTATTTTATCCCCTTTTCTCCCCAATTTTCGTGGTATCCAATCGCTAGTAATTACTATCTTGTCTCATCGCTACAACTCCCGTACGGGCTCGGGAGAGACGAAGGTCGAAAGTCATGCGTCCTCCGAAGCACAACCCAACCAAGCCGCACTGCTTCTTAACACAGCGCGCCTCCAACGCCGCCGAAGCCAGCCGCACCAATGTGTCGGAGGAAACACCGTGCACCCGCCCCCCTCGGTTAGCGCGCACTGCGCCCGGCCCGCCACAGGGGTCGCTGGAGCGCGATGAGACAAGGATATCCCTACCGGCCAAACCCTCCCTAACCCGGACGACGCTAAGCCAATTGTGCGTCGCCCCACGGACCTCCCGGTCGCGGCCGGCTGCGACAGAGCCTGGGCGCGAACCCAGACTCTGGTGGCGCAGCATAGCACTGCGATGCAGTGCTCTAGACCACTGCGCCACCCGGGAGGCCCCCAATTTCAAAGATTTGACTGAGTTACAATTCATATAAGGAAATCTGTCAATTTAAATAAATAAATTAGGCACTAATTATCTATTTCACATGACTTGGAATACAGATATGCATCTCTTGCTCGCAGATACCTTTAAAAAAAAAAGGTAAGTGCGTCGATCAGAAAACTAGACAGTACTGAATCTGGTGTGACCACCATTTGCCCTAATGCAGCGCGACACATCTCCTTCGCATAGTTGATCAGGCTGTTGATTGGGGCCTGTGGAATGTTCTCCCACTCCTCTTCAATGGCAGTTGCTGGATATTGGCGGGAACTGGAACACGCTGTCTTACACGTTGATCCAGAGCATCCCAAACATGCTCAATGGGTGACATGTCTGGTGAGTGTGCAGGCCATGGAAGAACTGGAAAATGTTCAGCTTCCAGGAATTGTGTACAGATACTTTCGACAGCACCATGTTTTCACTATTACGACCGCTTAACATTATAGCCAACATATGTACATTATATTTAATCATCTTTACATATTCTCATATAATATTATATAATACAGCATATTTTCAATCAGATTTTGTGTGACATTAACTCTGTCTGCTATAGTAAAGTGACTGTAATGTTAGTGGTCTCTGCTTTTGTGAAGCATTTGTTATCCTGCTCTTCCTCTTACAAAAGAGAATACAACAAATGTATTTAAGAGAGCTCCCACTTACCCAGACCTCAGTAAGACATTACATGAGCTTGTGACTAAAGCAAACATTTTCAAAAGCATTTTATTTACCAAATCAAGGTTAGAGGACCATAGCCTTATTCGGTTCATACTATTAGGTTCATACTCTGTGTGACCCACTCCTACCCCTGTATTAAATATCTGCTGCACAATCTGTCTTATATTATCGCAATAAAACCATCTAAATATTATTGCACACTTGGCCCTTGAATCGTAATATTTGATGGCTGTTGATATGTAAGATATGAACCAATGAAAATGATTTTGCATATGTTTGTCATTTTGGTGTCATATTTGATTACTATTTACAAGCCTCGATTTTGAATTTGGTCTCAAGAAGACCTTCAAAAAGACATCTTAGTAGATTCTGCCAATAGTGTTTAAAGAGCACAGCTGGTACAGGGTATTGTCCACTTCTGAATGAGATGCTGCATCTCATCCACTTTTACCCAGTTCAGTTCATTTAAGCCTTGAAACGAGGCAGAAGATACTGTAAAAATAGCATACATAGTCTGATAGTACTCAGTCTACACCAGACCCATATATGTAGAGCCAACTTTTCGAATTTTGTAGTTCTAGACATTTAATTACATAGCACTGTTTAAATATTCTTCTTGCAATGTTAATGGGGAGCTAACATGGCTGCCAGAGAATATTGTAGTGTCATGTAAATGCATCATAATGCAGAAACCTCTCTAAATACATGGCTCTGGTCTACACAAAAGCTATTTTGAAATAAAAGCAAGAAAATATCACTTACAGTATGTCATGTACCGTGTTTTTTCCATGTCTCAGGGTGTGAGTGGTGAATACCAGAAATACTCAGCAAACCTATCAGTGAACGCATGGATGACGAGCATATGCTGTACACACCTGAAAATGTACAGTTGAAGTCGGAAGTTTACATACACCTTAGCCAAATACATTTAAACTTTTTCACAATTCCTGACATTTAATCCTAGTAAAAAAGTCCCTGTCTTTTAATAGTAGAGAGAATGATTTATTTCAGCTTTTATTTCTTTCATCACATTCCCAGTGGGTCAGAAGTTTACATACACTCAATTAGTATTTGGTAGCATTGCCTTTAAATTGTTTAACTTGGGTCAAACGTTTCGGGTAACCTTCCACAAGCCTCCCACAATAAGTTGGGTGAATTTTGGCCCATTCCTCCTGACAAAGCTGGTGTAACTGAGTCAGGTTTGTAGGCCTCCTTGCTCGCACACGCTTTTTCAGTTCTGCCCACAAATGTTCTATAGGATTGAGGTCAGGGCTTTGTGATGGCCACTCCAATACCTTGACTTTGTTGTCCTTAAGCCATTTTGCAACAACTTTGGAAGTATGCTTGGCGTCATTGTCCATTTGGAAGACCCATTTGCAAACAAGCTTTAACTTCCTGACTAATATCTTGAGATGTTGCTTGAATATATCCACATAATTTTCCTACCTCATGATGCCATCTATTTTGTGAAGTGCACCAGTCCCTCCTGCAGCAAAGCACCCCCACAACATGATGCTGCTACCCCCGTGCTTCACGGTTGGGATGGTGTTGTTCGGCTTGCAAACCTCCCCCTTTTTCCTCCAAACATAATGATGGTCATTATGGCCAAACAGTTCTATTTTTTGTTTCATCAGACCAGAGGACATTTCTCCAAAAAGTACGATCTTTGTCTTCATGTGCAGTTGCAAACCGTAGTCTGGCTTTTTTATGGCGGTTTTGGAGCAGTGGCTTCTTCCTTGTTGAGTGGCCTTTCAGCTTATGTCGATATAGGACTCGTTTTACTGTGGATATAGATACTTTTGTACCTATTTCATCCAGCATCTTTACAAGGTCCTTTGCTGTCGTTCTGGGATTGATTTGCACTTTTCGCACCAAAGTACATTCATCTCTAGGAGACAGAAGGTGTCTCCTTCCTGAGCGGTATGGCGGCTGCGTGGTCCCATGGTGTTTATACTTGCGTACTATTATTTGTACAGATGAATGTGGTACCTTCAGGCGTTTGGAAATTGCTCCCGAGGATGAACCAGACTTGTTACAATTATTTTTTTGAGGTCTTGGCTGATTTCTTTTGATTTTCCCATGATGTCAAGCAAAGAGGCACTGAGTTTGAAGGCAGGCCTTGAAATACATCCACAGGTACACCTCCAATTGACTCAAATGATGTCAATTAGCCTATCAGAAGCTTCTAAAGCCATGACACCATTTTCTGGAATTTTCCAAGTTGTTTAAAGGCACAGTCAACTTAGTGTATGTAAACTTCTGACCCACTGGAATTGTGATACAGTGAATTATAAGTGAAATAATCCGTCTGTAAACAATTATTGGAAAAATGACTTGTGTCATGCACAAAGTAGGTGTCCTAACCAACTTGCCAAAACTATACTTTGTTAACATGAAATTTGTGGAGTGGTTGACAAACGAGTTTTAATGACGCCAAACTAAGTGTATGTAAACTTCCGACTTCAACTATACCTGTTACGAGCATTGAACATATCATGCATTTTATGAACAGTGTTATTAAATTATGTTTCCAGTATGCTATATAAGACAAATMATGTCAAGTCTCTGCACCACATATGGTATAACTTTTGTTCATCAAGCATTTTCTCCACTGCAGTGGTTCCATAGCCAAGCAATTATGTAGAAACTGTACAATAAAACATTAGTGAGAATACATTCTATATCACAATTTCATTGAAAGCCTTAATAATGCTTAATCATGTTCTTATGATTTGTGTAAGTTCTGCACATGATTTAACACAACTAGACAGATGAAAGGCATTGGATTGTGACTATATCCCAGGGTTATTATCTCCTTGTTGAATTACAGTTGTTATCTTTTTATTCATACCAGGACTTTGTATCAATACAATTATCTCTGTTTGTTCATGCTGTTATTTTTGCTTGTAGGTTATTTTTCTCCACTTATGTGGTCTCATTTTGAAACCCCAAATTACCACAATTGAGCACTGCTGAACAACAGAAAGCAACATTTTCCTCTTTCTCCTGTGCTAGGCAAAAATTGATCTGGCTATTGACCTTCGACAAATGCCAGAAGCCAGACATTTTCTTCGATGAGGAAACTGTTTTTCCACCTTTAGGAACAAGAGAGGCACACAGAAGCCTTCACTGTACCGATGTCAGACATACTGATGTTCATGCAGCCTCCTTACATCAGAGAGCAGGGCTCGATTCAAATACGTGTTCTGTTGATCAGAGGACAATTTTACATGGTGTTACTCTCTCCTCTCCCTTTCAGCAGAGATTAGGAGGAGGTAGCTATGGCAACAAGTAATTTTAGACTACATTTATGCAGCTTTTTCCCCAAACATTTCATTACCTCATGGGATTAGATGAGGAAACAATTGGTGTCTGAAACAGATGCAATTTAGCTACTTACTGCCAAGTGAAATATATTGCCACCTAATCCAAATGAAATGTGATTAAGTAAATATTCCCTTCTTGAGTAAACGTGACTACTCATTTTCCCCTTGGTTAGATGAATAATGTCTGTTGATCTATCCATAAATGTACCTTTGTTTAGGTTTATAAATTATGTATTACAGTACTTACATCACTGTATTTCCCTGTGAAGGGGCATACTGCTCTGCTTAAAATGGATGTGGTGCTTTTGTCAGAGACCAATTGTGAACATACCTGCATTGCAAATTCAGTCAGTGCATTCCCCATCGAAAGCTCACTTCTAAGTTGTCTATCCTCCCAAGCAGCATACAAAAATGCTAGTGAAATTCTTCTCCCTCGCTTCAAAAAGATAAAACCAGGAGCCCTTGTTGACTCAACAATAAGTAACATTTATCCTTAATTAATTCTACAGTAAAAGATCCAGAAGTCAGTCTATAGCAAATAAATTGTAAATTTACAGTAATTACATATCTGTACACACACACGTACAGAATAGCAAATTGTACACTCCCTGAAAGGGAAACATAAGTGACGATAGTCTTATGAGACACTGTTACTTGGTTGATAAGTGAATTGGAGCGACTGAACATTTAGTCCTGTTAAGGGACCCACCACCTCCTCACTTCATTGTGCGACTTGCTAACGGGCACATTCAGTGTGGCAGTAGAGCTGAGGGGAGTGGGTGGGCGGTAATTACGACTCAGGCCCGGAGGGAAGCTGTTCCCTGCAGAGATGAAGAGACACACATGATGCCATGCCACAGGTGATAATGGACTGGTGATGTCATTGCAGCTTAACACAACTGCATCCTGCACCCCCTGATATTGGCTGTCATTTCTTGACTAATTGTTGCTTTTGAATGAGCTTCTTCTCACTCTGCATCTTTGACATGCAAACAGTTCATTGTAGGTGCTTAATTTGCAGTTTTTGACAACGTTGCAATGTGAAAAGACAAGATTTTTCTCAATGGTGCATATGGTGGTGTTCTAAAATGTAATTGAAGGTTTCTGACACTGTCAGACAATGCAAATACTAGGCTATGGATGATTGTATCATGGGCCTTTGGTTTAATAAAATAAAGAAAAATGTAACACTAATTAGCTTGGCATAACTTCTGTTATTCATTTGTGAAATGTAATATATTAAAGTGGTATGCTATAATTAGAATTCAGGCTCTCTAAGGTACCATAGCAATTTCAACAGATGGGCCATTCAAGATTCCCAACAGGTTATGCTGTGTGCATACAATTGGTTGGATTTCCCTTCAACTGAATAGCATACACTTTCATTCCTAAAAAAGACAAATCATTCAAGCAAGTTCTCTTACATTTTTAGAGGACGGCATAAGGAAACTTAATTAAGTAGGAGTTAAATCTAGGAGAAAATATTTGGTTAAGCATTATCAGGGGAATATGGCCCAGTTCTAAAAGTTCTGACGTTCAGCCAGAAATAAGTAATTAGCTGGCTACAAGGAATGTCCCCCTTATACCGTCAATCATGACACATCAAAGTGTTATTTTTCTGTAAACAATACTAAATCATGAAATGTTTTGATCAAAAGGACATTAACAGTGCAGTGCACAGACCCACACAGGACTATGAAAACACACTATGTTAAACCATAAATAATATTCTCTGAACAATGATTTGTTGTATTTTACACCGTTTATTGAACAAAATATCTTACAATATCTTGGATGTACATATATACATATATCATCTTGTACTGTATGACATCACTGTGGAACTCTAACCTCTGCATTGACATTGATCATTACACTGTGCCTATCTGTTATGAACGCTGTATGGAACTATTAATACATCATTGACTTCCAAACACATTATACAAATCTTGATATAAAGCACAAAAAAATATTAATTCATCATCATCGAAAAGTACTCACTCTCAGGACAGAAAGATTCTTCATACAAAACATCTTTACAACTTTTTGCAGTTACCGTACACAGGTATTAAACATACCATTAAACATCCCTTCTTTTCATACTTTAGGAGGGTATCCCCTTTAGGACTTATTCTAAAACAAATAAAGCAGTGGCTGGCTGTGCCACTGTGTAGCCTCCTCTGTGGTTGGCTCCAATGTGAGTACAGTAGCACCTCTCAAATAACGTACACGTCTGTCTTCTCCCCCTGAAGCCAATAGGTTCTCATTTTTCCTTTGCCCTGGAAAAACACAGAAATCAATAGGTGTCATCGATGGAGACGAGTGGGAGTGATGGCTACACAAAAGGGCTTCTCTTCCTTAAAGGGTGACCCTGACATTTGCAGGTCCTGTTAGAACTCATCTGACATCCCTAGAGAGTATACTACTCCACATAACCAGATATTATGGTTCTCTTTCATTTTGACAGGAGAGCACGGACATCTTTTCTTCATGACACTCGTAATCTGAGAGGCCCAGAGCTCCACATCTACTGACATGCAATGCATTCCTCCACCAAGAGAATAAACAGGATGGGAATCACAAGACCACATTTACCATTCTTTCATATTCCTTCGTCTATCAAACAATACTGAATACATGAAGCCATTAAAGATAATGCTGACAACACATTCATTACTCATTGTGGCCTCACCTTCATTTCTACGTCCCCTCTTAACTGGAGATCAAAATAGCCAAACTCATCCAGCACTTCTTTGGTGGCTGAAGAGAGGTGGATCCTCAAGGCTGTGAAACACATCAATGGGACAGGAGACACATCACAGTGAGTGTTTTGCAGGGAGTGACACCCAGTTGCATTACATACAAGCATTTATCCTCTGCCATATGCACTGGGGCAGACAATAACAATTATAATACACGCGCATACTGTACGTTAACCAAGTAGATCTGTCTATGTTAGGTGGTCAAAAGTAGAAATGAACAGTGAAATCCTTCCTGGTGCTGTGGATATAGTGCCTAGAAACAACTTGACAGTGCAGTCCCAGAGGTGATTCCTACCACTATAGGATATGTGATGGTATACAGTTTTATCACTACGGATGTGACATGGGTATAAGTGTTATTAACTATTTATCAATGGACGTGAAAGCACACAGCAGGAAATGAGCAGGAAGGGAGTGGGTTAATCAATAACGTTATGAGTCTCTCACAAAACCTCCTGGCTGGCACAACACCAGTGGTCCCACTACCACGACACCAGTTAAGAACAGCTGCCAGTAATACCAGTCCAGATAATCACTCTTAAACTACGATGACAACCTCCATCCTGTCTGTTGCTTTGTGACTATAAATATCCCATTCCCTGTCTACTTTATGCATCCCTTGACGTTTACGTTTCTGACAGGGAAATATGTGCAAAGAGCTAGTCCACAATTTGTATAATTGGATGGTCATGGACTCTCAGACACAAGATATCAGTCAGATTTAGTTAAGACAAATAATGACGGGGAACCAGTCTTTCACAAACACCATTGCATGAGACCAATACAACATGGAATACTCCGTGGACGAACAACCACAAAATCCAAATCCGAGCAAATACCACATAAATAACAAATAATGAGTACTTAGTAGTCAGTGTGTCAACTGAAATATTTATTTTTCCCCAATTGAATTCTAGAATGTGACCATTGTTCCTTGCAGCAGCATTTCGTTCTAATATTTATTTATTTAAAAAGCGCTGACAGCCACTAAAATAGAACAACAGAGATCCGAATCTGACACTCACCCTCTCCATTCGATTCCATCCGAGACGCTGTGTTGACAGTATCTCCAAATAAACAATATCTGGGCATTTTCAGACCCACCACCCCAGCACAGACAGGTCCTGAAATGAAGAAAGGCAGTGAATTATGCTGGAAATATACTCCATGGAAAACCATCATTTAGATAAAGTAGCATTTCTTTCATTACCAGAACCTCACATGATAAGTTAAGTGTACTTAAAAGCATGAAAGATTAGATTGAACTCAAACAATGCATGCAAAAAATGATGAGATTGCGCACCTCCCACGCAGACTGTTGAAAGACCTATCAGTGATGTTCATGTCAAGTGTTTGAATAAGAACATACTGTACTTTCTGCCTGCATGAGATAATGTCCGAGAACTATCGACAAAACCCCCCCCGAAAAGCTTGACCTGTTCCGCCTGAGCGTGCAATACTGCCTGTACTTGTTCAAATATTGTCACTACTGGAGAAATTGCCAGAGATTTCTTAACTGAAATACAGTATGTCCTGAAACCTAGATATTGTAATCAACGGTCATAACCATTCACAACAGTTTATATAAATGACTGAGCAAAAGCCCCATGCGATCATGAAGCAGGAATAGGCAGGATACATAAGTGGGCAATTGAATCACAGATGAGTTCTTGGCTAGTCGACTATTTGCAACAGTGATAAAAATAAAAAGTTTCATCATTTAAACATTTTTACTCAATAGGGGTCTCAACTTACTGTTGAGTTAGAATAATAGAATGTGCAATTTCAAAACTTGGTTGTGCATCAGCGATCACATAATTAGCCCGTATCAGCAAAAACATTTTTATTGGTAAGTTAGTCTAGCGGCCAGCTATCTAAACTTGTAGTCAGTTATCATATTAAAAACTGCAAACATTTTCCTCCACCCTACGGCAAAATGTGTAGAATTGCAGGAAATTAGCTGTAAAACTGCACATTTTTTCTCTCCGCTCCATGGCAAAATGTGTAGAATTCCAGGAAATTAGCTGTAAAACTGCACATTTTTTCTCTCCGCTCCATGGCAAAATGTGTAGAATTGCATGAAATGAGTTAGAAAATTGCAAAATCTTCTCCACATCCAATGGCAAAACAAGTAGAATTGCAGGAAATGTACTTTAAAACCCATGATGCACTGCGGCACCTCATGAGTACCGTTTTTTTGTGGCCCCCACCCCCATCAAAGTTGCCCTTACCTGATTTACAATATAATAGTGTGTCATAACATAGTTAAGCTATTTGTCATAGAATTAAATATACTGACAATGGCTAGGGCAGATCATGTAACATTTAGGAGGTATTGAAAGATTGTTTTATGTGATTTATTTTTATATGATTTATTCAAGTTTTTTAGGCGTTAATTATGTAGAAGCCAAGGATAGGGAGTAGGATTGGGCAGTGCCCAAAGACACTGATTAATTCACCTGGACACAAGGTGTTTTTTTTTTAACTGCCAGCTTCTAACAGTATATAAGCATAAAACATTTTAACAATCATTCCAAACTACATGTGAAATGGTACCTGTGTGGATTCCTATCCTTAGCCGTAACTGGTCTTGGGGTCTGTGTCGAATCTTGAATGTTTTCACCTGTTCTAGTAAGGCTAAGGACATCCCAGCGATCTCTCTTGCGTGGAGTTTACCATTCCTTACCGGAAGCCCTGACACCACCATGTACGCATCACCAATGGTCTCCACCTGAGATATACATGACATGTCAGCAGGTAAAACAGGTGATTATATCACTGGTTGAAAATAACAAAAAAACATGATTACTCTGACTTACCTTGTACACATCAAAATTATCGATGATGGCATCAAAGCAAGTGTAAAGATCATTCAGCACCGTCACAACCTATGGAGAATTTAAAAATACTTTAGGTACAGTACTCAGGTAAACTAGAAACAATTGTTCACGGTTAAAACGATCGGAAACACCACCACTAAAAGCATATTACCATTACTCTTCTGCTCCCTCAGTCTCTATTTCAGAAATACTTATTTAGCTAGTGGTAAACTATTGTGAAACGAAGCAATTTCAAAGAAAGTGTCCAAAGATAGTAAATTCCACTTTGTGCGTTCATGAGGCATGTTCCATTTGGTTTGCCCCTGTGATTGACGGATATGTGTTTCTGCATGAACTCCCAATGGCTCCCCCAGTCAGATGAAAATATGTCTGTCTGTTCCCCCGCCTTGGGCCAGTTCCCAGAACCTCAGATTACTGAGAAATGCATTTGCATGAGTAAAACAATGCAACAGACTAAATACTGGGAACACATTTTCAAAAAAAGGATTCAGAATTTGAAGATAAATAATTACGTAAAATATCAGCTGTTTATTCAAAAAGAGATATGAAGTGTTTCATGTTCTCATTCGTCAAATGACTGTTTGACTATTGTAATGCCCCTGAGTAGCTATTAGTTAGGAGATTCAGTGTGCTCATGGAGAGAGAAATGGGGTTCAGAGAACTATTTCAGTGCTAGTTTATACATCATTTTATTTCACCTTTATTTAACCAGGTAGGCCAGATGAGAACAAGTTCTCATTTACAACTGCGACCTGGCATAGATAAAGCAAAGCAGTGCGACACAAACAACACAGAGTTACACATGGGATAAACAAACGTACAGTCAATAACACAATAGAAAAATCTATATACAGTGTGTGCAAATGTAGTAAGATCAGGGAGGTAAGGCAATAAATAGGACATAGTGGCAAAATAATTACCATTAGGACAACTAAACACTGGAGTGATACATAGTGCAGAAGATGAATGTGCAAGTAGAGATACTGGGGTGCAAAGGAACAAAAAAATAAATAACAATATGGGGATGAGGTAGTTGGGTGGGCTATTTGCAGATGGGCTGTGAACAGGTGCAATGATCGGTAAGCTGCTCTCGTTCCAGTCATTGGCAGCAGAGAACTGGAAGGAAAGGTGGCCAAAGGAGGAGTTGGCTTTGGGGATGACCAGTGAAATATACCTGCTGGAGCGTGTGCTGCTATGGTGACCAGTGAGCTGAGATAAGGCGGGGCTTTACCTAGCAATGACTTATAGATGACCTGGAGCCAGTGGGTTTGGCGACGAATATAAAGCGAGGGCCAGCCAATGAGAGCATACAGGTCGCAGTGGTGGGTAGTATATGGGGCTTTGGTGACAAAATGGATGGCACTGTGATAGACTGCATCCAATTTGCTGAGTATAGTGTTGGAGGCTATTTTGTAAATTACATCGCCGAAGTCAAGGATCGGTTGGATAGTCAGTTTTACGAGGGTATGAGTGAAGGATCCTGTTGCGGAATAGGAAGCCGATTCTAGATTTAATTTTGGATTGGAGATAATTAATGTGAGTCTGGAAGGAGAGTTTACAGTCTAACCAGACACCTAGGTTTTTGTAGTTGTCCACATATTCTAAGTCAGAACCGTAGTGATGTTAGACGGGCGGGCAGCGATCGGTTGAAGAGCATGCATTTAGTTTTACTTGCATTTAAGAGCAGTTGGAGGCCACGGAAGGAGCGTTGTATGGCATTGAAGCTCGTTTGGAGGTTTGTTAACACAGTGTCCAAGGAAGGGCCAGAAGTATACAGAATGGTGTCGTCTGCGTAGAGGTGGATCAGAGAATCACCAGCGGCAAGAGCGACATCATTGATGTATACAGAGAAAAGAGTCGGCCCAAGAATTGAACCCTGTGGCACCCCCATAGAGACTGCCAGAGGTTCGAACAACAGGCCCTCCGATTTGACACATTGAACTCTATCTGAGAAGTAGTTGGTGAACCAGGCGAGGCAGTCATTTGAGAAACCAAGGCTGTTGATTCTGCCGATAAAAATGCGGTGATCGACAGAGTCGAAAGCATTGTCCAGATCGATGAAGACGGCTGCACAGTATTGTCTTTTATCGATGGCGGCTATGATATCGTTTAGGACCTTGAGCGTGGCTGAGGTGCATTCATGACCTGCTCGGAAACCAGATTGCATAGTGGAGAAGGTACGGTGGGATTCGAAATGTTCAGTGATCTGTTTGTTATCTGTAGTTGAAGTTTCAGACGGGCTTATCATTATTTGTTAAACCATTTCGACTTAATCTAATATTTATTTATATACAGTACCAGTCAAAGGTTTGGACACCTACCCATTCAATATTATTATTACATTTTTTATTACCATTTTCTACATTGTAGAATAATAGTGAAGACATCAAAACTATGAAATAACACATATGGAATCATGTAGTAACCAGATAAGTGTTAAACAAATCAAAACATACAGTGGGGAGAACAAGTATTTGATACACTGCCGATTTTGCAGGTTTTCCTACTTACAAAGCATGTAGAGGTCTGTCATTTTTATCATAGGTACACTTCAACTGTGAGAGACGGAATCTAAAACAAAAATCCAGAAAATCACATTGTATGATTTTTAAGTAATTAATTTGCATTTTATTGCATGACATAAGTATTTGATCACCTACCAACCAGTAAGAATTCCGGCTCTCACAGACCTGTTAGTTTTTCTTTAAGAAGCCCTCCTGTTCTCCACTCATTACCTGTATTAACTGCACCTGTTTGAACTCGTTACCTGTATAAAAGACACCTGTCCACACACTCAATCAAACAGACTCCAACCTCTCCACAATGGCCAAGACCAGAGAGCTGTGTAAGGACATCAGGGATAAATTGTAGACCTGTACAAGGCTGGGATGGGCTACAGGACAATAGGCAAGCAGCTTGGTGAGAAGGCAACAACTGTTGGCACAATTATTAGAAAATGGAAGAAGTTCAAGATGACGGTCAATCACCCTCGGTCTGGGGCTCCATGCAAGATCTCACCTCGTGGGGCATCAATGATCATGAGGAATGTGAGGGATCAGCCCAGAACTACACGGCAGGACCTGGTCAATGACCTGAAGAGAGCTGGGACCACAGTCTCAAAGAAAACCATTAGTAACACACTACGCCGTCATGGATTAAAATCCTGCAGCGCACGCAAGGTCCCCCTGCTCAAGCCAGCGCATGTCCAGGCCCGTCTGAAGTTTGCCAATGACCATCTGGATGATCCAGAGGAGGAATGGGAGAAGGTCATGTGGTCTGATGAGACAAAAATAGAGCTTTTTGGTCTAAACTCCACTCGCCGTGTTTGGAAGAAGAAGAAGGATGAGTACAACCCCAAGAACACCATCCCAACCGTGAAGCATGGAGGTGGAAACATCATTCTTTGGGGATGCTTTTCTGATGTATCAAATACTTATGTCATGCAATAAAATGCAAATTAATTACTTAAAAATCATACAATGTGATTTTCTGAATTTTTGTTTTAGATTCCTTCTCTCACAGTTGAAGTGTACCTATGATAAAAATTACAGACCTCTACATGCTTTGTAAGTAGGAAAACCTGCAAAATCGTCAGTGTATCAAATACTTGTTCTCCCCACTGTATTTAACATTTGAGATTCTTCAAAAGCAGCCACCTTCTTGAATTTAATGTAATTTATTTTGAGCCACAGATATTTACAACAATGTGGACCCAGAGGACATCAAAGTATGAATTAAAACACTTATTTCCAAAGTGGTCTTTGATGGTAAAAACAATAACACGATTAAAAGACAAAATTACAAACAACCATAAATACATTCATTTATATTGACATCCTAAAAAGTGGCACTATTCAATGCACTTCTCCCTAACCTTAAAAATCAACCATATTCATTTCACATTAAAACAATCTATTAATTGCACATCATACCGATCCTTCAAATAAATACACCTGACCAGCAGTAGGGGCCACAAGGGGCAGTGGAGTGGTTTCTCTTACTTAGACAACCTTGTCCAAATAAAAAGCTTTTCCTGCTTTTTAAAGCTCTTTTTATTTGCTTGATCTCCAAGGGAAGGCTTTTCCATAGACAAATGCCTGTATAGAAAAACGTGTTCCTCTCAGTACTGTTTACTTTTGGGATTTTACAAGACATAACACTAGCTCTGGTATTGTGACTGTGTTGGTTATAGACCATATCAATATGGTTTTCCATATAACCTGGGGCACGGCCATTTAAGATGTCAAACATATGATTAAGTTGGTTCACTCTGGACTCCAAAGGCAACAAGCCCACCTCCCAGAACTCCTGTACCCCTATGTGGTTCCTAGTGGAGACATTCAGCATATACCTGATAACATTATTTTGCATGACCTGCATTCTCTTTTTCAGCTTTTTTGATAGCCCACTATACCAAGCAGAGCAGCATAATCAACATGACACTGAATCAAGGTTGAGACAAGCAGTTTCTAACTTTAATGTTAAAATATTTAGTGTTACGATATCAACATTTCTATTTGTTTGCCATTTTAGAAAGAATTTTTAGCAGCAATCAGGTCTCCAGAAAAGGATTGATCTAGGGACACACAAAGATAAGTTACATTTGTTTTAGATTCAATCTCCTTGCCAGCACAGTTTACTGTTATCTTGTCAGCCCTAAGCAAGCTATGTTTTGTTCCAAACAAAATAGATTAAGTTTTTCCCAAATGTAGTGACAATTTGTTGTCAGACAACCAATCTCTAACAAAATGCAATTCCTTACTCAGGGTCTCCTCTATGTAAACTGTATCCTTCCCTGATACCAGTATGGCTGAGTCATCAGCATAAAGCAGGAGTTTGCACTTTACTGTATCTGGCATATCATTAACAAATATAAGAGAGGCTCTAAAATGTATCCCTGCGGTACTCCACAGGATATTTCTTTGGCCTCTGACAGAACATCACCAACATTACATACTTGTGTTCTGTTGGTCAGATAATACCTAAACCAATTCCCTGCTATATCATTTAGACCCATGCATTTCAGTTTCATCAGGAGAATATCGTGGTCCACAGTGTCAAAAGCTTTCTGCAAGTCTAACATGACAATACCTGTATAGTTCCTTCTCACTTTCCTGCTTAATGTGGTCAAAAAGGTGGACAAGGCAAGTATCAGTGGAATGAGCTGTTCTAAAGCCAGATTGTAGTTCATAAAGAAGTTTGTGCTCAAGAAGGTATCCCTCAAGTTGATTAAAAATAAATCTCTCAACAACTTTGGATGAGGTGCTAAGGATCGACACAGGCCTGTAGTTTCCTACATTTGTTTTACTGCTCTTCTTGTGGAGTGGAACCACCCGGGCTGTTTTGAGATCCTTGGGAAATGTACCACTACTAATAGAAAGGTTTACAATATGCGTTATCATTTTAGCAGTGACACAAGCACTATCCTTTATGAATCTTGCAGGAAGATTATCCAGCCCAGTTGCTTTGTTTGTGCTCATTAAGCATAGTAGATTGTTAACTTTGTCCTCTGTTACCATGCACAGCTCAAACAAATAATTTGTGATACCTTTGCTATGGTAAAAGTTATTAATGAAAGACTGGCCAGTGTCCAGAGCAGATGGGTAACTTCTTAACCAGAGATGAGGCTATAGTGGTAAAAAATGTGGTAAAATAATTTGCAACCTTTGCCTGGTCATAACATAAAACATAATCAATATCCAGGCCAATACTTTTACCTTATGGGGAGTTTTTAAGCCAATGTCCTTTAAAATTTTCCACAGTTTACGGGGCTGATGTAAGTTGTCAGTAACGGCATATACCCTTTGCTTTGATGACAGCTACTGTATGCACACTCTTGGCATTCTCTCAACCAGCTTCATGAGGTAGTCACATGGAATGCATTTCAATTAACAGGTGTGCATTGTTAAAAGTTAATTTGTGGAATTTCTTTCCTTAATGCGTTTGAGCCAATCAGTTGTGTGGTGACAAGGTAGGGGTGGTACAGTGAGGGAAGAAAATATTTGATCCCCTGCTGATTTTGTACATTTGCCCACTGACAAAGAAATGATCAGCTCTAATAATTTAATAGGAGGTTTATTGAACATGAGAGACAGAAATAACAACAAAAAAATCCAGAAAAACGCATGTCAAAAATGTTATAAAATTGATATTGCATTTTAATGACGGAAATAAGTATTTGACCCCCTCTTCAAATCAGAAAGATTTCTGGCTCCCAGGTGTCTCTTATACAGGTAACGAGCTAGAGATTAGGAGCACCACTCTTAAACGGGTGCTCTCTAATCTCAGCTTGCTACCTGTATAAAAGACACCTGTCCACAGAAGCAATCAATCAATAGATTCCAAACCTCTCCACCATGGCCAAGACCAAAGAGCTCTCCAAGGATGTCAGGGACAAGATTGTAGACCTACACAAGGCGGAAGGGCTACAAGACCATCGCCAAGCAGCTTGGTGAGAAGGTGACAAACAGTTGGTTGCGATTATCGCAAATGGAAAGAAACACAAAGAACTGTCAATCTCCCTCGGCCTGGGGCTCCATGCAAGATCTCACCTCGTGGAGTTGCAATGATCATGAGAACGTGAGGAATCAGCCAGAAACATACGGAGGATCTTCAATGATCTCAAGGCAGCTGGACCAATAGTCACCAAGAAAAAATTGATAACACACTACGCCGTGAAGGACTGAAATCCTGCAGCGCCCGCAAAGTCCCCCTGCTCAAGAAAGCACATATACATGCCCGTCTGAAGTTTGCCAATGAACATCTGAATGATCAGAGGACAACTGGGTGAAAGTGTTGTGGTCAGATGAGACCAAAATGGAGCTCTTTAGCTTCAACTCAACTCGCCGTGTTTGGAGGAGGAGAATGCTGCCTATGACCTCAAGAACACCATCCCCACCGTCAAACATGGAGGTGGAAACATTATGCTTTGGGGTGTTTTCTGCTAAGGGGACAGGACAACTTCACACGCATCAAAGGACGATGGACGGGTCCATGTACCGTCAAATCTTGGGAGAACCTCCTTCCCTCAGCCAGGGCATTGAAAATGGGTCGTGGAATGGGTATTCCAGCATGACAATGACCCAAAACACCACGCCAAGGCAACAAAGGAGTGGCTCAAGAAGAAGCACATTAAGGTCCTGGAGTGGCCTAGCCAGTCTCCAGACCTAATCCCATAGAAAATCTGTGGAGGAGCTGAAGTTCGAGTTGCCAAACGTCAGCCTCGAAACCTTAATGACTGGAGAAGATCTGCAAAGAGGAGTGGGAACAAAATCCCTCCTGAGATGTGTGCAAACCTGGTGGCCAACTACAAGAAACGTCTGACCTCTGTGATTCCAACAAGGTTTTGCACCAAGTACTAAGTCATGTTTTGCAGAGGGGTCAAATACTTATTTCCGTCATTAAAATGCAAATCAATTTATAACATTTTGACATGCGTTTTTCTGGATTTTTTTGTTGTTATTCTGTCTCTCACTGTTCAAATAAACCTACCATTAAAATTATAGACTGATCATTTCTTTGTCATGGGCAAATGTACAAAAATCAAGAGGGATCAAATATTTTTCTTCCCTCACTGTACCACCCCTACCTTGTCACCCACAACTGATTGGCTCAAACGCATTAAGGAAAGAAATTCCACAAAAATTCCACAAATCAAAATACTTTTTTCCTCACTGTATATATAGGATTGCCCTATTTGGTAAAATACCAAGTCCATATTATGGCAAGAACAGCTCAAATAAGCACGGAGAATGACAGTCCGACATTACTTTAAAGACATGAAGGTCTTTAAAGTAATACCTCCATGTTTGACGGTGGGATGTGTTCTTGATACCTCCTTTGTCCCACCCCCCACACATGCGGTGACCTCACCCATTGAGACCAGCATGTCCAGAGATACAACCTCTCTTATCATCACCCAGTGCCTGGGCTTGCCTCCGCTGTACCCGTGCCCACCATACCCCTGTCTGCACATTATGCCCAGAATCTATTCTACCACGCCCATAAATCTGCCTCCTTTTATTCTTTGTCCCCAACGCTCTAGCGACCAGTTTTGATACTTTAGCCGCACCCTCATCCTACTACTCCTCTGTTCTCGGGTGATGGGAGGTAAACCCAGGCCTGCATGTCCCCAGTCACCCTCATTTGTTGACTTCTGTGATCGAAAAAGCCTTGGCCTCATGCATGTCAACATCAGAAGCCTCCTCCCTAAGTTTGCCTACTCACCGCTTTAGCACACTCTGCCAACCCTGATGTCCTTGCCGTGTCCGAATCCTGGCTTAGAAGGCCACCAAAAATTCTGGATTTCCATACCCACTATAACACTTTCCGTCAAGATAGAACTGCCAAAGGGGGAGGAGTTGCAATCTACTGCAGAGATAGCCTGCAAAGTTCTGTCATACTTTCCAGGTCTATGCCCAAACAGTTCGAACTTCTAATTTTAAAAATTAATCTCTCCAGAAATAAGTCTCTCACTGTTGCCGCCTGCTACCGACCCCCCTCAGCTCCCAGCTGTGCCCTGGACACCATCTGTGATTGATCGCTCCCCATCTAGCTTCAGAGTTTGTTCTGTTAGGTGACCTAAACTGGGATATGCTTAACACCCCGGCAGTCCTACAATCCAAGCTTGATGCCCTCAATCTCACACAAATCATCAAGGAACCCCAGGTACAACCCTAAATCCGTAAACATGGCACCCTAATAGACATTATCTGACCAACCTGCCCTCCAAATACACCCTCTGCTGTCTTCAATCAAGATCTCAGCGATCACTGCCTCATTGCCTGTATTCCGCCACGGGTCCGCGGTCAAACGACCACCCCTCATCACTGTCAAACGCTCCCTAAAACACTTCTGCGAGCAGCCTTTCTAATCGACCTTGGCCCGGGTACCCTGGAAGGATATTGACCTACACCCGTCAGTTGAGGATGCCTGGTCATTCTTTAAAAGTTACTTCCTCACCATATTAGACAAGCATGCTCCGTTCAAAAAATGCAGAACCAAGAACAGATATAGCCTTGGTTCACTCCAGACCTGACTGCCCTCGACCAGCACAAAAACATCCTGTGCGAACTGCAATAGCATCGAAGAGCCCCCGTATGCAACTGTCAGGAAGTCAGGAACCAATACACGCAGTCAGTCAGGAAAGCAAAGGCCAGCTTTTTCAAGCAGAAATTTGCATCCTGTAGCTCTAACTCCAAAAAGTTCTGGGATACTGTTAAAGTCCATGGAAAACAAGAGCACCTCCTCCCAGCTGCCCACTGCACTGAGGCTAGGTAACACGGTCACCACTGATAAGTCCGTGATAATCGAAAACTTCAACAAAATTTCTCAATGGCTGGCCATGCCTTCCTCCTGGCGACTCCAACCTTGGCCAACAGCCCCGCCCCCCCGCTGCTACTCGCCCAAGCCTCCCAGCTTCTCCTTTACCCATATCCAGATAGCAGATGTTCTGAAAGAGCTGGAAAACCTGGACCCATAAAATCAGCTGGGCTTGACAACTCTGGACCCCCTATTTCTGAAACTGTCCGCCGCATTGTCGCACCCCCTATTACCAGCCTGTTCAACCTCTCCTTCGTATCATCTGAGATCCCCAAGATGGAAAGCTGCCGCGGTCATCCCCTCTTCAAAGGGGAGACACCCTGGACCCAAACTGTTACAGACCTATCTCCATCCTGCCCTGCCTATCTAAGGTCTTCGAAAGCCAAGTCAACAAACAGATCACTGACCATCTCGAATCCACCGTACCTTCTCCGCTGTGCAATCCGGTTTCCGAGCCGGTCACGGGTGCACCTCAGCCACGCTCAAAGTACTAAACGATATCATAACCGCCATCGATAAAAGACATTACTGTGCAGCCGTCTTCATCGACCTGGCCAAGGCTTTCGACTCTGTCAATCACCATATTCTTATCGCGCAGACTCAGTAGCCTCGTTTTTCTAATGACTGCCTTGCCTGGTTCACCAACTACTTTGCAGACAGAGTTCAGTGTGTCAAATCGGAGGGCATGTTGTCCGGTCCTCTGGCAGTCTCTATGGGGTACCACAGGGTTCAATTCTCGGGCCGACTCTTTCTCTGTATACATCAATGATGTTGCTCTTGCTGCGGGCGATTCCCTGATCCACCTCTACGCAGACGACACCATTCTATATACTTCCGGCCCTTCCTTGGACACTGTGCTATCTAACCTCCAAACGAGCTTCAATGCCATACAACACTCCTTCCGTGGCCTCCAACTGCTCTTAAACGCTAGTAAAACCAAATGCATGCTTTTCAACCGTTCGCTGCCTGCACCGCACGCCCGACTAGCATCACCACCCTGGACGGTTCCGACCTAGAATATGTGGACATCATAAGTACCTAGGTGTCTGGCTAGACTGCAAACTCTCCTTCCAGACTCATATCAAACATCTCCAATCCAAAATCAAATCAAGAATCGGCTTTCTATTCCGCAACAAAGCCTCCTTCACTCACGCCGCCAAACTTACCCTAGTAAAACTGACTATCCTACCGATCCTCGACTTCGGCGATGTCATCTACAAAATAGCTTCCAATACTCTACTCAGCAAACTGGATGCAGTTTATCACAGTGCCATTCGTTTTGTTACTAAAGCACCTATACGACCCACCACTGCGACCTGTATGCCCTTGTCGGCTGGCCCTCGCTACATGTTCGTCGTCAGACCCCACTGGCTCCAGGTCATCTACAAGGCTATGCTAGGTAAAGTGCCGCTTATCTCAGTTCACTGGTCACGATGGCTACACCCACCCGCAGCACGCGCTCCAGCAGGTGTATCTCACTGAATCATCTAAAGCAAAACCTCATTTGGACGCCTTTCCTTCCAGTTCTCTGCTGCCTGCGACTGGAACGAATTGCAAAAATTCTGAAGTTGGAGACTTTTATCTCCCTCAACAACTTTAAAAAATCTGCTATCCGAGCAGCTAACCGATCGCTGCAGCTGTACATAGTCCATCTGTAAACTACCCACCCAATTAACCTACCTCACCCCCCATACTGCTTTTATTTATTTACTTTTCTGCTCTTTTGCACACCAGTATCTCTTCTTGCACATGATCATCTGATGATTTATCACTCCAGTGTTAATCTGCTAAAATGTAATTATTCGATTTATTGCCTACCTCATGCCTTTTGCACACATTGTATATAGATTCTCTTTTTTTTCTACCATGTTATTGACTTGTTTATTGTTTACTCCATGTGTAACTCTGTGTTGTCTGTTCACACTGCTATGCTTTATCTTGGCCAGGTTGCAGTTGCAAATGAGAACTTGTTCTCAACTAGCCTACCTGGTTAAATAAAGGTGAAATAAAAAAATAAAAAAATAAAAGTCAATCCGGAAAATGTTTCTTCAAGTGCAGTCGCAAAAACCATCAAGGGCTATGATGAAACTGGCTCTCATGAAGACTGCCACAGCAAAGGAAGACCCAGAGTTACCTCTGCTGCATTTTTTTGGTTCCAACCGCTGTGTCTTTGTGAAACACAGAGTAGGTGAACGTATTATCTCTGCATGAAGCATGGAGGAGATGGTGTGATGGTGCTTTGCTGGTGACACGGTCTGTGATTTATTTAGAATTCAAGGCACAGTTAACCAGCATGGCTACCACAGCATTCTGCAGCGATACGCCATCCCATCTGGTTTGTGCTTAGTGTGACTATCATTTGTTTTTCAACAGGACAATGACCCAACACCCCTCCAGGCTGTGTAAGGGCTATTTGACCAAGAAGGAAAGTGATGTAGTGCTGCATCAGATGACCTGGCCTCCACAATCACCCGACCTCAACCCAATTGAGATGGTTTGGGATGATTCGGACCGGAGATTGAAGGAAAAGCAGCCAACAAGTGCTCAGCATATGTGGGAACTCCTTCAAGACTGTTGGAAAAGCATTCCAGGTGAAGCAGGTTGAGAGAATACCAAGAGTGTGCAAAGCTGTCAAAGGCTGTCTACTTTGAAGAATCTAAAATATGTTTTGTTTAACACTTCTTTGGTTACTACATGATTCCATGTGTTATTTCATAGTTTTGGTGTCTTCACTATTATTCTACAATGTAGAAAATAGTACAAATAAAGAAAAACCCATGAATGAGTAGGTGTGTCCAAACATTTGACTGGTACTGTATGTTAACTAAATAGAGCACTAAATGGTAGATGATACCTGGACCTCAAAGCCACACTAATGTTAAAGAATACTCTGCATTCTGTAGTCTTAATTAAATAGATCTGTGACCTGAAAATCAAGTGCGTAGAATAACTGATTCAATATACTGTATTACACTGCCACTAAAAGCTAGTGGTTGGATTCTTAGCTCTGGGCTATATGAACATTTGCTGAAAGGGAAGATGTATGATTGTTCTTGTAAGTAGCTTTCTGCTAGATGTATAGAATTGATCAGTCTGGGTAAAAAAAACAGTGGTTCTCAACTGGTTTTGCCTCAGAACCCAAATTGAACCAGGTTGTCTCAGTTGCGACACAATATTCGCCAAAATACAATCTGGAAAACTAATTTTTATTGCTATACAGATAGTAAATGTAGCAATTACATGACGACAAGGGAACAACATTCCCAACTCTTTTATTGTCAATAATACAATTTTGCCCATATTCATGATAAAGAATGTTAATAAACTCACTGGCTTGAGACCACAAAATTAACCAAAATAGTACTGCTAACAGCACTATATTGAAAATATTGTGATTGAATACTTTTTTCCCGCAAATCAAATTATTTTAAAATGTAACCTCATCATTTCTACACACTTTCTACTTGGTTTACGTTGCTTCAATTCAGAATGCATTATTTTTTAAATTATTTTGATGTTTTTTTTACTGACACCCGCGAGCCACTCAAAGCCTCCCGCAACACACCAGTGTAGAATCGCTGCTGTAAAGTATCTTCACTACTTTAGAAGAAACACTCCAGTAACACCATCTTCATTCCTGGCACAAGTTGCATCAAGAAAAAAACCTGGTTCCTCTGGATACATTTCAGAGTTCTGAATGACCAAAATGTTTGGAGAAAAAAATAACATGTTGGGACACTGCACTTAAAACCATTGAGACCATTACAACCATCCCATCGGCCTTTCATCCTCATACAGTACATTTAGACCCTGTTGAAGGGAGTCTCTCAATGATATGAGTGGTCTTGAAATCTTCTTCATCGGAGAAAGAAATTCCATTGCAGCTATAGCACCCAGTGACTCAACAATGCGTCAATACGCTCTCAGCTCTCAGTACTATTTTGAGTTGTGGCCTCAGTGTGGGAATGCTTTATAACTAGGAGACATACGGTAGGTGCTCTAATAGGCTCTGTGAGGTTACGTAAGTGACAAAGAAGCTCCTCTTCACATTCTCTTATTTTCTTATAATGAGCTTTTGGATCAGCATATTTTCAAACTTTCATGTCAGCTACCTCTGAGTGTCTTGGGAGAGCGTTGACATTGTAGTCATTTAGCAGACACTTTTATCCAAAGCGACTTAGAGGAGCAGTTAGGGTTAAATGCCTTGCTCAAGGGCACATCAACTTTATTTCTTCACCTTGTCGGCTTGGGATTAGAACCAGCGACCTTTCGGTTACAACATTCTTATCCTCCCGAGTAGCGCAGCAGTCTAAGGCACTGCATCTCAGTGCTAGAGGCGTCACTAAAGACCCTGGTTCGATTCCAGGCTGTATCACAACCGGCCGTGATTGAGAGTCCCATAGGGCGGCGCACAATTGGCCCAGCGTCGTCCGGTTTGGCCGGGGTAGGTCGTGATTGTAAATAAGAATTTGTTCTTAACTGACTTGCCTGGTTCAATAAAAATAAACATAAACGCCACCCATACAGGAAGTCTAATTTCCCACGGTGAATTAATACTTTGACTCAATAAATATTGAGTGCATTTTACTTAGCAAAACTAACTGGTCATACATACGGTATTCAAAGTCGGAGTCGACACATTTAAAAACAAATAATACACACACACACATATATATATATATATATATATATGAAAGATAGACAAATAAGTAAATGTATTTATTGGTTCTCTTAATTTGGATAAGAGAGAAGAAAATGCAATGAATTAAAGGTCATTTTTTGATGTAATTTTTTTTATCTACCGATTTTATTTTTGAGTCTTTTGATTTGGGGTGGGGTCCCAAGAAATTATAGCAAAAAAAAAAAAAAAAAAAATGAGGCTCCCGATAAGAAAGTTTGAATGCCATTGTGTAAGGTGATGTTGGTTAGTAGTGGATATCTCTACTGACAGTTGTTTACCTGCAGTGGTGTACTCTCAGCTGACATTGATGTGAAGCCCACAATGTCACTGAAGTAGATTGTCACACTGTCAAATGCCTCCGCTTGGACTGTCTCCCCTCGCTTTAGCTGCTCTGCTACTGAGCTGTGGATAAGAGAACACAAATTTAGTAAAACAATGCAGAGCGAAATGCTAATGCAGAGCAAAATGCTAATACAGACCTATGAATCAACAGTGACAGTAAGCTTGGCAGCTACGGTCCACAATGAATAAGGAAAGTTATAGTATAAGCAGATCCTAACAGTATCACTTCCTTTTCATTAATATTTTAAATCACAGTAATTACATTAAAGAGCCAGAGGCACAGCGTAGCACTAGTAGCTAGGTTAACCCAGGACTCTGGTCAAATAGGCTGAATTCTGCAGTGAGAGAAGGTATCGCTCCGTTTTCTCAGGCCCTTTTCTGGCTGTCAAAAGGGCTTAAAGTTGGGGGGAGACATTTGGGCAGACAATGGGATGGTAAATGAGTGTGACTACACCACTGAGACAGACAGCTTAAATAGACTGAGGACATGGCTTGTCATTTGCTGCTTTCGTGTTATCAGAGGTGCTTAACCCCCCTATCACATTTCTCCTCCTAGTTCTGGTTAATGAGAAGTTTGCTTGTCAGCTCCCATCTTGCCTTGCTCTTTCATCTCCTCTCTGCTTACATAACTGTAAATGTGTATATTTTTTAAAAGTGTGAGATAGAAGAGAAAGCATTCTTCCACGCCGTGGCATTTAAACAATGAATAGGTGGAACGGCACAACACAGAAAATAGTCAAATTTTCTCTGTTTGATAATCAGAAGTTCAGACGTATAAACATAATAGTGCGAGGAGAACGAGGAGAATCCAAATAATAATTGTTCTGACTGTGGCAAGATCTGGTAAAGTAGATTTTCGGCTTTTCTCTTCTCCTCCAGGTAGGCTTGCGTTCGTTCCTCTACCAGGTTCTCCAGGTTGTTGGCGTACTGCTCCATCCTGGACAGCAGGTTGTTCAGAATGCTGGTACTGCCCTCCCTGTGACACAAACAGACAGAAAGATGACATACCCATTCATTTGTTGATATTCTAAATGAAAAATCTTTCCATTCCGTTAACATCACCTAATATGGTCTATTCAATGAGTATTTTAAAAGTGACTTCATGGTTGTACTTTTCAGACCCTTTGTCTATACAGCACAGTGGTTGAGTCATTCAGGGCTATACTGTAGCTGTACAGTACTGTACACTCAGTGTTTGGAATCTTTCCCACATCTCTAATGGGTCATAGATCATACACCCACATGTAGAAGAACACAACGATAAATCAAGACAAATACAGACGGTGGTAAATAGCAGTGCATCAGGGGTAATCATGTGAAGGATACACAGCTTACTCTCTTAAAGTACACTATAACCTGGCCCCAGCCCTGAATCATAAGGATTGTCACTGAGGACTGAGGATCCATAGGAGAAGAGCGATTTCACATTCTTTACCCAGCCGAATGATAATCATAGTAATCAAGGTCACTTACAGAGAAGTCAATTCAGCCATTTGTAATACACAAAGTGAGAGCCCCTTATGTGGGCTACATCAGATCGTTTACGACACTGATTATTAAAGACCCTGTTTGTTCTTGTGTCCTTCAGCCAGAAAAAAATAACACGCCATCAACCACTACGTCAATAAAATATATTTACGTAATGAAATGAAGTGCTTCTGAGAGGTATCAATCATGTCTCTCTTACCTCAGGCCAGTGGAATTGGCCAGAAGTATCACTGAGGCTAGCGGTGCCAGTGGCTATATGTTAACGTGACAGACAGACAGATCCAGAGCCCTGCTTTGAGCCACACGGCCAAGCCGACAGTCAATATAATGAACCACAACCTGTGTTGTGATCTCCCTGTCACAACTGTCAGAATTCAAACGGAGTACGTCTACCTTGCCAAAACAAAAACAGCCTTTGTACTTGTAAGAAATACAGAAGCGTTGAATGACATGAAAACAGTTCTGCAGCAAGGGGACACATCTGATAGTGGGGGTGTTGTAGGGAAAAGGAGTATGGCCCTGAAAGCTTGATCCGGTGACAAAACAAACACCAGGGTCTGATTTCCTCCCACAGCTCATAAAGCACTTGGTTTTCTTGGTTGCAGAGGTCACTCCACATCTTCAAGGTTTTCTGAATTTTGATCAGCAGGTAGATCACATATTTCTCCTTCTGTGACAGGTCTGCCCAGCTCAAGGGAACACGCACCCACACAGAAACCAAAATATGCATCTGAATAATGCATAGGGTAGGCCATGAAGAACAACAAGATAAATATAAACTCCACACTTGTGGAGGGTGAAAACTTCCTATCGCTCTGATCTGAAATTATTTGTGTGTGATAAGCAGCACCACTTTCTTTCATCTTATTTGTATTAATGCTAATCCCTTTTCTAGCATCTCTTGATAATATCAACTTCTTTCAATTATTTCCTCCATTCTCCTTTTCAAACATCTTGATAAAAATAAATCCAAAGAAAATATGATCTACATGGAGGAGCTAGGCAGCCATTTTGGGGCATGGTGGTGCTCAGTGCTCACTTGTTGAGTTTGGTGATGTAGATCTTGATGTGGCTGAAGTCTGGCCGCTCTACGGGGTCCTCGGCCCAGCAGCTGTCCATCAGGATGGTCAGCTCCTCACAGTGGCAGCTGTTGTCTGTGGTGGGCCGGAAGTAAGGCTTCTGGCCGTTACGCACCTTCTGCACTATCTCTGCAGTAGTCAAGATAGGGGAGTGTTAGTGTGTGTGCGCGCACTGCAGTCTCTGTGAAATTGATCGATCCATAAAGTCCTAGGGAGAACTGAAACCAGCAGTACTGCAGCCTTTGAGCCAAGGACTGGAGTGGTCCAACCCTGAAGATGATTTTCTTAATGCATTAGGGAATGTGCATGAAGGAGGAAATGGGGCGAAAAAGTTAAACTTTTTGGTCTTAATTCATGGTAAGGGTTAGGCATTAGGGTTAGCAGAGTGGTTAAGGTTAGGTTTAAAATCAGATTTTATGACTTTGTGGCCGTGCCAGTTTGTGACCACTCTGCGGAGCTGCCTCCAGTATATGAGTAATTTCAATAAATGCCAACCTGCATTTATTAGCATAATTCGTTTTACCTTTAGGGCTCAGATCCATGCCGTCCACATAGAAGGGTCCATTCCTCAGGGCTATCTCCTGGAGTATGATGCCAAAGCTGTACACGTCTCCTTTCTGGGTGCCCTGTGGAGGGTGTCTGTCGTATATCAACAACTCAGGGGCTGTCCACAGCTTCTCTAGAAACACAACAAACTCACATTAACCACTGAGCATCTTCTCCTTGATCCAATCCTCCATTTTGTTTTCTTCCATTGGTGAAGAGGCAAAGTGATCACCTCTGCTGACAATGTTGACCTACTTGCATAGAGTGCGTGCGAGTCGTCATTTTCACATGATGAACGGAAACTGGCCAGGCCGTAATCCGTAATTTTCAACACAAATCGACTGTCCACCACACAATTAGATGACTTCAGATTTCCATGGGAGCCGATGTAGCTGTTGTGCAGATAGTTCATTCCCTGACGGAGCAAGCATTAAATTGACCGTTCAAAAACAAAATATCCTACAGTATAGCATACATGAAAACATACACATCTGATCGTGTGGAAATAATGTGTTTTGAGTTTGATCGAAATGGAAATGTGATGACAATTCTGCACGGAGCCAAGTGTTTCAAGTAGTACATTTCACATGGGAAATCTAATTCCTACGGGGACACAAAAAGATAGTGCACTGTCATGTATACGTCTAATATTTGTAGGAGCGTATGTCAGAATGTAGTGCCTTTTGCTTGTTAGAAAGTCCCTGTTCTTGATAGCTTGACGTACTGTTATTTTAACAGCAATTTGGTTAATTTCCTCCATGATCCACATAAAAAAGCCCTTTTGTTAGAGCAGGCTAAAAATAATAATTGAAAATACATGGATGATTACATTTGATTAAGCGGAAGGAATTTTGTAGTGAGATTGTCATTATGTTGCTTTCCAAGTTTTCAACCTGGACTCAGTGGTAGATGTAACATAGTAAATGTAAATCTGTTTCCCTACATTTAGCATGAAATGTTACATTACATATGATGTTATGAATTACAAGTCGTATGATATGTTACAAATTGCAATTCGTACAATATGTTACATTTACAATACGTATAATATGTTACGAATTCCAATTTTTTGTGGCTTATATTAGGTAGGTGGCTAACGCTAGCTATGTGGCTAACGCTAGCTAGGTGGGTGACGTTAGCAAGGCTAGGGGTAAGGAGTTAGGGTTAAGAGTTGGGTTAAAGGGGTAGTCCTTTCCTGCAGTCAAACGAGCTAGTGGCCTCATGGGTGGAATGTTAAATGTTAAGAATTCCATAATTACTCAACATAATTTTGAAAAGCCGCCAAAACTCCGGTGTTTCTTTGTAGAACGAGTTTATTATATTTCAGTCTTCTGTGACGTACAGTACCAGTCAAAAGTATGGATACACCTACTCATTCAAGGGTTTTTCTTTATTTTTTACACTTTTCTACATTGTAGAATAATAGTGAAGACATCAAAACTATAAAATAACACATATGGAATCATGTAGTAAAAAAAAAAAAATGTTAAAAACAAATCTAAATATATTTTCGATTTTTCAAAGTAGCCACCCTTTGCCTTGATGACAGCTTTGCACACCCGGCATTCTCTCAACCAGCTTCATGAGGAATGCTTTTCCAACAGTCTTGAAGGAGTTCCCACATACGCGGAGCTCTTGTTGGCTGCTTTTTCTTCACTCTGCGGTCCAACTCATCCCAAACCATCTCAATTGGGTTGAGGTCAAGTGATTGTGAAGGCCAGGTCATCTGATGCAGCACTACATCACTCTCCTTCTAGATCAAATAGCCCTTACACTGCCTGGAGGTTTTGTTGGGTCATTGTTCTGTTGAAAAACAAATGATAGTCCCACTAAACGCAAATCAGATGGGATGGCGTATCATGCTGGTAAAATGTGCCTTGAATTCTAAATAAATCACTGACATTGTCACCAGCATACCTCCTCCTCCATGCTTCATGGTGGGCACAACACATGCAAAGATCATCTGTCCACCTACTCTGCGTCTCACAAAGACACAGCGGTTGGAACCAAAAATCCAAAATTTGGACTCATCATACCAAAAAGACAGATTTCCACCTGTCTAATGTCCATTGCTCGTGTTTTTTGGCCCAAGCAAGTCTCTTCTTCTTATTGGTGTCGTTTAGTAGTGGTTTCTTTGCAGCAATTCAACCATGAAGGCCTGATTCACGCAGTCTCCTCTGAACAGTTGATGTTGAGATGTGTCTGTTACTTGAACTCTATGAAGCATTTATTTGGGCTGCAATTTCTGAGGCTGGTAATTCTAATGAACTTATCCTCTGCAGCAGAGGTGACTCAGGTCTTCCTTTCCTGTGGCGGTCCTTATGGGAGCCAGTTTCATCATAGCGCATGATGGTTTTTACGACTGCACTTAAAGAAACTTTCAAAGTTCTTGAAATTTTCCGGATTGACAAACCTTCATGTCTTAAAGTAATGATGAACTGTCGTTTCTCTGTGCTTATTTTAGCTGTTCTTGCCATAACATGGACTTGGTCTTTTACCAAATTGGGCTATCTTTTGTATACCACCCCTACCTTGTCACAACACAACTGATTAGCTCAAACGCATTAAGGAAAGAAATTCCACAAATGTACTTTTAACAAGGCAGACCTGTTAATTGAAATGCATTCCAGGTGACTACCTCATGAAGTTGGTTGAGAGAATGCCAAGAGTGTGCAAAGTTGTCATCAAGAAACTCAAATATAAACTATATTTTGAGTTGTTTAACACTTGTGGTTACTGCATGATTCCATATGTGTTATTTAACAGTTTTGATGTATTCACTATACTTCTTCAATGTAGAAAATAGTAAAAATAAAGAAAAACCCTTGAATCAGTAGGTGTCCAAACATTTGACTGGTCCTGTATATAAAGTGTAATATTGGGATGAAAATTCTAAATGTAATACATTTCAACTCTATATCTGACATGGTACAGGCGTCTTCTTCTTTTTAAGCCCATAACCAAGTGTGTGAGGTGTATACTTTTGTTTCAAAGTAGATTTGTTTAAGACTACCAAGAAACATTCTGTGTGACCCTGTTTTAGCCCACTGCAGTATTAAGGTTAGGGGAAGGGTTAGCTAACATGTTAAAGTAGCTAGAAAGTATTAAATAGTTGCAAAGTTACTAATTACCTAAAATGTTAAGGTGGCTAGACGTTCGTGTTATACGCCAAGCCACGGCTGGTTTTTGTCTTAAGTAACCGTCTGACTTATGTAACCACACCACACCAAACATAACATAACATATCATACTAATTTGAGTGTCCCGGATTTACATTTACTATGTTACGTCTAGTCTATGAGACCAGAGTGAAGTTTTCGGTCATACTAAGTGTGATAACAATGTAAAGTGCATCACGCTGCTTGATTAGCGAGCAACACCTCCTGATTCAGCTCATGACGAGGCTCGAACCCAGGACCTCTGTCTTGCTAGCACACGTGACCGCCCTCCTGAAACGCGTTACCAGTCGGCGCCACGCAAAAAGCTTGCTATTCGCTGGTGTAAGTGGGGACACTTCACACTGAGAAGTAAGTTTCACACATCCACATGTGCTACATCAATACCTACTCTCTCTAATATTTCATGACATTTTTTTATTTAAACTTCATTTAATTAGGCAAGTCAGTTAAGAACAAATTCTTATTTACAGTGATAGCCTACCCCGGCCAAACCCTCCCCTAACCCGGACGACGCTGGGCCAATTGTGCGTCGCCCTAATAAGGTACACATCTGACCTCAAAACAACCCAACTGCAGTTACAATCATAGTACATGTATTGTTGGCTGCTGTCTAACATGACACATACCTTGACTATGTCGTTGATGAGTGAATAGCGGAACATCCAGTCCAGATTGATGCTCTCATTCTCCAAAATGTCCTGAAAGTAGAATTACAATTTTCAGCTGACATCTCTAATCATGACATCGCTCTAATTCATCTGACATCTCCCTGTTTCACATAACGTATCCATCTTTTAAACAGCAACACAGTTTTACAGTAACAGTCAGTTTGAAGTGTCTTCACATGATAAGGGCGGCGGGTAGCCTAGTGGTTAGAGCGTTGGGCCAGTAACTGAAACGTTGCTAGATCGAATACCCGAGCTGACAAGGTAAAAGTCTGTCGTTCTGACCCTGAACAAAGCAGTTAACCCACTGTTGCTAGGCTGTCATTGTAAATAAGAATGTGTTCTTAACTGACTTGCCTAGTTAAATAAAGATAAGCTCCATTATTAAAAGTTTCCCATAGCTTCACATTCTTCAATTTTGGCAGTGCATCAGGCTGGCATTTCAAACTAAACTTGAAAGCCAAGAGTTCATTTCCAAATATCTCTCAAGGCATCTTAAACCATACATTTATACAGAAAGAATATGAATGAATAATAAAATTAGCAAGACCACACCGAATGGTCATTTCAATATTATAGTCGGTCCAAGTGACTATACTTGGCAAAACATGCCAACACAATTGAAATTCCATTAAACGGAATGATTGTGAGGTCTTACCTGAAGACTACCTCTGGGACAATATTCAGTCACGATGCAGATGTTGGGAGGGTCAATGCAGGCACCAATGAATCTGGTTAAATGATTGAACTGCACATCTCTCATCTGTAAACAAACACATTGACATTCAAATCAGTATAGCATTCTCTCTCTCAAGATTATATGGCAATAGATATGGATTTTCCTTTCTAGAAAAGCAACCAAAAAAAGCACCTCATCAGAATAGTCAATTTACAGCGTGCAGGTTTTGGTACAGTGTCTTTTCTACACGTTGAGTATAGCATTCCCTCATTGGCCATCCAGTTGACACGTGCATGTGAATAAATTGGGCCGGGAGGTTATGAATGAGGCAGTGTTGTGGGAACTTACAGCATGTGAAAAAATGCAGAGGTGTTGAAAGGAGGTACTGGCTATAATTTGAGTGCATAGCAGTCAAACGTGTAAAAGGCACTACATGGAAAATTATCATTAATTCCATGTCCTCTTTTTACAACCTGGGATCTCATCCAAAAATGAATCATGTCAAATAAAAACATACAAAACAAAATCCTATAAATGATGTTTGGGCTTGTCACATCGGAAAGCGTTGCGTGCTCTGTATTTAAAATTTCCATATGATGTGTATGTATAAACAACAGAGCGAAATTGAATCCAGTCCACACATCCTCTCTGTTTCAATATATCCATGCCCTGGCAGGGAGGATGTACATAATATCTCTGAGCAGCGTGAACCTTCCAAAAACAGTGAGAATAACCTGTACAGTGTTTTGGTTTGGGGCCGATTCACTAACAGAGGTGAGTGACAGCTGCTAAAACACCAAAACCAGGGAGTCAGTTGCTCCTGTTTCACAGCTCAGGAGAAGTTAGCATACCCTTTGGCCTATATAATTTCCCCTGCGGAACACTAGCTAAGGGAGGATAGGAGAGAAGAGGGGGAGGAGAGACTCGAAGACAAACGGTTAAGTTTCCATTGGCAGGCCCCTCTCTCCCTCATCTGGTTGGCTCTTTCATGAGCGGTGAACTGACAGCCGATCAGGCCCCTGGGGCGTCTGATGAGCAGCCAACTCAGACTGGTGTCTCTCTTGAGTGCGCCGCCCACCCGCCATCGCTGAGTAGAGGCATCCAGGGCCTTCACATCCACTGGGCCACAGTTCAGAGCGAGAGAGCGAGGGGGGTGGGGGCTAGGCTGCACAGAGCCTTATCCATGGCACAGATGATAACTCAATTGATACAGACCCAGAGATCCGATAATAGCACTGACTAACGTCTGGCTTTTCATTAGCTTCAAACTAATAGGTTTCAGCAATGTTTTGTCTTTCCCACATCGTGTTTCAAGTCGGATGTATTCTTTTTTTTCTTTTTCTCTCACATTTCTCTGTCACTGTCTCATAAAATGTAATTCCCAAAATGGAGACAATTTTCTTCATCCACAGCTGTTGCAGCTGATGTTGGAGGACGTTTGAGGATCTGAATCTTTAACAGCAGCAGCACAGGTTCAGTAATAAGACATCTCCTGTAGCGGCGTGAAAGAGGCACTCCTTTGAACAACCTGGTAATGATTCAGTACACACCCCCCAATGCCCACACTCGTTTTACCACCTCAGTGGGAGAGCCTCATTCTAATACTGCTGCTGCAGAGGGGTCATAAACAGAGGCATGCTTGCCTAAAACAACATGAGGCAGGGCCCTAGTAAAGGAACATTCAACTCTAGTCCAGGAGGATCAGACTGTTTACTAGTTTAGACCCAAGTCCTTTCATTGGTGACTGGTTTAAACCTGGGGAAATCAGGTGAGTGGTCTCTATAGCAGCCAATAACACTAAATCATCAATGACGTATAAGAGGGAAAAGACCACTCGCTGGACTAATCTTAACAAACGCTTCAGGAATGGATACCCCTCTGCAGTGAGGCAGTAAGGAGTTAAACAACCCACCAGACTTTATGACAATAACTTTAAGTAATAACAGCAGACATACACAGTAAAACATTGGGTACTGGTCTGGACTTACATGTTTGAGCTCGAACAGCACTTGTCTGGTCAGCTCGATCCTCTTCTTGTTCACATGTTTGATGGCCACCAGGTTGCCCTGTGTCAAAGAGATAAAGAGATGAAGATTAAAAACCTTATACTGCAGGTTGAGCAACAGACTACTGTGTAGTGTACTGTGACTATAGAGATATGTTCTTTAGCAGGGTTTCCCAAACTCAGTCCTGGGTCACCCCCCTGGGTGCACGTTTTGGTTTTTGCCCTAGCACTACACAGCTGATGCAAAGAACCAACTCATCATCAAACTTTGATTATTTGAATCAGCTGTGTAGTGCTAGGGCAAAAACAAAATGGCACCCCTGCGAGGCCCCAGGACCGAGTTTGGGAAACCCTGGCCTATAGTATTATTTTTCTATGACTGTGACAATTCAATAGGAGAGACCTAAATGTGACCATCTATGGGATCTGTGTGACAGACAGGCATCCATTCATTGGGAAGAATGAAAAGGACAAATATAAATGGGAACATATCTACACATATTATTCACAGAATTCTTGAAAGGTAAAGGGGAAAACACACGGGACAATAGGTGGACTATAGTGTAGATATAATAGTGTATGGTATATATGCCAGGTATATTTAACATCTGTTCTATGCTACTGAGATGGAGAGTTATATCTGTCACCTTGATATGTAAAGATATCAAGTCAATCTACAGAGAAAGTACCATCAAATCCAAGGTGTGAATTCTAACTAGAAAAAGTGAGGAAAATACACAAACTTTGGATACTTTATCATAAGGATATAATCCTATATGGTTGAATAGAAGAACAAACAACATTTTTACATGTAGCCAACAACCACGTATCAACATTCAAGGCCTGACATTTATATTATATTCCTCCACCCTCTCAATAGACTCGTTAAACAGAGACATTAACAACAACAACAAGTTGCTAGCGGTGTCCAGACTGCGAGGTGGGATGTGAACCACATTCTGTCTCACATTAAAACCAGCCATCTGAGCTGAGCTCTGCGGAGCTCGCCCACTCTCCTATCCATCTCCTCTGTGAGCATGCACATGTGTGGGTGTGAAGGAGTGCGCAGGAGTTGGAAACATCAGAACTCAGAAAGCCTTACCTTAAAATAGCCTGTTTTAGCAAATAGCTGATATTTTCCATGGGCAGTTATCAAGGAGCCGTAGCTGGAGCCTCTCTGGAAGGAGTAACAAGTATCCTTTCTCAGATAAGATACAGTCAGAGAAATGTTCAGGTACACTACAATTAGGTTCAGTTTGGTTATTATTAAATGTACAAATATACAATGCAACTATACAATGTTCACTAATACAATTGAGTTATTTTCATAGCTTTAACATTTTATTCATATCTCAAAACATTTTTGAAAAAGGCTCAGTGTATATTTGCCAGGTAAATGAAGAATTGGCATGTTTTCATATGCAAAACAGAATTCTGGGGAGATGTACGTGTAAGAACGAGCGTGCAGAGTGAATGAAAAGGGAGTGAGGGAATATATTAAGTGTCAGCATGCACTACATATTTGTAAATAATGCAAATATTGGCAACACATGGCATACTGGAAAATAAATTTGTTTTGAAAATCAACATGTTTTCCACAGTTTTATCCCAGGAATTGGACTGAAAACTTGTACTGAAGAAAGTGTGTGCATGAATGCCTGTGCATGTGTACTGTAAGTGTGTAATTATTGGCACCCTTGATAAAGATGAGCAAAAAAAGACTATAAAATAATACAAATACTGAGCTATATTGTATGCAAAAAAATAGAAATTGTTATTTTATACTAATACAATTGCTCAGAGAAACAGATTTTGTTTAACAAATAATAAAAATGTCAAATTTAGTAGCACCCCTGTTTTCAATACTCTCACCCTAGCCTTGCGAGGACACTTAGCCTTTTTCTATAATGTTTTATGAAATGGGAGAACACATTGGGAGGGATATTAGACCATTCCTCCATACAGAATCTTTCCAGATCCTTGATATAATGTGGTCTACTCTGCTCTTATGAACTGCCCTCTTCAAACTACAGGGTTTCAATGTTGTTCATGTCCGGAGACTGAGATGGCCATTGCAAAATGTTGATTTTATGGCCAATTAACCATTTCTTTGTGGATTTTGATTAGTGCTTGGGGTTACTGTCTTGCTGGAAGATCCACTTGCAGCCAAGTGTCAGCCTCCTGGCAGAGGCAACCAGGTTTTGGCTAAAATGTCCTGGTACTTGGTAAAGTTCATGATACTGTTAACAAGGGCCCCAGGACCAGTGGAAGAAAAAACATCAAAAAGATCCACCACCACATTTTTCTGCATATGCTTCTGTTTTTCAACGCCAAACCCACCACTGGTGTGCGTGGCCAAAGAGCTTTATTTTCATGTCACCTGACCAAAGCACCGGTTCCAATCCAAGTGCCAACACAGTTTATCAACCTCCAGGTGGTGCTATGGTCAGATTACATGAAAATAGAACAGGGGTGCCAATAATTTTGTTGACAAGCTATTACTTTGTTAAACAAAATCTCTTTCTCGCAGCAACTGTTGTAATATAAAAAAAACATATGAATTGTATGTATGTATGAGCCAGACTTGGGGATATTTTAACAATCATTTAATATGAGTCTGCCACCGCAAACCCAGCTACCTTCAATAAACCACTGGGAAGACTTTCAAGAATGTGTAAACTAACAAATGATTTGGACTGTCTTTCACTCCTTCTCTGTCTTTCTCTTTTTCTCTCTCAGTGTAAAACATATACTGTATGTACAGACACCGACATGTAACTACACAATAGATACACGATAATGACATGTTTGCTCTTTTGTTTGCTACTAAACAATAATAAATAATAGTACCCAGAGACAGTTATCTATCCTCTGTGATACTTTAGGTCTATAGAGAGGACGAGCCTTTCATTTCACGCAATAAATTGGAATTCTAATCTGCCAGAGAAACAAGAACGTCTTAATCTCTGACGCACTGCAGTGCCATGACTACTGATAAATTGAAAAACAATATTAAAATCAAATTGTGAGGAAATCTTTTAGGCAACCAGCATGTCATAATATGAGATTGCTCTGAATGACTAATATACAACATACTACAGATCATTCATTGGTTTGAGTCTTGACAGGATATTTCAGAGACAAACGTACCTGTGAGAGGGTCAGGCGGCTGCCTGCTTTTTTGGGGTATTTGTTGGGGCTCTCAAACTGCAGGTCCTCCCACTTTATCCTCCACAGCATTCCAGCCAACTCCTTCTCCAGCTTCAGTTTCCTTCAACAGGAACAGCAGGAGGACACATTAATAAAGGGGTTTACAACAAAGGCACAGAACTGAACGCTCACATGTAGATGCAGTATGCATGGAATGGTTGTTATCAGATTGGTGAAACAGAAATGACAGAATCATCAGTAATGACAGAATCATTACTGATGAGCAATGTATTTGTGATTTTTCAACAGAATTGAAACTTGCCATTTCAAATGAGATATTCATCTTTTTGTTAGTGATATTTTATCAGATACTATCTGTTAAATGCAGTTGTTGAATGATTTGGGTTCAGTAGTCTAACACTGTCAGAGGGTATAGTTTGAATTGTAAACAGCTCTACTAAAAAATTATCAAATATAAGTTGTGGTATAGTGAATAATAAGTCTGTAATGATGTAATGCTGCAATGCTTCCTCCGTGATGTTGATCGAACTGCAAGTTACTGTAACTGCAAGTTATCAGGCCAACAGTAAATACTGTGACCAAAAATAGCCCACTTAAATATTTATTGACATTTTAATTTTCAGGTCACTGATTTCAGGACGTTTTTCTGGTGTTATTTTTAAACACCAGTATAACTGGCAGTCACTCCGAGACTTGGAAAAAAATATCCAAGTGAATCAACACATCTGGTGCAGATCTCTCAGGACCTGGTGTTTCTCAGCATTCACCAATTTGCTGCAAAAAGTCCATGTTTTTAAAATCAAACTATTTTCCTCAAGCATAGCTCAAATGTTGAGAAAGTGAGCATTTTGCGGGGGAAATCCTTATTAGTTTGACACATTGAAAAGAGCAGAGCCCACACATTCCAGGCCAATCTAAAAGGTGTAAAACACTTCCAGATGGTGGCAGTGGATTATTGCAGCGTTTGCATATTGGTGGATTTTATGCTTCTACTGAGCCACCCGAGTTGGCCCCAAAAGAGACTATTATTTGTTTCTTTTAGAGCATATTTTCAAGTCAAACAGTCCAAAAACCTTTTGCTGGGTCCTAACATTGAAAACCTCCATGGCCCTGCATTCCAGCCAGTTCAGAGTATTAAAAAAAGGCACTGGGCTTTCAAGTGACTCCTTGACTAAACAGGAAACTGTTTTAAATTCTGTTTTTAATAGGGTTTAAATTCAGAAACTTCAAAAACAGACATAAGTAGTACCAAACAATAAGAACTACAAGATAAGTTGGTGTCTGATCAGCTACAATTAGTAAAAACAAAAGCCAGATACACAAATCAACAAACAATCCATTTTGTAACGTTATTTGTTCCATGCCGGTGGGTATATAAGCTCTCTGGACTGTGCCCGTATGGAAGAATGGAAATTTCACATCATTGCAGGGGAGCAGCGCAACCTTTCAGGGCAGGAAACACCATTAAACCAATTATCTCTTCCCAAAAAGTATTTTTCTATTTAAAGGCCTTCGTTTGCAGGCCTCTGGCAGCCGCAGCACCAGAGTGTGGGGCTCCACACTAGCTCTATTGTTTCATAAATCCCATATGTGAATACCTTTGCTGGACCAACTCTCCATTAAACTACATAGCCTAGTAGGTTCTGCTCAACTTCCCCCTCACACTGCACACACATTTAAACCCTAGTCAGACGTCATTAGAAAGCCAAGCTGACCCTCCTTTGAATGGTGCACGATACACATGGAAGAAAATCACACAATAAATGGTGACGTCTGTGAGAAAATGTGTGTTCACATTTTGTATAAGAGAACCCCATATATGACCAAACCATGCAGTTTCATTTAAAGCTAATGCCCCAAAAATATGTCTATATGCACTTGTTTCTGTTTCACTTTTCAGTCTCTATTTCCTAAGGCATACATTTTAAAGAAACTGTGATAAGTAATGATAAAGATTTGGTCATTAACATCCTGACAAATAGAGAGGCCAATTAATGTTTTAATATTTAAAACATAATTAATATGAATTATCAAGGTTCCACCTGTGACGGACAATATTAACATCAATATTTGGGGTGACAGTAATGCTTTCATTTACAGCTCAAAACTCCAACTGCATGAAGAGCACGTGCAAACATTCACATGTTTCTCTACATAGACAGGGTTCAGAGTACCAATTATTTTCCCAGCAGATGCATAAGCACACGGGTGTTTTTTTTTGCCACCGCAATTAAAAAGCCAATTATGCAAATCTATAATTTATTCTGAAAACTCACTACAACTCTATATCAGTTCACAAACATGTTTGTAGCAAAGTTCATAAAATGCGAGTGGGGATCAACCAAAGATCTGTCTACATTCAGTGTAAAGAATAATAACAAAGTAACGTGTTAATGATTATTATGCGAGTGTAACTATGCAGGCGTTCAACTACAGTGCCTTCAGAAAGTATACATACCCCTGGACTTATTCCACATTTTGTTGTGTTACAGCCCGAATTGATTAAATAAAATGTTTTTCCTCACCCATCTACACACAATACCCCATAATGACAAGGTGAAAATAAGTTTTGAATTTTTTGCTAAGTTGTTTTAAATGAAATACAAAAATATCTCACCGAAAAATATCTCACGATTCCATAGTTTTGATGTCTTCATTATTAGAAAATAGTAAAAATATATATATTTTTTTGAATGAGTAGGTGTCCAAACTTTTGACTGGTACTGTACGTACGCATGTTCAGTTGAAGTCGGAACTTTACATACACTTAGGTTGGAGTCGTTAAAACTCGTTTTTCAACCTCTCCACAAATTTCTTGTTAACAAACTATAGTTTTGGCAAGTCGGTTAGTACATCTACTTTGTGCATGACAAGGTACCACGTTCATCTGTACAAACAATAGTACGCAAGTATAAACACCATGGGACCACGCAGCCGTCATACCGCTCAGGAAGAAGACAACTTCTGTCTCCTAGAGATGAATGTGCATTTGTGCGAAAAGTGCAAATCACTCCCAGAACAACAGCAATGGACCTTGTGAAGATGCTGGAGGAAACAGGTACAAAAGTATCTATAGCCACAGTAAAACGAGTCCTATATCGACATAACCTGAAAGGCCGCTCAGCAAGGAAGAAGCCACTGCTCCAAAACCGCCATAAAAAAGCCAGACTACGGTTTGCAACTGCACATGGGGACAAAGATTGTACTTTTTGAAGAAATGTCCTCTGGTCTGATGAAACAAAAATAGAACTGTTTGGCCATAAGGACCATCGTTACGTTTGGAGGGAAAAGGGCAAGCTGAAGAACACCATCCCAACCGTGAAGCACGGGGGTGGAAGCATCATGTTGTGGGGGTGCTTTGCTGCAGGAGGGACTTGTGCACTTCACAAAATAGATGGCATCATGAGAAAGGAAAATGATGTGGCTATATTGAAGCAACATCTCAAGACATCAGTCAGGAAGTTAAAGCTTGGTTGCAAATGGGTCTTCCAAATGGACAATGACCCCAAGCATACTTCCAAAGTTGTGGCAAAATGGCTTAAGGACAACAAAGTCAAGGTATTGGAGTGGCCATCACAAAGCCCTGACCTCAATCCTATAGAAAATTGGTGGGCAGAACTGAAAAAGCGTGTGCGAGCAAGGAGGCCTACAAACCTGACTCAGTTACACCAGCTCTGTCAGGAGGAATGGGCCCAAAATTCCCCAACTTATTGTAGGAAGCTTGTGGAAGGCTACCCGAAACGTTTGACCCAAGTTAAACAATTTAAAGGCAATGGTACCAAATACTAATTGAGTGTATYTAAACTTCTGACCCACTGGGAATGTGATGAAAGAAATAAAAGCTGAAATAAATCATTCTCTCTACTATTATTCTGACATTTCACATTCTTAAAATAAAGTGGTGATCCTAACTGAACTAAGACAGGACATTTTTACTAGGATTAAATGTCAGGAACTGTGAAAAACTGAGTTTAAATGTATTTGGCTAAGGTGTATGTAAACTTCCGACTTCAACTGTACATAAGTATTCACACCCGAGTCAATACTTTGTAGAAGCACCTTTGGCAGCAATTACAGCTGTGAGTCTTTCTGGGAAGCCTCTAAGAGCTTTCCACACCTGGATTGCCCATTATTCTTTTCAACATTCAACTGTTTGTTGATCCTTGCTTAACAACAATTTTCAGGTCTTGTTATAGATTTTCAAGCAGATTTAAGTCAAAACTGTAACTCGGCCACTTGGGAACATTCACTGTCTTCTTGGTAAGCAACTCCAATGTAGATTTGGCCTTGTGTTTTAGGTTATTGTCCTGCTGAAAGTTAAATTAATCTCCCAGTGTCTGGTGGAAAGCAGACTGAAACAGTGTTTCCTCTAGGATTTTGCCTGTGCTTAGCGACATTCAGTTTATTTTTTATCCTGAAAACTACCCAGTCCATACCCATAGCATGATGCAGCCACCACTATGCTTGAAAATATGTTGAGTGGTACTCAATGTATTGTATTGGATTTGCCTCAAACATAACACTGTCACCTTTTTCACAGTATTACTTTAGTGCCTTGATTGTGAACAGGATGCATGTTTTGGAATATTTTTTATTCTGTACAGGCTTCCTTCTTTTCACTCTGTCAATTAGGTTTGTATTGTGGAGTAACTACAATGTTGTTGATCCATCCTCAGTTTTCTCCTATCACAGCCAAATTCTTATTTACAATGGCGACGCTGGGCCAATTGAGCGCCACCCTATAGTACTCCAAATCACGGCCGGATGTGATACAGCCTGGATGATTAAACTGTGTAACTGTTTTAAAGTCACCATTGGCCTCATGGAAATCCCTGAGCGGTTTCCTTCCTCTCCGGCAACTGAGTTAGGAAGGATGCCTGTATCTTTGTAGTGACTGGGTGTATTGATACACCAGCCAAAGTGTAATTAATAACTTCACAATGCTCAAAGGTATATTCAATGTCAGATTTTTGTACCTTCTTTGTGAGGCATTGGAAAACCTCCCTGCTCTTTGTGGTACAATCTGTGTATGAAATTCACTGCTCGACTGCGGGACTTTACAGAAAATTGTATGTGTGGGGTACAGAGATGAGGTAGTCATTCAAAAATCATGTTAAAAACTATTATTGCACACAGCTTCCATGCAAATTATTGTAAGTTGTTAAAAACATTTTTACCCCTGAACTTATTTAGGCTTGCCATAAAAAAGGGGTTGAATACTTATTGACTCAAGACATTTCAGCTTTTAATTTTTTTACAACAAAAAAATTATAATTTAAAAAACATAATTCCACTTTGACATTATGGGGTATTTTGGCAAGTGGCAAAAAAAATCTCAATGGAATCCATTTTAAATTCAGGCTGTAACAACAAAATGTGGAAAAAGTGTGAATACTTTCTGAAGGCACTGTATTTAGGCCAGGTAGTGTAACGGAGTTTGCCTTGACAACTGACATACTTCTGCACCATCAGCTGCTGAGCGGTTGCTCCTGGCAACGGTCATGTCAATTCCATGCTGGCACCTTTTGTGTTCCTTATAAATAAATATCTCACTCTCTATCGCTCCCTCTCTCTCAGTCTACCCCTCCCTCCAAGATTAAATATGTTTATTTCAACTACTCCGTCTTCAGAGCACAAGCCTGTGTGAACAAAACAACTCACCTGTAAATGAGGAAGCTGGAGATTCCAAAAATGATGAGGGCTAAGCCAGACCCAACAGCTACAATCCCCAGCACTGGAAGGTGAGCTGAAAATACAGTGAACCAAATTATGCTTTCAAAAACCACACAATACATTCCTGAAATTAATATATTCTGTATTTGGGTATGCTATTTTGTCAGCACTTTCAGGCATAATATCCACCAGGAACATTTCAACAATCCTGAAATTCCTAAAAAATAACTAAATTGTACTGCCACACTAGCCTAAATTAAACTCAAACTTGTGGCTTCTTGAAGATATATTCAACACACTTGTTACATCGTATTTTCAAATGTGCCCTTTTCAACCATTCTTCTTTAAGTGACCATCTGTGGGGCGCCATTCCAGTTCCCCTTCAGTCCAACTCATGCTAGTTGAGTCAGAACGTCATCCCTAAACAAGGCAGGATCCTATTGGTCTCTTAACCTTGTTCACCAGGCATACTGTATAGCAACTAGATTCAGCCGTGGGCCGATTTTCTCTTGAGCGTATGGCCTGGGAGCAGGAACATAATTACTAATCATTTGTAGACTGCAAATTGACCGAAAGAAGCCCAAACAGATAAAATATTTGACTAAAACATAATAATTTCAAACCTTATACACAGTATGTGATCATATACAAATGTACATAAGATATACAGTGGGGACAACAAGTATTTGATACACTGCCGATTTTGCAGGTTTTCCTACTTACAAAGCATGTAGAGGTCTGTAATTTTAAACACTTCAACTGTGAGAGACGGAATCTAAAACAAAAATCCAGAAAATCACATTGTATGATTTTTAAGTAATTCATTTTCATTTTATTGCCAATGACATAAGTATTTGATCACCTACCAACCAGTAAGAATTCCGGCTCTCACAGACCTGTTAGTTTTTCTTTAAGAAGCCCTCCTGTTCTCCACTGTTACCTGTATTACCTGTTTGAACTCGTTACCTGTATAAAAGACACCTGTCCACACACTCAATCAAACAGACTCCAACCTCTCCACAATGGCCAAGACCAGAGACTGTGTAAGGACATCAGGATAAAATTGTAGACCTGCACAAGGCTGGGATGGGCTACAGGACAATAGGCAAGCAGCTTGGTGAGAAGGGAACAACTGTTGGCGCAATTATTAGAAAATAGAAGAAAATGGAAGAAGTTCAAGATGACGGTCAATCACCCTCGGTCTGGGGCTCCATGCAAGATCTCACCTCGTGGGGCATCAATGATCATGACGAAGGTGAGGGATCAGCCCAGAACTACACGGCAGGACCTGGTCAATGACCTGAAGAGAGCTGGGACCACAGTCTCAAAGAAAACCATTAGTAACACAACGCCGTCATGGATTACGACTGCACCGTATTGAGGGGAGGATGGATGGGGCCATGTATCGCAAGATCTTGGCCAACAACCTTCCTCAGTAAGAGCATTGAGATGGGTCGTGGCTGGGTCTTCCAGCATGACAACGACCCGAAACACACAGCCAGGGCAACTAAGGAGTGGCTCCGTAAGAAGCATATCAAGGTCCTGGAGTGGCCTAGCCAGTCTCCAGACCTGAACCCAATAGAAAATCTTTGGAGGGAGCTGAAAGTCCGTATTGCCCAGCGACAGCCCCGAAACCTGAAGGATCTGGAGAAGGTCTGTATGGAGGACTGGGCCATAATCCCTGCTGCAGTGTGTGCAAACCTGGTCAAGAACTACAGGAAACGTATGATCTCTGTAATTGCAAACAAAGGTTTCTGTACCAAATATTAAGTTCTGCTTTTCTGATGTATCAAATACTTATGTCATGCAATAAAATGCAAATGAATTACTTAAAAATCATACAACGTGATTTTCTGGATTTTTGTTTTAGATTCCGTCTCTCACAGTTGAAGTGTACCTATGATCAAAATTACAGACCTCTACATGCTTTGTAAGTATCCAATACTTGTTTCCCCACTGTGTATATATATATATATATATACAGTGGGGAGAACAAGTATTTGATACACTGCCGATTTTGCCGTTTTCCTACTTACAAGCATGTGTCTGTAATTTTTATCATAGGTACACTTCAACTGTGAGAGACGGAATCTAAAACAAAAATCCAGAAAATCACATTGTATGATTTTTAAGTAATTCATTTGCATTTTATTGCATGACAATAGTATTTGATCACCTACCAACCAGTAAGAATTCCGGCTCTCACAGATCTGTTAGTTTTTCTTTAAGAAGCCCTGCTGTTCTCCACTCATTACCTGTATTAATGCACCTGTTTGAACTCGTTACCTGTATAAAAGACACCTGTCCACACACTAATCAACACAGACTCCAACCTCTCCACAATGGCCAAGACCAGAGAGCTGTGTAAGGACATCAGGGATAAAATTGTAGACCTGCACAAGGCTGGGATGGGCTACAGGACAATAGGCAAGCAGCTTGGTGAGAAGGCAACAACTGTTGGCGCAATTATTAGAAAATAGAAGAAAATAGAAGAAGTTCAAGATGATGGTCAATCACCCTCGGTCTGGGGCTCCATGCAAGATCTCACCTCGTGGGGCATCAATGATCATGAGGAAGGTGAGGGATCAGCCCAGAACTACACGGCAGGACCTGGTCAATGACCTGAAGAGAGCTGGGACCACAGTCTCAAAGAAAACCATTAGTAACACACTACGCCGTCATGGATTAAAATCCTGCAGCGCACACAAGGTCCCCTGCTCAAGCAGGCGCATGTCCAGGCCCGTCTGAAGTTTGCCAATGACCATCTGGATGATCCAGAGGAGGAATGGGAGAGAGTCATTTGGTCTGATGATTCAAAAATAGAGCTTTTTGGTCTAAACTACACTCGCCGTGTTTGGAGGAAGAAGAAGGATGAGTACAACCCCAAGAACACCATCCCAACCGTGAAGCATGGAGGTGGAAACATCATTCTTTGGGGATGCTTTTCTGCAAAGGGGACAGGACGACTGCACCGTATTAAGGGGAGGATGGATGGGGCCATGTATTGCGAGATCTTAGCCAACAACCTCCTTCCCTCAGTAAGAGCATTGATGATGGGTCGTGGCTGGGTCTTCCAGCATGACAACGACCCGAAACACACAGCCAGGGCAACTAAGGAGTGGCTCCGTAAGAAGTATCTCAAGGTCCTGAGAGTGCCTAGCCAGTCTCCAGACCTGAACCCAATAGAAAATCTTTGGAGGGAGCTGAAAGTCCGTATTGCCCAGCGACAGCCCGAAACCTGAAGGATCTGGAGAAGGTCTGTATGGAGGAGTGGGCCAAAATCCCTGCTGCAGTGTGTGCAAACCTGGTCAAGAACTACAGGAAACGTATGATCTCTGTAATTGCAAACAAGGATTCTGTACCAAATATTAAGTTCTGCTTTTCTGATGTATCAAATACTTATGTCATGCAATAAAATGCTAATTAATTACTTAAAAATCATACAATGTGATTTTCGGGATTTTTTGTTTAGATTCCGTCTCTCACAGTGAAGTGTACCTATGATCAAAATTACAGACCTCTACATGCTTGTAAGTAGGAAAATCTGCAAAATCGGCAGTGTATCAAATACTTGTTCTCCCCATGTATATATATATTATATATAATATTATATATATATATATATATATATATATATATATATATATATATATATATAATACATGGGAATACTTTGGACAGATTTCCAATATTTTTAGTGTTTTATATAAAAATTTATGTTTTATTTATTTTTATTCCACCAGGTAGGCTAGTTGAGAACAAGTTCTCATTTACAACTGCGACCTGGCCAAGATAAAGCAAAAGCAGTGCGACACAAACAACAACAGAGTTACACATGGAATAAACAAGCGTACAGTCAATAACACAATAGAAAAAAAGAAAGTCTATATACAGTGTGTGCAAATGGCGTGAGGAGGTAAGGCAATACAATAGGCCATAGTAGCAAGTAATTACAATTTAGCAAATTAACACTGGAGTGATAGATGTGCAGATGATGATGTGCAAGTAGAAATAAGTCGAAATTGGCGCCAAATAAAATCATGCCAGTTGGGGAACCATGCTGTATATCATCATGCCGGTCTTCCTCCTGTGCCACAGACAGCCAGACTCATACATCAGATAATTATTTGTGGATGGACTCCACTTGTTGGAGAGATTGGGAGGGTGATGAGAAGCAACACTCATTCATTATCTATAGATACCATATCACTTCATTGCATTGGCCTACCTAATTATTCTTTATTATCTAATACATGTACATGTATTCAAAAGTGTTTCTCCTTACACAGTATTAAAATGTTTCATCTATACATGCCTTCCATGAAAAACCATGTTGCACATGAAATACAGTTGAAGTCGGAAGTTTACATACACCTTAGCCAAATACATTTAAAATCAGTTTTTCACAATTCCTGACATTTAATCCTAGTAAAAATCCCTGTCTTAGGTCAGTTAGGATCACCACTTCATTTTAAGAATGTGAAATGTCAGAATAATAGCAGAGAGAATTATTTATTTCAGCTTTTATTTCTATCATCACATTCCCAGTGGGTCAGAAGTTTACATACACTCAATTAGTATTTGGTAGCATTGTCTTTAAATTGTTTAACTTGGGTCAAACATTTCGGGTAGCCTTCCACAAGCTTCCCACAATAAGTTGGGTGAATTTTGGCCCATTCATCCTGACAGAGCTGGTGTAACTGAGTCAGGTTTGTAGGCCTCCTTGCTCGCACACGCTTTTTCAGTTCTGCCCACCAATTTTCTATAGGATTGAGGTCAGGGCTTTGTGATGGCCACTCCAATACCTTGACTTTGTTGTCCTTAAGCCATTTTGCAACAACTTTGGAAGTATGCTTGGGGTCATTGTCCATTTGGAAGACCCATTTGCGACCAAGCTTTAACTTCCTGACCGATGTCTTGAGATGTTGCTTCAATATATCCACATAATTTTCCTACCTCATGATGCCCTCTATTTTGTGAAGTGCACCAGTTCCTCCTGCAGCAAAGCACCCCCACAACATGATGCTGCCACCCCTGTGTTTCACGGTTGGGATGGCGTTCTTCGGCTTGCAAGCCTCCCCCTTTTTTCTCCAAACATAACGATGGTCATTAAAGTAAACACAAAATGCAGTTTTTAGGTGATCATTTTATTTACTAACTTCTCTAGGGTAGGGAGCAGCATTTAGAATTTTGGATGAAAAGCATGCCCAAATTAAACTGCCTGCTACTCGGGCCAAGAAGATATGATATGCAGATTTGGATAGAAAACACTCTTAAGTTTCCAAAACTGTTAAAATAGTGTCTGTGAGTATAACAGAACTGATTTGGCAGGTGAAAACCTGTGAAAAATCCATTCAGGAAGTATTATTATTATTTTTTTTGTAGTTTTCTATTCAATGCCATTACAGTATCCATTGACTTAGGACTCAAATTGCAGTTCCTATGCCTTCCACTAGATGTCAACAGTCTTTAGAAATTGTTTCAGGCTTGTATTCTGAAAAATGAGGGAATAAGAGCAGTCTGAATGAGTGGACCCTAAAGTGTCACAGGGCTTTTTCATGCGCGCGATCAGAGAGAGTGCCTTTCTTGTTTACCTTTTATATTGACGACGTTATTGTCCGGTTGAAATATTATCGATTATTTAGGCTAAAAACGAATTGAGGATTGAATATAAAGATCGTTTGACATGTTTCTATGACCTTTACGGATACAATTTGGATTTTTTTGTCTGCCTGTTTTGACTGCGTTTGAGCCTGTGGATTACTGAAGAAAACGCGCGGACAAAAAGGAGGTTTTTGGATATAAAGAGACTTTATCGAACAAAAGGAACATTTATTGAGTAAATGAATGTCTTCTGAGTGCAAACATATGAAGATCATCAAAGGTAAGGGATTCATTTTATCTCTATTTCTGACTTGTGTAACTCTTCTACTTGGCTGGTTACTGTTTGTAATGATTTGTCTGCTGGGCTATGTTCTCAAATAATCGTAAGGTATGCTTTCGCCGTAAAGCATTTTTTAAATCTGACACCGTGGTTAGATTCACAAGAAGTTAATCTTTAAACCTATGTAAAATATGTTTTGTTTTCTGAATTTTTATAATTAGTTTTTCTGTATTTGAATTTGGCGCTCTGCAATCTCACTGGATGTTGGCCAGGTGGGACGCTAGCGTCCCACATACCCTAGAGAGGTTAAAAGAAAAAAGCTATCTGAACCTTCATGGCTCTATGTGACAAAGTAATTGCCCCCCCTTGTTAAATCATGAATTTACTGTGGTTAAATCACATTTTTTGGAAAGCTAGGTTCAATTTCACTAGCCACACCCAGGACTGATTACTGCCAGACCTGTTGAATCAAGAAATCACTTAAATAGAACATGTATGACAAAGTGAAGTAGGCCAAAAGATCTCAAAAAGCAAGACATCATGCTGCAATCCAAAGAAATTCAGGAACAGATGAGAAACAAAGTAATTGACATCTATCAGTCTGGAAAGGGTTACAAAGCCATTTCTAAAGCTTTGGGACTCCAGAGAACCACGGTGAGAGACATTATCCACAAATGGAGAACATTTGGAACAGTGGTGAACCTTCCCAGGAGTGGCCGGCCTACCAAAATTACACCAAGAGCGCAGCGACGACTCATCCAAGAGGCCACAAAAGAACCCACAACAACATCTAAAGAACTACATGACTCAACCATAAGAAAGAGACTGGGCAAAATGGCATCCATGGTAGAGTTCCAAGGCGAAAACCACTGCTGACCAAAAACAACATAAAGGCTCGTCTCACTTTTGGCAAAAAACATCTTGATGATCCCCAAGACTTTTGGGGAAATATTCTGTGGACTGACAAGACAAAAGGTGAACTTTTTGGAAGGTGTGCGTCCGTTACATCTGGCATAAAAGTAACACAGCATTTCAGAAAAAGAACATCATACCAACAGTCAAATATGGTGGTAGTAGTGTGGTGGTCTGGGGCTGCTTTGCTGCTTCAGGACCTGGACGACTTGCTGGGATTGATGGAACTATGAATTCTGCTCTCTACCTAAGAATCCTGAAGGAGAATGTCCGGCCATCAGTTCGTGACCTCAAGCTGAAGCGCACTTGGGTTCTGCAGCAGGACAATGATTCAAAACACACCAGCAAGTCCACCTCTGAATGGCTTAAAAAAACTAAATGAAGGTTTTGGAGTGGCCTAGTCAAAGTCCGGACTTGAATCCGATTGAGATGCTGTGGCGTGACCTTAAAAAGGCGGTTCATGCTCGAAAACCCTCCAATGTGGCTGAATTAAAACAATTCTGCAAAGAAGAGTGGGCCAAAATTCCTCCACAGCGATGTGAAAGCCTCATTGCCAGTTATCGCAATGCTTGATTGCAGTTGTTGCTGCTGAGGGTGGCACAACCAGTTATTAGGTTTAGGGGGCAATTACTTTTTCACATAGGGCCATGAAGGTTCGGATAGCTTTTCTCCCTTAATAAATAAAATCATCACTTAACTGCAATTTTTGTTGACTTTGGTTATCTTTGTGTAATATTTAAATTTGTTTGATGAATTGAAACATTTAAGTGTGACAAATGTTCAAAAAAACAAGAAATCAGGAAGGGGGCAAATACTTTTTCACAGAACTGTACTTTTGTACCGGTTTGCTCAAGTGTCTTCACAAGGTCCTTTGCTGTTGTTCTGGGATTGATTTGCACTTTTCACACCAAAGTACATTAATCTCTAGGAGACAGTACGCGTCTCCTTCCTGAGCGGTATGACGGCTGCGTGGTCCCATGGTGTTTATACTTGCATACTATTGTTTGTACAGATGAACGTGGTACCTTCAGGCGTTTGGAAATTGCTCCCAAGGATGAACCAGATTTTTTTCTGAGGTCTTGGCTGATTTCCCCATGATGTCAAGCAAAGAGGCACTGAGTTTGAAGGTAGGCCTTGAAATACATCCACAGGTACACCTCCAATTGACTCAAATAAAGTAAATTACCCTATCAGAAGCTTCTAAAGCCATGACATCATTTTCTGGAGTTTTCCAAGCTGTTTAAAGGCACAGTCAACTTAGTGTATGTAAACTTCTGACCCACTGGAATTGTGATACATAAGTGAAATAATCTGTTTGTAAACAATTGTTGGAAAAATGATTTGTGTCATGCACAAAGTAGATGTCCTAACCGACTTGCCAAAACTATAGTTCGTTAACAAGAAATTTGTGGAGTGGTTGAAAAAATGAGTTTTAATGACTCCAACCTAAGTGTATGTAAACTTGCGACTTCAACTGTAGCATCAACAAAGATGGTACAACACTACAAATAATTATTCAAACTGCTGTAATACTATATAAGCACCTGACTTAACCATTAAATCACTTGTACAGGAGCCAGCCTACTTGACCTACCATCAATGCAGATGGGATCATCAGAAGAGAAGACGCACGGTGGGTTATCCAGAGGTGGGCTCCCTTTGGGCCAATGAATCCTCTCCGTTGAGGACCAGATGATCTCTTTGTTAGTTCCATTGTAATGGGCCACAAGCTGCAAAACACCAAGAAAAAGTTTTTGCTTTGTTTACAAACTCGATTCCCATGGCCAAATTATACATTCAGAGGGATGAATAAGAAGCATGTTACATAATCAAAATGAGCCCTTTTTCTCCCACTTCCAATAAATATCACACCGCAGAGTATTATGAAAATGAGAGCCTGTTTAAATTTCACAGTAGCATTAAAGCTGCATATTAAAATAGCTGCTACTCTCCTTCAATGCCTTTAAAACATGAAAGCCCATCAGTGAAGAAAGCAAAAGTTTGGCCTGAATGTTTTGGGGGCATGCCCATAATAAATAACTATATGACTAAAATGTTAAACATTAAAATATACTCATGTATAAAGCAAGACAGGGTATCGTTGACTTACTGGCCCTTCTCAGACAAATTAGTAGTTTTGAAAAGGTTGTCTGAGAAACGGTGTTCTTTCATCTCAGGCGGCGGGAGCTTTATTGTTTGATGATATGGCATTTGCCAGCCCTGTTAATAGCTTCCCTTGTTACAGAAGGGCATTGTGAAACATGACTCCAATGTCTCTAACCAGCTGCTGGAGAATGTCAATATAGCCTGCCTCCATAGTGGAGGGCCAGACAGGCATGTTGGGTTGGGTCCTCCCTGCTACTCAGTCTGTGAAGGAGAAGGGCAGCCCCACTGAGAGGGCAAGAACTATGCAGGTTGTAAAAGTTTGTTGAGGAGCAGGGGGGCCATTCAACTCAACCAGTCATCAATGGCTTCAATAGCTACTGGTTTCAATAGAACCGTGTCTTTCTAATCAGTGATTTATTCAAATCAAGGAGTTTTGGTTAGGTTAGCGGACTCTGATCAAATACCCAACATATCATTAAGAGTCATGACCCCAGAATATCTCCCAAAAAGTAATAGCCCTTAGTCTTTGCATGATGTTGAACATTTATTTTTAAATACATTGATGGCAAATTGGCAATGCACAAGCAAAGCATTGGGTTTTCAGCTCCCCAATTCAGTATGCGGAGAGTAATTGAGGGAAATTCTTGTTACAGTAATTACAGAAAACTAACATCTGGAACGGATTAGATCGGTCCCCCGAAAGTACTGCTCTCACTCACTGTTATTATTTATTGTCACCGAGTTTACTATTGAGATCCATTTTATAAATCATAAAGTGCACAAATTGATATTTTGACAACAGATATTTTTGTAGTTTAGAAATATACATTTCTATTGAAATGTTGGCTACAGCAATTAGCAATAAATAAACAAGAGGCTTTAAAAGAATAGCTCTGCATCCATCTCCACTGTGGGATATTGTAAAAGCAGGAATTTGAAAATGAACACTGTTATTGAATGTTCACATAGGAAAACACATTGATAATGCCAAGTGTTTACTTGGGGAACTCAATGATTCTCTTGTAAGTCACACTCAAAACTAACCTGAAAGTACCTTCGTCATAGTGAACGTATGGCCACTCATCAGAACATATCTGCATAAAGTATAAAATAATGGTGCACTGTCTACCACTATGGTAAATTAGCAACAAATTATGTAATGTTGATAAACGATTGGTCCTTTTTGGAATAGTAATAACTGCCATGACTTTAAAGTGACTGTAAAGTTAACTTGCCTGAAGAAAAAAAAAGCCTGATAACAAAATAGCAAGTTGTGTCTTTTTGTGAGTGGCTTCTAAAATAGCAAAGCTTTAGATGTCTTGACTAGTTAAATAAAGGTTAAATAAATAGATCTACCTGCAGAAGTAACACTTACCCCATACTCTCCAGATTCCTGGTTTGTCATTGCCCAGAGGTTGAAATCGGTGTTCCTAGCATTGTTTTTGTCTGTGGTCACAAGTCCTGTAACCCCTTAAAACACAGAAAACCTTCACATTTAGACTTTTCATATCAGTCATAATGCAAAAATGGGTTTCCTACCCAACTGACACAAAAAGGATGATTGCAAAGTCAACTAAAAGCAGCACCATGATCAACTCATAATATTCACCCCAAAATCGCAGGTTTTGCATCCTCTGTGTGATGCTGATTCCATCGCTCTGGGAGCCCCCCTCCGCCAGCGTCTCCTCCAAGGCCTTAGCATACATCACAAAGCCATCATAGAAGCAGCCAGCGATGAAATCCATCTGAAAGGAATGGAGGTCTATACATCAGCCAGCAAGAGAGTAGTCTTCATAATCTTCATTCACAAATGCAGCTTTTGTTTACTATTTGCATGGAATTATATCTTGACCCTTATATGCATGGCTCTACTCCCTTTCTATCTCGATTTAAATATCTGTTTGAGCCCAGTTAGACGCCAAAACGCCATTAATCTTCACAAGGAAGGAGTCAAGTTTTTAATGAATCAAAGAAATCCATTAATTACTATGTATAAATGATCTCTTTTATAGCAGTGGCTTAGATGTGGCAGGATTTCAAACAACTTACCAGAGAGGGTTCTATGTTCACATCAAAGTCCTTCTGAGCTCTAATGTGGAGCTCATCTTGAAACTCTTTATACTCTGGATTATCAGGCTCCCTGTATGTTATTACCAACACGGACTGGAAGAAAGAGAGACAACATTGAAAGTGGAACATCACTGGGGAATTACACCCAGAGCATCATAAACATGTACCAACTATGACAGATTTATAATCATGGCATGCAGACGGATTTCCTACTGGGTGGAAATGTAAATGATACAATTGTAATTCGAAATGCTTTGAAGTAGGATTAAAAATGAGCAGATGTATCCTGTTTTATAATCTAAACAGTCTAATGAACAGTCCCTTGTGAGTAAACGGCAACAACATTTATGGTGAAGAATGCACAATTAGCTGTGTCCAAATGCACATGTCTTGAAGACTAGGGCAAAAACATTTATTTTTATTTTTAAACCAGCTGTGGTAACTAGATATTGCTTATGTTATAATTAATTTTCTATTTGCCTGACTTGTTACAAATTGCTATTAGACCACAGTTGTGACGTTGTTTGAATAATTATGTTTGGATGGAGGCATATTGTTTGGATGGAAAAGCACCGTTTCGGCCTAAGATTTAATATATGGTCATCAATTGAGTTTTGACTTGAACTTTGCCTTGTTATTACTGATATAAGCTAAATCCGGCTGAATGGTCAGATTCAGTAATGATAAACAATCGACAAGTAACTTCCAAAAGCAATCAACATTCTAGAGCTGCATATTGCCATAAATCCTTTTACTGCTTGTAGTCAAATGAAGATGTTGTATAATCAGTAAAACAGGGCCAAAATCGTATATATTACAAGGTAGAAGTATATCACGAGCAGAGGCATCAATTTTAACTAAGTATTAGGTCTCAACAAAGTGCTTTACGAATAGCTTATCTATCTCCATCTAAGTGCCTTCATATTGTGTCTGTTATATCTAGCCTTTTTATTGTAACGCTTCAGAAAAAAAGACTTGCAATAACCAGACAACAGCACACACTTTTTCAGTCAAGTTAATAAGCTTAACTTGTCTTTATCAATCCAAAGTCATTTGTAGCGCCTTTCATTAGGAGTTCTACGCCGGAATTTCTAATACTAAGAGACTACAGTAACTGCAGCGAAATCAGTGACATTTAACGACCAAATTGGAAGAGAAGCATCTGTACCCCCCCACTTARTTATTTCTCAACAGATCAACATGCAGGACTAAGTGGCTTTTAGCTGAAAACACATGCTCTCCTTTATTAACTCCATCCAATCATTAAAGTCCTCCGAGCAGAGACAGATTATTGCCTGCCGAGTCAGAACCATTTTGAAGTTCGTTATCACGTTGATCAGAGAAGCACGTTCATTTTACATAACTGTGATTAAAATAAAAGCTTTATCCATCTGCACAATGCAATTTKCATTTGAAATTTGTGGGACAAAGCATTGTTATCATAGGCAAAGGTCAGTTATGATTTTATTGGATGACTAATGCAGTGAGTTAGACTGGTTTAGGGAAAGTTTTGGGGTTAGGTTGAGAGGATGCCGTGTAGGCCTACTGTAGAGAGAGAGACATGGTTCTCGTTAGCATCCTCATTAGGTTATGAACAATGAACCATAATTGTCCCAAGCTGGTTGTCAATGGCTGGTGACAAACATGCCTGGGAAACATCTCTACCTCTGAAGAACAAAAACATGCATTGTAAACAAATACAAATTTGCATGAGGTACAAACATCCTAAACGTTTTATAATAAAACTTTACAGTAGTGCTGAGCGATTAGTGTTTTTTGAAGTTGGTTCGGTTTGGGTTAGATTATTAGAAAATAATCACGTTTTCAATATTTTTTTAAACATGAAATGCATTATGAAATAATTACAATTATTTGTTAGTTTTTAATGGAAATTCCACAGCAAAAACCTTGAAAATATTCCATTGTCTCCGTCAGGTCCGCATTGGGTAGACATCAACAGAAAAATAGGAAGTTACTATGAAATAAAAAAACATTTTAGTTGTGTATATTAATGAATTTTTATTTGATTACTTTATAATTTTTTATTCCTTAGTCATCATCACATCTCTGCTCAGGCAGTAGCAGCCAGACAACGTTCTATGTGCTCCCCCATACTGTACTGTCTTTAGTCATCCTATTTAGTAAGGCTAACCTGCCTAAGTATGCTGCAAAGCTGTCTGACGAAATAATTGTACTTCTTCAATGTAAATAATGCATACTTTCACGCACTCTCTCTAGCTAGCCCTCTTTTGGTTGTCTTGTGTACATTCCTTTCTCATGCGGTCTGTGTGTATCTAACCTAACATACCAGGTGTAAAAGTGTATCCATCTCGGTCAGAGCTGGAAAAACAGACACAATGGATTATGGTCATTGTAGTTAATTACCACGTTCTGGCTCTGAATTAGGTTGAATCTTTGCTTAATGAAAACTAGAACTCCCTTCAGCCCAGTGTCCCACATAGTTATTGGCATGATTCCTCTCGTGAATTATGTGATTTCTCTCTAAAGAAATGGCGCATTGGGCTCACAAAAATAAAAAAATAAAAAACACTAAATGGAATTCAAGTAATTGAACCGACGTCGCTCGGTTCAAATGAAATGTTGGTTAATCGCTCAGCACTACTTTACAGTAATTCATACTCGTCGGTAAACCTTCAATCAACTTGGTGAACTTTGTGTTCCCTTTGATACAGGTTCAGTTGGAACAGAGGGATGTGGAATGATACTGTTGATGGACAAGCTTGTGATGCACACACGAAGTAGAGGCTTTGAATTGAATTTCCTCAGTGAGAGACATCCATTTCACAGGCCAAATGGCAGTTTCAGACTAGTAAACTTGTCTGGTTCCAATGACCGAAGGGGAAAGGCACTGACAGTACAACATCAAATTAGTGACAGAGTATTTGGACACAATTACTAAAAAAGGTTTCTGTGATAAATTAAATTAGCAAAACGTAATGAATGAAAGGGAACAAAGGCAGGAATATTTCTCTGTCTCCATGTCTCTGTCTGTCAAACTCTCTGTCTGTGCAGTTTACCTTGAAGACCTTGATGGGATCAATCCAGAGGCTGTCGTTGTTCAGCCAGGGTTTGCGCTCCGTTAGGCTTTCCGCAAACACATCCAGATAAAAGATGGCGTAGTTCTCAGGGTCTGGGATCTCACTCTGGAAAAGCTTCATGATACTCAGAAACGTGTCCGGAGGCCCGCAGATATACACAACTGTAGGGACGACAAAAACACGACACAAAGGTTTCTTATCACTCTTTATAGGAATTATGTTAGCACTATTCAGTAGAATTGCACCTCTTATCATTGTGAGACTAGATTTAGATATGAACCATAGATATGAATTCAATCCAAATCTGTAACTTTTGGTAAATGCAGTTATGAGGAAGCATGTGTAGGTAGACCTACTGATGGTGCACATTCGTGCGTGCACTATTTAGGGGGAGTGTGCATGTGTGTTTACAGTGTGTAAAGCTGTCTGTGCTGTACGCCTGTCTACATTACACAATCCCATTGTTTGCATTCCGTCTACTCCATGGACAGCATGTCTGTAGGCATTATTTCCATTCACTGCATGTCAGAGTGACTTCTGCCAGGTCTAAGACAGTCCTCCCAGTTAGCAGACATTTCCTCAAGTGTTAGACCAAAGTCGGCACAGAACACCGCTCAGACCTCAACTCTCATCTCTTCCAAAACAGCTCACAAGGAGCCATGCCAAGTAGTCCTGCTGTCTCCTGGACATCGTCCAAAACAAATGTACAAAAAAGGCAAGGAAAAAGTCCTCCTGTGTTGTAGAAATCATAAGGATCTGCATGGGCTTAAGTTAATACAAAGCACTTCAAATTGTTTGGTACATTTTACTTCACTTCGTGGCAGACAAAGATGGCAAACAATCAACCTCGTCTTAATTTAAAATTTCTAGTACAAGGCTGCATTCTCTCCCATGACTCACACAACATCTACATGCAGAGAAGGATAATGCTGCAATATTCAACACATCCCTATACAATGAATACATTCAATTTCAGTATTTCTTTTCTCCAGGTAAGACGCTTGAAAAAAGTTTATCTRACTTAGTGTTAAATAAATATGACAGAGAGCATTTTAGATATACTTATAACCTATGGTATCATGTTAGCATTATGGTATAACGTTAGAGGGACTTTAATAACTCTTGTAAGAGGACTTGTATACTGTACACCTTCATCGCATGTCTTTGTTCTCTTCCAGGAAGATAGTACACAACTTCCATAAACACATTTCCAACTATCAGGAACCTCACTTTGTGTTTACAGTGAGGGGTCTATACTTTACCATCGCTCCATTATGTGGYCACCCTTGTTAGCACTCATGTAGCTTTTCAAGTCTGCGACAAAACATTCACATATGTACCTCCACAAAAGAGAAAACACAGCTTGATGTATTCTTCCTTTCAGCCATGTGCCATTTCCTTTCTCTGTATGTATGCTTTAAGTAGTCTGACAAGCATCAAGTGGTGAGCTTTTCCAGAGGCAACCTGGTGGGATTTTAAAACATAACTGGCTTCATATTAAGTCTAGGAGTTAAGGTTTGTCCATTTGAAGGAGGTAAATCGTTTTTTTTCATGAACAAAGGCCATTCCGTTTTTCAATAATCAGACAGGTTTCCCATCAGAAGACAAAATAGGAAGGACTGTGTTGGAGTGGATCAATTTACATTTCACATCTGTACCTGACAACAAGAGGCTGAAAAAAACAACAATTGACCTCAAAACTAGACATTATTGCCAAGCCGTTGACTAAAAAGGAGAGACCACACAGTTGAGGTAAAGGTTGATAGCCCAGGGGTTATCTGTTGGTGATCTCATCAGGATAAAAGTTAATGGAATGTCGAGCCAGAACTCCAAGCCTGGACAAGCCCTGACAAAACCATTCGCTTCTGTGACCCCAAGCTCACCATGGGCGTGCCTATAATTCGGCTAAGAGGTTTGGCAGCTTTCAAAGTGCCTGTTCCTGATATAACATCAGTTTGGTACCCCCATATGCAGTGTTTTTTATTCATCTTACTGCTGGAAAAAGTTTTTCAATGGATAAACCCAGTCATTTACATGAGTCACTCATCGGCCACACAGTCCCATCTGTGCTATGTTGTTTAGTGCAGTGTCACTCAATGTTCTGATCTACTGATTTCTAAATCAGTACCCTGACAATAACTACGGATGAAAACAGTGTGCCAAGAGTAACATTTAGTGGTTAGAGTAATGTTTTAGGGTTATTGAGAACACTGGAGGTCAGTATCTTCCCAGAAGATGTGAAAGAGTTCAGTGCCTTTTTTTCTTCCAGAAGCAATTTAAAATCAACACAGAGCATTAGATGTTACCAACAAACAGAACATTTCTGGGCCAAAGTACACATTAAATATCACTTGCCTGCTTCAGAACATTGAACATAGATTTTAGCAGCATTGATGTTTCTCTGTTGAACTTTCATCTACTGGTATTTTATCAATATGTTTATATTACAGTATAATGCTAAGGTCCAAGGTGATTTATGCAACCATGTCAGTAGAATGTATCATTAACATCATTAATTCCAATTTTTAAGGATTCCCAGACTTGCCAACAAATATTAATTGAAAATTCAAAAGCTACCAATTCTTGAAATCATATAGCCAAAATGTGTGAAATCGTGGTTCAAATAAACCCACATTGAAGCCACTCATTGGTGTTGATAAGATAAACAACAAGGAAGATGTTGACGTGAGAGATGACTAACAGAAAGCAAACACACACAAATGACTGGTATCAAACAATTTAACCAATGTCAAGCTTTGATTTGCCAACACAACTGGCACTGTCACTTTCATCTGGTCTCATTGTGACCCTCTCTACAGACATTTCTTAACCTAACTAACGACAATATTTGGCTATTTATCACAACATTGAAATAATTTAAATGTACTGTGATGTGTATAGGATATGGTTTTAAAAGTTTCAATTATTTTACCATTTCTAAAACTGTTTTGGGTTAATAAAAGCCATTAAAAAAAGTATACAGTTTTAATAAAAACATGTAATATCATATCCTACAGCAAGCATTACCATGTGTCAATATGATTTTAGACTAGGTAAACAAACTGAATATATTGAGCTAGCCTACTAATTGTCTAATTCTAAGCATTTCTTATAAATTGCCCTGAAATAAGCAAGACTGTACTGTGGACACGGAAGGCTTACTTTTAAATAGAATGASCTGCAAATAAAAAAACGTATGATTGCGAATCAACATTACAAGATATTGTAAATTAACATGGGGCCATTGTAATTAATTAACGTCAACACTACATACATAATATTTACAACAATAATTCACATTTCAGGTTAAAATGGCTGTCTACTAAATTGGAATATATGTTGTAAATAAAATGCATGCAGGGACCCTTGAAAAAGAGAAGAAGAACCCACGAGCCCATCACTTATTTTTCTTCAAAAAATACGCAGGTGGACAAGAGCAATAAACCAGTAGTCTGGTCACACACGGTGCATAAAAGTGTATTCTTTATCGTCTACCTGTTATTTTACATAAGAATGGCAAGAACAGGTTTAAAATCCACTGACGGCCCATGTCAAAACCAAGAACTCAAAACTAAATATTATTGTTGGCTAATATGCTTACCTATCACCAACACCAAATTTACTAGGCTAGTTAAAGGCCCAACTAGTATCTCATTATTGTCGAGACAATGTTGCATGCATTTTGGAAATCTGATCAGATTCTTGGTGCTAGGCTATTATGGCAACATCCACATTTCCATATGGCACAGCTGGTCAAAAGGCACATTTTTGTTTTCATTACTTTTTACAATATAGCCAATTTGGACATTTCAGCTGGCCTAGTTTAGGGGAAATGCTCAGTTCTGCCTCCAGGACCAGACTCGTGACAATACAAGTCAACCTGCTATCGCACATGTGGAAATAGCCAACTAATAGACTTACTTCTTCCGTGGTCTTTCATGAAAGTAATGATTTCTTTATAATAGCTTGGTGAGTCTTCATATGGAAAGGCACCAACTGTGACATTTTCATCCTTCAAATTTAGGTAAATTCCTTCAGAGAGGAAGTAGTGAGGTCGGTCATCTTTTTTCAAATCGTGGAAAATCAGAATGGCACGAGAGGTCCAATTATAGTGCGCGTGAATAATGTTAGCAAAGTCTCCCAGTTTTGTGGTCGAGGGTCCGGTGCGAACAATCGTATTGTACTCGTCCCCTTTATCGAACCCATATGCGGTTCCTCCCGCAGTTATCAATGGGAGTTTCCAATGGGATGCAAATCTTCCAACTGAGGCGACTGAATACACACACCCTGGTCCAAAGAAAGCATCTGGTTTATTATAAAGTTTGGTATCCACGGCGATAATCTGTGCCTTATTTTCTGCGCAGACACCGGTTGAATCCTCTGTGCTGAAATTCAAGAGTTGAATAGAGTGGCCTTTGAGAAGTCCGTGCTTCTTCTGGAGATTCTCGTTCGCCATAAGAATTGCTGGGAAAACCCGAGGCAAAGCCCATGGATACTTGTGGTAATTATCGGGAAGCATCACCGCAACTGTGATATTATTTTCCATATTCATTCGACACCTGGATATGAGAGAATATGTGAATAACACAAAGAAACAATATCCAAGTTCCGTTTTATATCCCATTGCTCAAAATTGAAGTTAAATAAATCCAAGAAAACGGACCTCGTGAGTTCACCTGGGAAGTGGTAAAACGCCTTACTGTCCTGAAACCGAACCATATGGTTCTCTATTGAAATGCAATTTCAGTCAAAATAAGAAATGTTTAGGTAATCCATGTGTAATTTATCCTCTATTATTTTGTTCTAATTGTTCTCCAGCAGCGTGATTCCTTGAGTTGTTCACTTCGGTGCAGTTTTCGGACTGATGTTCCTCAACTCCCCCCTCTAAGTGTGATAACATCCATCCATATGACTATAATCACTGCAACCTTCAGTACACCCCCCCACACGTGATATTACCGGTCCGAGAAAGACAGGGATGAGGCGCCCCCTGCCTGCTGTCACAGTTCTTCAATCTTGGTCCTGGGGACTCACAGGGTGTGCAAGCTTTTGTTCAACCACAGCACTAACAGAACGGATTCAACTACCATTGAATCAGGTGTGAGTACTGGGGGCTGGAACAAAAACCTGCACACCATGTGGGTCTCTAGGACCAGGAAAATAGATAATCAGTTAAATATAAACTGTCTTTGACAATAATCTGAAAGACAATTTAGCAGTTGTGTTGAAATCCATGAGAGTTGAATAAACCAAAATCCAAGCAAGTAGTACACATGACAAACTCCAATGCCGAATTTGATATACACAAATCTAAGATTCCACAATAATCCACTAGAGGTCAGGAGTTCCTCACATGACTTCATTTCAGCAAGCTCTACAAGATTCTTTAAACAAATACAATCCTACTACATAATAATCAATGTTTTATTAGCTCAGGCAATTGTAATGTTATCCAAAGGGAACCCCAAATGACAAAATCCAAACACATGTCAATTCAATATGCTGAAAAACTGTGTATGATTCGGAGTCCCTCATGACAAGCAGTCTGAAACAAAGTCAAGCAACCTGGATGATCAACAATAAAGAGAGAATGATTGGTTCATGCTCATTATAGCCATTTGTATTGTAAGACATAGTAATCAGCACAATGCTTGGCGTTTTCAGTTGTCTTCCAAACCTATTCCTGAACAGGTTCATCTGGGAAACTGTAGTCTCTGGCTGCAATGCTGCATCATGTACATTTAGAAAACAAATCAGATACCTCCGTTTTTCAGTTCTACCTCTTTCCTCCTCCTCATCTCTTCTCCCCATCAGTTGGTGGACTTTGGCAGTCTGTAGACACCTGCGGACACGATGAGCTGATGTTCTCGCACTTTCCTCTGCAGGAAGGCCTGCAGCTCATTCACATCCATCTCTGTGACAACGGGTCCCGTGGCAACGAACATCCGGAGCATGGAGTGGATGCGCTCCAGGGTCATGGTCTCCAGGTTGGTCAGCATAGCCTGGATGTAGGCCCAGAACAACTGCACAAAGAGGAGAGGGCTGTTAGGGCTAGCTTGATTTGTATTTGACAGGAAATGTGTATTTATATTTTAATTACATGCCTCCAATGTGTGTGTGTTTGTGTGTGTGTCTGCCTGCCTGCATACCTGTAGTTTCTCTTCCCTCTGTTCTGACTGGGTGGTGGTATTGGAGTCTCCCTCCTCGTCGCTGTCGATCAGCATCTCCCCTCTCTCGGGTTTCTCCCGGGACGAGCCGGTCTCCAGGATAGAGTAGTGGCCCCCAGCCTCCTCCTTCAGGACCCCCTGCTGCTGCCACAGAGCCAGCTTCCTTCTCGCCATCTCCTGCGGCACCCCCAGGACCCCACTCAGCTCCTCCAGAGTCCACGAGCCTTCAGGAGAGAGAGACAGAGAGAGAGACAGAAGGAGAGCCAGATAGAGATGGCAAAATTTAACCGTAGTTACTCATACAATGTCTGTATACAATGATGAGTTGTACAAAAGGCAGCCTGTGACGGCCGGAGTTCTGACTTTTGTCCTGGAAGTGCAGGATGATGGCAGCGTGGATGGGGGACACAGTCAGGTTAGTCAGAGTCCTGTCCTCCAGCTCCACATCCAGTGTCACTGAGCCCAGATGAGGCTTCCAGCTCAGTGTCCTCATCGCCTGGGAAACCATTTGAATTATGGAATTTGATATCAAAATGCAATTCCCCTATTCTCTGTTTATAAGGACTTGAGTAAAACAGAAACAGACTGGCACGTATGCTACATCTTCATCATCGGGTACCTTGAGTTTCTCATAGCGGTGTGTGTAGGCCTCCATGGCCTGGGAGGCCAGGAGCGGGAGCTCCATCTTCTCCTCCTTCAGCGTGGGCCAGAACTCAGAGGACAGGATCATGGCAGTCAGGGCCATGGGGGGCTGCTCCTCCTCACCTAGCCTGGACTCCTCTTCACGGATGTTGGTGTTGATCCTCCGTGAGTCAGCCACGTCCTGAGAGAGAGAGAGGAGAGGAGGGAGGAGAGTAAGGCTGTGTCCTAAAGTGTTTCAATGGTCTCTGTTCTTTGTTTTCGTTCGTTAACTTCTGTCTTCATGCCTTATTCTATGAAAGACACTGGTAGGTGAAAGGACTATATATTTTCAAAGATACTAGGAAGTCACTTTGAGAATCATGTTGTCATAGCTCATTCTAACATAAATGGTAACTCAAGATTTCAAAGTCACGCCCTGCTTTACCTTCAGCATCACCTCACAGTAGTGCATGTGGGACTCTCCGAATCGCAGCTTGAGTAACTCCACGTTACGTATCTCCCTGGAGGCACATGAGAAAAGTTAATTACTATAAAAATATATATATTGATTTAATTTAACCAAAATGTCCACACAGAAATGCCAACACCAGTATACCGATAAGCACATAATATTAAGAGTGACTGCAAAAAGTTGAGTAATGTAGTGTATAGTGTTGAGATACAGATGCTGGTACTAGCTACTGTAAATTAGTGTTGCGTACCTGGCTGTATTGTAGTTGAACTGGTGGAGAAGTCGGTCTGCCAGGACAGTTCTGTACTCATCTATGAAGATCTCTTTACTGCCGTATATGCTGACCAGAAGACTGATGATGTCAGACGAACGCCGCTTGGAGCCCGTCTTGTCTAAAGGGTGAGAAAGAAAGATGAGTTTATTTAGTAAAAGAGACGTGACGGAGAGGTAAAAAATGTKTAGTTCAATACAGCAGAAACAGGAAAAAGCAAAGGACACAGTTTGTCTAGTCTAGTGTGATGACCTTTGTGGGTCCACTGAGGGTACTGACCTGTGACAGCATCCTTAGGGTCTGGGGTCCATTCCTCTGGGTCGCTGCCCTCGTCCTCACTGTCCTGGGTCTCCAGGGTCACAGGGTTGGCACGGGACAGCTCATTGGCCAGGTCACTGCAGCCGTCCGCGTCCCCAGTAAGGCTGGCCACTATCTGACGTACCGTGTCCTCCCGTGTCCTGGCAACGAACCACAGACGTCACATCAATGTCACATCAACAACAACACAATATGCTATGGGAGTCAAATCAGTAAGTAAAGAACAATCTTCTCTAACATTTTGCCTCCCAATAAAGGTTTGCTTTGTACATAAATACTCATGAGGGAATAAAATAATACATAACTAAATACAGATTACGATAATACACGTGCACCCACCTGAGGTACTTGCGGATTGGTTGGCAGGCAACCTGCAGGATGACCATAGATGGGTCCAGCTCCCGTAGGGCCTTTATGGCCGAGATGTATACAGTYATGATGTCAGAGGTATGGACTCCTAGAAGGGGAGAAGAATGTTGTTGAGAAGGGATTAACTAACACAAGTCTTATCACTCCAGCTTCTTCTGCAACACGGTATTTGGAAACAACACTTAGTCTTCACATCAAAAATAGCCAAACACCAATCACTGTTCCTAACCCATCATTGGTTCACTGACCTGGGTGAAGCAGACGGGTCTCAAAGGCTGTCTTAAGGGAGGTGAGGAGCTGCTGCCTCTGATTGGTTCTCTCTAGACAGAACTTGAGGTCCTCAATGGCAGGCTTTGACTCAGGGAAATCTGACAGGGACAGAATGTGAGGGCGGAAGAAATGACAAAACGCTTTCTACCTTCTTTCCCCCTTATCAAATCTCTTCCCTATGCCATCGACACTCACAAGTGACAGCTCTATGTTATTACTCTCTGTTTCATAAACCATCACCCTATCTCCTCTCTCTGTTCCCTAACCCCTCACCTCTAATGATGCTGAAGAGCTCCTCGATCCTCATGTTGACGTAGATCCTACAGAAGAACTGGTGCATGTGACACCTCCAGCGCTGCAGCACAGAGTTGGCTGGCTGGCCCACCTCCCCAGCCCTGCTGCCTGTGCTATTGGGCACCGTACCCAGTCCACCCTCTTCACTGGCAAACACCCTGCTCAACCAGCCTAACACCAGCTCTAGCCACTGGAGAGAGAGAGAACAAAAGAGGGACTTGAGAGAGTGTTTGTAAGTAAGAGTAAAACAGATAAATTATCACATTTCTGAGATTTGGACTTGGTGTAGTAAATTGTTTCATAGACAAATCATGTTTGGTCAGCAACCTATTCTGTTAAATAATGCAAGCTAGAAAAGAAGAACTTGTTAATAGATCATGTCACTTTATTATGTGAAGTGGTCGTCCCATAGACAGGCTCTCTAGTATACTGTACCTCCTGAAAGCTGAAGAGAAAAGAGCTCTCGTACTCCCCCCTGCAGTGCTGCTCCATCCGCTGCTCAATCAGTTTGTGTAAGATGGACGTCACTGCCTCTGAACTAACCCGCTCCAATAGCTSCAACCTGGACCTGGAGGGTGGGAAAAGTGGGTAAAGACAGCTGCAGACACATTACAAACACGGCTGGCACAGATGTAGACAATGGTTGTTCTAGCACAACGTATAGAGCATACAGTGACATGGCCACCCCTCTATTCACTCACAGTATGTGGCTGAGCTCTTGCAGCTGCTCCAGGGCCTCCTGACACCAGCACTGCTGAGTGGGGACAGTGCAGCCCTGACAGACACCCCCATCAGGCCCCCTGCCCCCTTCCTCAGCCTCCCCTGCCTCCCCCTTCTGTCTCATGTGCACAGAGAAGGTCCTGCTGTAGAACTCCAGTATTCTCATCTGGAGCACAGCCGAGGGGGAGAAAAGTAGAATGGCCCTGATGACGGAGAAGGCCCTCTCCCGGAGACCCCTGGCCCCAGGGCCACACAGACCACCCCGGCCCTCATCCTGCCAGGTACCCAGCCTCTCCAACCCTCCTGTGAAGAGGGACAGAGGGCAATTATTTTACGCATTTGACAGCATTCTGTTCAGTCAAAATTCCAGTATTAAGGGTGTAGTCAACTGTAACCTGAATGTTTGAACCCACCTAGGAAAGGTTCCAGTCTGCCCAAAAGGGTACGGAAGGCCATGAGTAGGATCCTGGTCCTATCCTTCTCCCCAAGTTCATTCTCTGGCTGCTTCAGTCCAGCCCAAAACTCAGGGGCCACTGCAGTGGTCAGACGCACCTGCAGGGTCTCCAGGAGCCATCCCTCCAGAAACTGACCCAGACCGTTTGAGCACAGCAGGCTAAGCCCCTCACAGAGAGACCCATCAGACATTGTGTCGTCATTGGACACRGGAGACACCTACAGACAGAGGAAATTGGTAATGTTCTTATAAACAGACACGGACTATGGTTTGTAGGTACATTGATAGATCAACATTGGTCTTAACTAGCTATGTAATTCCTAATGGCATGTGGATGTGTTAGCTAGCTACATGTCCAGCAATCAACCACAGTAGTGCAATTTATCTAATTTCATTCTCACATAAAAGGAAGGCAACCTATGTCAACAACACAAGGTACCTTGCGTAGGCAAGTTAGGTCCATCTACTCACCAGAGCTGCAGTTACAGTGTCCCAAGCAGAAGGTAGCCCCTGTGGTACTGAGAATAACCTCTCAGCGGAGTCCATCATCACCACGGTTGGACCAAATTACTTAGCGAGAACCATTCGATTGTGTATTGTCAAAGTTATCGTCTGTSTTATATCACTCACCCATATTAAGGTGTACCTAGTATGGATCATAATACTAATATGTCTCTAAATTGAATTACAGATACCATTTGAAGTTATTGCGCTCTCGCACAAGCCTGTGGCGCATAATACTGACGTATGTGTGGTTGCGGAACTTATAAAACTGTGGCGGAAGTGTACGTGACAGTTTGTTAGTTGGAGGGATTTTGAAGCTAAGAAGTGGGTGACGAGAATGATTTTATTTCGACTGCCTCAGTCTTTGCACAAAATAGCCAATTTGTCAACTAGTTAAACCAGGCGCGAGAGAGAGTTAACTGTAGCAATATTGGCTTCAAACTAGTGATGAGAAACCGAAGCATTCACGTGCTAGTCCGAAATAGGAAACTTCCGACTTGGTATTTGGTTGTACTTATACACGTGCGCGTTCATCCAATTAGCGAGTCAGAAATGTCCGAGTTTCCTAGTTCCGACTAGCATGTCAACGCGGCATTTCACCAAATTGTGCAGAAAATTGTTAATTACTCGGAGCTTTTAACACAATGCACATTAGTGACATCTGCTAGTCAGCATRGAAAAGCAGCGTTTGATGTTGAGATACTTTTGGTCATGTAGTGTATGTGGACACCTACTCGTCGAATATCTCACTTCAAAATAATAGGTATTAATTTGGAGTTGGTCCCTCCCTTTGCTGCGACAACAGCCTCCACTCTTCTGGGAAGGCTTTCCACTAGATTTTGGAACTTGCTTCCATTCAGCCACGAGCATTAGTGAGGTCGGACACTGCTGTTGGGCTATTAGGCTTGGATCGCAGTCACATTRCAATTGATCCCAAAGGTGTTTGATGGGGTTGAAGTCAGGGCTCTGTGCAGGAGAGTCAAGTTCTTCCACACCAATCTCGACAAACCATTTCTTTATGTAACTCGCTTTGTGCAGGGGGGCATTGTCACATTGAAATGGGAAAGCGCCTTCCCCAAACTGTTGGCACAAAATTGGAAGCACAGAATCATTTAGAATGTCATTGTATGGTGGAGCGTTAATATTTCCCTTCACTGGAGTTAAGGGGCCTAACTCATCCACCAAACTTTACAGTTGGTACTATGCATTTGTCCGTCAGACTGCCAGATGGTTAAATTTGACACTGACTTGTTGGAAAGGTGGCATCCTATGACGGTGACGCGTTGAAAGTCACTGAGCTCCTCAGTATAGCCATTCTACTGCCAATGTTTGTCTATGGAGATTGCATGGCTGTGCTTGATTTTATACAGTTGTACACAACGGGTGTGGCTGAAATAGCTGAATTCACTGAATTGAAAGGGGTGTCCATATACTTTTGTATATACATTTTAGATATATATTTTCCACATTAAGTAAATCTCCCCCCATAATCAATTGCCATTGAAGGTTCGCCCCTTCCATCATGCTTCCTCTTTTGTTGTCAAAAACGGAATATATGCCATTATTTAGGATGCTTTAAACAGAATCGTATACTTTACTCAAAACGAATTGTTTAAACAATGTGCTGAAAGGGTGGTGTCACAAAACGATTCTCAAAATACCTAGTCTGGTCCCCAAGACCCCAACTCTACCTGCTGAGCTACTGTTCAGGTAACAAACCCTGGATGAAAAAATACTAACTACATTGAAGTATGGTGTCCAGTAGAGGTCGTTGTTTGAAAGCAGCTTGAAATCGAAGAAAAAAACGGAACCATGTTGAAATTGCTGTCAGAGGAAGGCCCTAAAAATGATCAAAGACTCCAGCCACTCTAGTCATAGACTGTTCTCTCTGCTATCGCACTGCAAGCGGTACCGGAGCGCCAAGTCTTGGTCCAAGAGGCTTCTAAACAACTTCTACCCCCAAGTCATTAGACTCCTGAACATCTAATCAAATGGCTACCCAGACTATATGCATTGCCCCCCTATTCTACGCTGCTGCTACTCTCTTATCTATGCATAGTCACTTTAATAACTCTTCTTACATGTACCTCGACACCGGTACCCCTTGTATATAGCACCGCTATTGTGATTTTACTGCTGATCTTTATCTGTTTATCTCTTACTTTTTAAAAGGTATTTTCTTAAAACGGCATTGTTGGTTAAAGGGCTTGTAAGTAAGCATTTCACTGTAAAGTCTACTACACCTGTTGTATTCGACGGATGTGACGAATACGATTTGAAGTCAGTAGGATTTTGCAACCATTGAGCTATAATCCCCAAAACACACATCCCTGGATCGTTCCTCTTTTCAATTCGCTGCAGCTAGTGACTGGAACGAGCTGCAAGAAACACTCAAACTGGACAGTTGTATCTCCATTCAGAGTCATATCTCTTCATTCAAAGACTCAATCATGGACACTGACAGTTGTGGCTGCTTCACGTGATGTATCTACCTTCTTGCTGTTGTCTGTGCCCAATAAGGTTTGTACCATGTTGTCTTAGGTCTCTCTTTATGTAGTGCTGTGGTGTGTTTTGTCCTATTTTTATWATTTTTTAAATCTCAGCCCCCGTCCCTGCAGGAGGCCTTATGGTAGGCCATCATTGTAAATAAGAATGTGTTCTTAACTGACTTGCCTAGTTAAATAAAGGTAATAAATAAATAAAAACTAGAGACAGCCTCCAAGATGGCCGACCGTTGTTATCAACATACTTTACTCACGGTCGCATACGCCGATTCTTGGGGGCTGACATCTTGTTAGTTACGGTTACAGAAGTCCATTATTATTTTATTGCATTACACGAACCAGTGGTGGAAAAAAGACTTGTGTCATACTTGAGTAAAAGTAAAGATACCTTAATAGAAAATGACTCAAGTAAAAGTAAACCAGTAAAATACTACTTGAGTAAAAGTCTATAAGTACTTGCGTTCAAATATACTTAAGTATCAAAAGTAAGTATCAAAAGTATAAATCGTTTTAAAAAGGATTATATTAAGCAAACCAGACAGCCTCATTTTATTTTTAATTTATGGATAGGCAGGGGCACGCTCCAACACTAAAATATAATTTACAAATGAAGCATGTGCTTAGTGAGTCCGCTAGATCAGAGGCAGTAGGGATGACCAGGGATGTTCTCCCATAGGGCGGCGCACAATTGGCCCAGCGTCGTCCGGGTTAGGGGATGGTTTGGCCGGGGTAGACCGTCATTGTAAAATACGAATTTGTTCTTAATGTTCTTAAATTGCCTATTAAAAAAAAAATAAGGGTGTGAATTAAACCATTTTCATGTCCTGCTAAACATTCAAAATGTAACAAGTACTTTTGGGTATCAGTCAAAATGTATGGAGTAAAAAGTACATTATTTTCTTTAGGAATGCAGTGAAGTAAAAGTAGTCCAAAATGTAAAGTGAAGTACAGATACCCCCCAAAAAAGACTTACGTAGTACTTTAAAGTATCTTTACTTAAGTACTTTTTTCCCACCTTTATTTAACCAGGTAGGCTAGTTGAGAACAAGTTCTCACTTTACACCACTGACATGAACATTGTACAAATAATATACAGATATCACACATAGGCGCCCATTACTACATGCACACTAGCACTGGAGCCCAGCAGGAACCGTGAGCTAGAGCTGGGTTCTGGATCTTGGTTAGGGAGGGGAAATATGCAGGCAAGAAGCACAATGGAGGACCAAACCTGCCATAATTAAAATTAAATACATTCACACAAATATATACATAAATATCTAAATCCACACATAATTAAATAAATGAGCAAGGAAATAAAAAAAATGACAAATGTAATTAATTTTCTCTACATATCTGTATGTATTTAATTATTTATCTATGTTTTGTAATTATTCAAACTTCAATTAATTTTATTAAATATTTATTTATGTACTTCTTCCTCCAATATGATAATGAGGGTTGTCAATCAAACGTCTGTAGGTGGTATCTAACAAACTATTGGTTGATCAATGTCACATGTTGCTCCACTGCTTTTTCCTGCTTTTGCACCACCTATGTGAAGCTAGCCACAATAGTAGAGTTTGCAGGTTGCCTTCAAAATGAAAGTCCCGCATTGAAACTGTCAGACAGATACAAATACTGGAATCATCCCATATTTTAACTGGATACTGCTTATTAACAAGTTTGGAATGTTATATCAATTCAACAATTTGACCCCCAAAAATTATGTGAATGGCACTGTGGATTTATTAGACTTCACAATTGCTAAAAAAAAAAAATGCAAAAAGTGTGGGCTCAACAGGTGGGGCTATTAAATGAATCATTGTTCATTAACAGCAAGCTGGAGAGGTCACGGTCAAACTTAGATGCATAACGTACCGGAGTGAGCTCTGTTGGGGCAGTCCCGTTAGATCTCTTATATACGGTACTACTTACACAGACAAGTTACATAGGCATGGTTCATAGGATTGGTTCCTGCAACAAAACAACGAGAGAAAAAATGATTGGTTCCTGCATGTGTCTGGCACGTCTCCTATCTTGATTTATATAACATATTCTGGGCGTTCTGCCAGATGGTCCTAAGGAGGGCATCATGACGCCCCCCCCCCTCATATCTTTACCAAGCACAGGCAGGAAACAAGGATTATTTATGACACGGAAGTCAAGATGAACATTTAAGGCTGTCTCTTCACACGATACATTTTCCCTCACAAAATGTTATTAACTGAAAAGTTTACACAAATATTAGCGTAGTGGTTTAAAATCACATGATCAAACGAAGCTTCAGATGTCATTAATCACGTGATAATGTTASTTTGAAACGAGCATCAGAAACATTTGGTGCTTTCAGGACAACTGGGAACTCGGAAAAAAACGAGGTCAAATCATGACGCCAGCGATCTTTATGTCGGAAAGTTGGAGCCAAATTGTGGTCGCGGGCCAAGAAAGTTAGGTAACACCTGGTTTAGTGGGAGGGGATATAACTCAAGAATGTTAGTATCATCCAAGTAGTATGCTATTGTGTGTGTGTGTGTGTGTGTGTGTGTGTGTGTGTGTGTGTGTGTGGACACGGCAGCCCTTCTATGCTACAGCAGACCCTTGGGAATTATCCACAGACTATATTTCACCTTGCTGTAGCACAGCCATAAAACCCCTGACACTTGGGGTTTAAATCAAGACAAGGCATTCTGCTTATGTATAATTTAAATGCTTCCAACTCTGAGTAACTGTGTTTCAATCAGAGTCCATGTATCAGAAGCCCATTAGATTTATCTGTCTGACATGACTGGATAAATTAACCAGGATAAATGATCTAACCATGCAGACATGTCTCTTGTCAAGTTTAGCCCAAGTGATCTTCTTTGTTATTTTTCATTGACATTGTCTGTGAGATCAATTGTACCCTTGATTCTCAATCCCAGTTATTTACAGTTTTGCTATATTTCATGTCAGCAGTTGTTATGAATCATAATGAATGGCTTTGAAAATATAGGCTAGTGTTATGGAGCTGGTTAGATGGAGTGTTGGTGCGAATAGAGCCTCTCTTAAACTGGGAAGGAGATCTTAGTCAGTAGCTGTGGTTTGAATTAGACGTGACCTCTAGCAGTGGGATTGATTTACTGTATGATTGTCTCTCTGTCACACACATATGTCCTTCATCCATCATAGGCTGGAATGGGCTGATTCAGTAGGAAGGGCCTGCTGAGTGAGTGGGACCTCAGCTTAGACCTCCGCCTCCCTTTTACATTGTGCACAACAAGTCTGACATGTATTTAGGAGGATAGGCTATAGGTCTCTTGGTTGTTTTCTCTTTGAAATACCCAGATTTTCTACAATTTTCATGATGTTCGGACTAGGAATGCAGGCCCAGGCTATATTTGATGGTAAGCATTCATAATTATAAATAATTGATCTAGGCTACAGCTCAAACACTAAAAACCGAGAAGTTGTTTCTATGAGTACCTTGGTTGTTTCCACATTCCACCTCTTAACAGCCAGTGTTGTTTCTTTTACCTCAGGTATCGAGGAGCTGTGTTCTAAGAGGGATGAGCTGAACCGTCAGATCCAGCAGGAGGAGGAGGAGAAGGGTCGTCTGCAGCACGACATCCGTGTCCTCACCGAGAAACTAAGCCGCGTCAACGAGAGCCTGGCCCGACGACTCTCCGTCCGCGCTGACTTTGACCACACCATCGGCGAGACCGAGGGTGCCTTTATGAAGGTCAGGACCAGCCAGGGTTTAGGGTTTATATTTTTCATGAGAAAAAAAAGTATGTTTTTCAGTGTTATTTTAGTCTCACAAAACCATGAAAGAATATTATGTGAACTTTACAGTACATATCAATTTGACTGCAAAAGGACCTGTTAATGTACTGGGTAAGATAACATTCTCCATGTCTTCTGTTCTCAAAGAACACTGGATGGAATTATTTGCAGCAATTCCAGACAGCAAACATCCCACGTGTTATCTTAATATCCAACTCCCTTGGTGTTACTAAGAGCATAATAGCAGAGCAAACAAACGCCCGTAAGTGTTGTTAATTAAAAACCACTGAGTGCTCAGAGTCAGACTCTTCAAATCAAATTGTTACACAGCAGATTGTCTGATTAAGTGGTTGTCTAGCTGTATCCCGATCCCACTTGACTCAGTCTATGGTATTTCATACAGTAAATGCAATGAATCTTATGTTGATTCATGTCTTACTCTCTCTAAGATTCTGGAGAGCTGTCAAACACTGCTGAGTGTAATAAAAAAGGAAGCAGGAAATCTCGGCAAAGCCACTGAACCCAGAAGGAAAGACCACTGACGTCCAGACTACCGCCCCTAAACCTTACCTCTCACCCAGACACCAGCATTTCCCCTCACCCTTGTAACTGTGCACTGTTTGTACACTGAACAAAAATATAAATGCAACATGCGACCATTTCAAAGATTTTACCGAGTTACAGTTCATATAAGGAAATCAGTCAATTTAAATAAATTCATTAGGCCCTAATCTATGGACTGGGAATACAGATATGCATCTGTTGGTCACAGATATCTTTTTTTTTTAAAGGTAGGGGCGTGGATCAGAAAACCAATCAGTATCTGGTGTGACCATCATTTGCTTCATGCAGCGTGACACATCTCCTTCACATAGAGTTGATCAGGCTGTTGATTGTGGCCTGTGGAATGTTGTCACACTCCTCTTCAATGGCTGTGCGATATTGGCGGGAACTGGAACACAATGTCGTACACGTCGATCCAGAGCATCCCAAACATGCTCAATGGGTGACATGTCTGGTAACTATGCAGGCCATAGAAGAAGTGGGACATTTTCATCTTCCAGGAATTGTGTACAGATCCTTGTGACATGGGGCCGTGCATTATCATGCTGAAACATGAGGGGATGGCGGTGGATGAATGGCACGACAATGGGACTCAGGATCTCGTCACGGTTTCTCTGTGCATTCAAATTGCCAACAATGAAATGCAATTGTGTTTGTTGTCCGTAGCTTATACCTGCCCATACCATAACCCCACCGCCACCATGAATCACTCTGTTCACAACATTGACATCAGCAAACCGCTCGCGCACACACACAACGCCATACACACTGTCTGCCATCTGCCCGGTACAGTTGAAACCTGGATTCATCCGTGAAGAGTACCTTTCTCCAGCGTGCCAGTTGCCATCGAAGGTGAGCATTTGTCCACTGAAGTCGTTTACGATGCAGAACTGCAGTCAGGCCAAGACCCTGGTGAGGCTGACGAGCACACAGATGAGCTTCCCTGAGCGGGTTTCTGACAGTTTGTGCAGAAATTATATGGCAACAGCTCTGGCTGGCATTCCTGCAGGCAGCATGCCAATTGCTCCCTTAAAACCTGAGACATCTGTGGTGTTGTTTGATAAAACTGCACATTTTGGAGTGCCCTTTTATTGTCCCTAGCACAGGTTGCACCTTTGCAATGCTGTTTAATCATCTTCTTGATATGCCACAACTGTCAGGTGGATGGATTAGTAAACAAATTTGTGCACAACATTTGAGAGAAATAAGCTTTTTGTGGGTATGGAACATATCTGGGATCTTTTATTTCAACTCATGAAACATGGGACRGACATTTTACATGTTGCGTTTATATTTTTGTTCAGTATAATATACACTGAGTATACAAAACATTAAGAACACCTGCTCTTTCCATGACATAAGCTGACCAGGTGAATCCAGGTGAAAGCTATGATCCCTTATTAATGTAACTTGTTAAATCCACTTCAATCAGTGTAGATGAAGGGGAAGAGACGGGTTAAAGAAGGATCTTTAAGCCTTGAGACATTTATGACACGGATTGTGTGTGTGTGTGCCATTCAGAGGGTGAATTTGCAACACAAAAGATTTAAGTGCCTTTGAACGGGGTATGGTAGTAGATGCCAGGTTCACTGGTTTGGTCAAGAACTGCAGCACTGCTGGGTTTTTCACACTCAACAGTTTCCCGTGTGTATCAAGACTGGTCCACCCCCCCAACTTCACATAACTGTGGGAAGCACTTGAGTCAACATTGACCAGCATCTCTGTGGAACGCTTGACACCTTGTAGAGTCCATGCCCTGTTCAAATGAGGCTGTTCTGGGGGCAAAATGGGGGAAGTTCAACTCAATATTAGGAAGGTGTTCCTAATATTTGTATATACAGTATATTTATGTAAAATGTTTTGACTTTGTCTAATACTGCTGTTTACTGGCATAGTTATTTTATACCAATTGAATCATTTTAATAAAGATGATCTGTGAAGAATCTGTTCTCATTTGCCTATTGCAGTGTATGGGACACGCCCAGAAGTAATTCCTTGGGTTGTTTTTCTTGAGTGCTAGTGTCTTTCAACAGCGGTACACGAGACAAACACACACACACTCCCGGTGAGATGCTGTCTGACACTTTGATATGTAATTACAGGATAAATATAACACAATGCAGGTTTAGGTGGAAGCACTAGTACTAGTAAATCTCCTTCACGAGATTTCTGAAGCTTTTTGTCCGCTTTGTTGATGTTGTTTATTAGGTCAGGTTTAACAATGCATTTATGAGTTTTGGCAGGGTAATGTTTTGCAATTGGGAGATTCTGCCTTCACATGAGGGATGAAGAGTCATCAGAAACACGATAACAGACTATTCACACTGTCCTTCAAGGCTTCATCTATTTATTGAGCTTTTATTTGTACAGTTCTGACATCTTTTTTTGCCCAAAGCGTTAACAAGTACACATTTTACAGTAAGCACATCTCTTTTGATGCTGGAGATTTAGACAGAGGAAGAGAAAAACAAGATGAGATGGGGCTTCTAGCTACAGTATGACAGACAAGTACTGTTTCTTCTCAACAGGACCAGACAAATAGGACAATATCAATCTTTCAAGTGAATCAGTCTTCATCACGATAATAGCCATCTCAGTCTTGCTTGTGTCACATACAGTATGACCACTGGAACATCCAATGATAAAGCCCTGGCTTTTGGGCCTCCGCTTTGATGAAAGCCAACATTACAAGTGCATGATTCCCAGGAAAAGCTGTCGGCCTCCTTAGGGATTTGGTCCTCAAAGGCAGCAGTTAGCACAGATGAATGGCATGCGTGCTCTGTATGCTGTGTGAGATTGATCGAAGGACTAACAGTAGACACTAACCAGGGATCATTCTCTCGTCTTCCAATAACATTTCAAGGTTGTGGCAAACATTTTAAGAGATCATGGCATTATTGGGCAGTGCATTCTTCATATTCCCCTATTTCTATGATGAGATGATACATATATGGATTGATAAGCACCTCTTTCACCTTCACTGTATTTCTTCTGAGGTGCAAAACAAAGCTAATACAATGACAGTGCAAATTAAAATACAACCTTGACATAAAACATAATCCAAGTCTGTCTAATCATGATACAGTATACAGAAAAATGTAGCCTCCCAATAGCGCAGTGCTTTTATGTCTGTTCAATCTAAACCCGTTCTTTTGATTGAAGATATGAAGAAAAAAAATCCCTAAGAGATGCAAGTAATAAATTATTCTTATGAAAACATCATTGTAGATTATAGAAACGACATCAATACTGGCCAAAGGAGAACATTGGAAAATTATGAGAATGCGAGTGGTGGCCACCACAGCAATAGATGGAACACTTCAGTCAATTGGCATTTTAAGTAAAAATTATTTCAAAGACATGGGAGCAACCTTTAAAAAAGAAGCTTTTTACTTCTTAATCTTTCACCACAGGTCTTAGATACACACACAATCATTAGTTTCATAATCAATGTCGTCTTCATTACTAAAATGGACCAGCTCACGCTCTATGGAACGTGAAGGTTTATGAGGTCAGGCTGTAAAGGTCAAAAGATATTCAATGGTCAATGTGAAGGAAACACAGCCATGAGGACGCACCCTTCCCTTCTATACCAGCTATTTGAMCCATATACTATACATGAACGAGTCTCTGGCATGCAAACTTCAACTTTAAGAGGATAACTCAAGCCTTCACACACCAACGTGCTGGCGAATGGTTTCTCTCAATATTTGCTATTCGTGGTTTATGTTGGACATTTTTATCTTTCACACTTGGTGTTCAAACATTAACACTGAAAAGGGGAAATTGTTCTAATAACATTGTAGACAGTGAGTCTAACACCAAGGCATTTATACTCTATGCTTTTGACACGAAGCTTCTCGCAGAAGATATTCATAGTATCAAATTTTCTGCCAAGGCAATCTTTTAAGCAGTACATCTCAGATCTTTGATGATAAAACATTAAATTGAGCAGGTCTACAGAGCTTTGCATAATCTTAAAGGGGGAAGTGTTGAAGTTTGCTTGCTCCTGGACTCTTCAGGCAAAGTCTCCAACACAGCATTGTTAAGGAAACATACAAAACTAAAAGCATCCAGAAAAAAACATACAGTACGAGGAACCAAGTCAATAGAAATCAGAACATGCAGGTACAAAACAACAATAAACTAGGCTTGTGGCACCCTTTCACTATTTAAGTCTTCAGTTTTTTATTTGTCTGCCATCCCCTACGGAGTGTGGAGTCCTCGGCCTACGTCCTGGGACTCCAGGACACGATAACGCTGAGTCTTCTTCACCATGATACGGACGGGCACTGATGGCTTCCTTGTTTGGAAGGAATTTGGTCACTTACCTTCACAAGGTGTTCTCCACCACTACATACATCCCCTTCAGAAGGACACATGGAGACCATAAGCACATTATGTATAATATGACATTATCGATGGGAGACACAAAGGCTGCGTTTAGACAGGCTGCCCAATTCTGATCTTTTTTTTCACTAAAATTGGTCTTTCGACCAATCAGATCAGCTCTGAAAAAGATCTGATATAAAAAGATCTGATGTGATTGTTCAAAAGACTAATTAATGGAGAGAAAAAATAAGGATTGGGCTTCCCGTAAAACACAGCCTTAGAGATAGAGACATTGAGGCAGACAGATTGGCTTCTTCTGGAGACCGTAAGCCTGGGAAACTGCATTATAATGCATGTTTATCTTAAACTCTTGATTTATTTTGACAATCAAATACAGTCTGTCAGATCCGGTTCAGACTTCACTGCTCAATGGCAGTCAATGAAAGTAGGTGGAGGGGAAACACAGATCAACTGTACAGGTAAGGTGAGGACAGTCCAGCTGCTTGAATGGTGGTTGATTGGTTGGTTGATGTCTGGGTGTCAAACTAAACTTGAAAAAGAGGAGTGCTTTGAAGTGCGATTTGATGTCCAGTTCTGCTAAGTCTCACTGGTCCCAGGTGGGGGTTGTGGTTCCGGCTGCTGGTTCTGGAGGGCAGTGGTCAGTCCTGTTTGGTCCAGGCAAATCAGAAGTACAGCGCAGGTTCACTGTTGAAGTCTGACAGAGAGGAGCTATCTGCTGGGGTGAGCTGAGAGATAGATAGGGAATGAAGAGCAGGGAAAGGGTGGGGGAAAAAATATAGTTACCTTTGTAAATCATGTGCTGTTAGGTCATTCTTATAGTGTACAAGTATCCCTGTACAAGTTAAGGTTGATGAATGAATGCGTCACTTCATATACTTTAAAAAGAAGCCTTACCATAACTTCCTCTGACATCTGTGCGTGCTGGGAATTGGTGGCCCCCTGGTAAACAGGGTCATCAAGCTTATGTTCCTGCCAGGTGTTAAAATCCACAGTGTGCTTGGGAATGTAACTGGACAGATCTGAAGACATAGGAAACGGGGCAAAGCCCAATGTAAATCTGTAGCACAATGGGATTACATATTCTGCATGAATTCTTGCAAGAACATAACCATGCGCTCATGTACAGATTAGTTAAAGATTGGCAATAAGCTGTGGCAATAAGCTGTGTAATGAATAACTAATGTAGAGACATACTGCATGGCTACTGTTGATCAATTTTGTGGGAGAGCAGATAAACAACTTGTTCAGTTACATCCCACTAAAAGATTGCTCTTGCCTGCTGAATTGACCGCTCATGAGTGGTGCAGCGGTCTAAGGCACTGCATCTAAGTGCTAGAGGTGTCACTACAGACCCTGGTTCGATTCTAGGCTATATCACAACCGGCCGTGATCGGGAGTCCCAATTGGCTAGCATCGTCCGAGTTAGGGTTTGGCATGGTAAATAAGAATTTGTTCTTAACTGACTTGACTATAAAAGGTTAAATTAAAAACAAATAAAAGCAGAGTTCCTATGTGTTTGGATGTAAAGCTAACTCTGACCAGTAGGTGTCTCCCATGCTACATTATAACCATGAGCAGTTCAGCACCATTCAGCCATTTCCAGATTACTAATAAATTGGACGGAATTAATTTCTCTCCCTTTCCTTATCTTACCCTCCTTACCATGAGAATAGGTTTCGTTTAGTCTGTTCGATTCATTTTCCTCTAACCATTTATCCTTCTCACTCCTCCGATTCCATCCCCCCCTCTCTTCCTCTCATGCTATCCATTTCCTGCTTTCCTTTCCCCCTCCCCCATTCCCTCTAGTTCTCTCACCAGTGCTGTTGCTTGTGTGAGATGGGGAACTGGTGAAGCTTGGACGAGGGATGTGGATACGGCCCACCATGCTGGGCTTATCTTCTTCTTCTCCTCCCTTCACGTCCTCCTCATCCTCCTCTTCGCTGTCCCATACGCTGCTCTCGGAGGGGTACTCATAGGTGCTTTGGATGCTTGACTCGTTGAACGAGATATTCAGCTGAAAGAGGGGGAACGGAGGAGAAGTGACTCAGTTTTTAAACATTCAAACATAAGACTCTGTGGTTAAATGCTAGGACTGTTGTTTTCTTTTGGATTTAGTGCTATGAATTGAATATCAGGTAATTTCAGCACTTTTAATTAGTAAGTGCACCAGAGGGAAAATGTCTGCTTCAGTTTAATTAAATGTACAAAGCCTGACATCATTAGGCTAACTCGATGCTTGGGATTTCCCTTATGCTTCTTGTGGCAAGCTTTCTTCATCAGCACTACAGTACTAATTCAGTATGACAGTACCACCAGTTTATTGTGCATACTTAACTTTACCCGCCCAAGATGACAGAATCATTTTATGACCACAAAACATTAAAGCATTTTGTTTCCTTATTACTAATCATTAAAATCAGGCTGGCCTACTTTGATTGTATGCATTTCAACACCAGCGTTATATGTATGTATGTGTACATGAACCAAACTGAACCCAAGCACAATATCTTTATTGATTGGGATTACCTTAAAAGGCACATGTAATTTATGATAATCTGTTCTTGACCTGTMAGTTTAATTTCCCAGTTTCTGTCTCTAGTACCATATCACAGGGCAGGTGGCAGCCTTGCAGAGGCTGCTGGCATTGTGATTGATGGCTGGAGAGCTCGTAAAACATCTCCATTTGGCAACACTCCAGCGTTCTACAAACATGCCACCGTGGGGTGAGACTGTTGCGATATGTTGCGGAACACGACTGTCAACTTCACAACGGCAAACAATGGTCTTAAGGCTTAAAGAAGCTCAAAAGAATGTTTAACTTCAACGTCCAATAAGCTGTGACAATTAAGCATACAGTGCACACAGTGTACTGCTGCGTCTCCCAGGAGTCAGCTGATATCAGTGCTGAGGATCTGATGTACCCCTCTCCCCCATCCCCTTCAGTAGGCACTGCTCTAAATCACCCCTAATCTCCATCACATAGCCCAGCCCTTACCCTTCTCTAGCCCCTACCCCAGCTCCAGTCTGGCCTGCTAGACTTTTGGATATAGGGGCTAGACAGGGAAATCTAAAATGTACACGGGCTAAGCATTGCGTCAATGCAACCACAAGTGATTTYAACTTCTCTCCTCTACAGACAGAATTTACAAGATGGATTAAACTCTGTTCTAAAATGGCTTCCTTTTGATCAGTATTATAATTTAGTCGAATCAAAATGAGAATAGGCTATACCTCATCCATTCAAATAACTCAATGCTTTCTCAAACTTGTCATTTGATGAAACACAATCATTTGATTCTTATTGCCTTAGAGGTCATCGCTAATTTGGGAAGTCGTTAAAAATATTTACTTGTGGTGCATTCAGCTAAACATTAAAAAACGTGCTTTGAGTGGAGGGAAAGCCTAGGGCAGCTGAATATGGGAAAAACATTGCGATTGCGATTTGACGTGCAATATCGAGCAAAACACTTGGGTGAACTGTTGGAATCACAGAAATAGAATGACTTGTCTTAACAAGCAAAGTGGAATGCAGCATTTTCTTGTTCGAACAATCAGTTGACCGCATTTGACCTAACAGAACAACATGCAAACCTATAGTGAATCTAACAGCGAGGAGTAAGTAGTAACTGCGCTGCTTGAGTGGGTGGGGCTTGGAAAAGAAAAAAATACTAGAAAAATGGATATTACACGCTGCTGAGATGTTTCAAAATATTGCGTGCGATATGGATATTGATGTGAATTTGATTAATTGTGCAGCGCTAGGAAAGGGCTAGCTAGCAGAGTTAAGTTGTGACACGTCCAGAAAAGTGTACCACCAACTACATCGAGTCACTATCAGTGGATACTTTTAACATTTTTACTTATTTAATACGTACCTTGTACCTACGCTTGTCATGTGTAACTGCAAACTTTTCTTTGGGTGCTGATATGCTTAGTTCTTTATAAAAACTAGTGACTTCAAACGTGTACTACCACTCCATACTTAATGTTATTTAACCTGTACTTTGACAGGGAGTCATGCTGAGGTCTCTTTTACAGATACAAAAAAGCACTGTTTTACATTATGAAAAGTAAAACAGAGATTCAAAATACAAATCATAGAAAACAAAACACATTCCTCAGTAAAGAAAAAAAGGTATTCAATGAGCCATCTGAATTGCCTTAGAGACACCAAATCAGAGTTTGTGATTATTCCACAAGTAAGGTGCAAAAAAAWTAAAAAAATTAAAGCAGATTTATCTAACTCAAGAGATCGAAGAGTTGGCCATCCCCGAGACCGGGTCTGGTAGCTCGTACGTCTGTAGATTAATAACGAAGTACGGTATGGCAGGTTTATGCAAGACGGCTTTATAAACAAAAAGAGTGCAATGCATTGATCTACGAGACTTCAAGGTAGGGCCAGCCTTCTTTCTGGTACAGAATGCCGTGATGTATACTGAACCTATCGCCCGTAATAAAGCTACGATAAACTGTCCAATAGCTTCAATACAGTGGCAGCTGCATTAATAGACAATCTATAACCGGTATCAATGTTGACTGAATGATTTGTTTTCTGCTATTTTACAAAATACATAACCTGTTCACATACAGGAATGCTTACTGTGTACCTGTACTTGTCCTGATTGTTAGAGTGGTCAGTGAGAGTTGGAATCCATATTTTTTAATACCAAAAAATACATTAACAGAGACACCTTGGCAGAGGTCGGGTAAAATAGTAATTTTTAAAGGTAAGCGTTAAAGAATGGACATTTAAAAAAAGTATTGACTGATAGTGACTCGATGTAGTTGGCGGTACACTCTTCTGGATGTGTCAGTGTATGACTAAGAAGAGAAAGATTTGTAAAATGTATTGTTAGTCATACTGTAGATATATACCAAGAAAATAAGGCTGGGAATTGCCAGGACCCTCACGATACTTAGGTGCAGACATGATATGTATTGCGATTCTCACAATTCTATATGTACTGCGATTCAAAACTGGTTTTATAGGGCTGGGCAATAAGGCCGAAATATTATATCACAATATTTTTCACATTGATGGTGGCACAGTATTTTATGTTTTTGAATAATAAAAAAAGGTCAGTGCACACAAGGGGCACTATTTCTTCCCATACCCCAGCGAGGCAGGGGCCCCTGATCTTTAGGGAGGCCCCAACCAAAACTATTGAAAACCATACCACGGGTATTTCAAAATATCCCAGCATTAAAGTATACGGCCCAAGCCAAAAACACTTTTTTTTAATTCTGTGATCCTATCATACAGTTGCTGTGTGTTTGGCCTAAAATGGCCATGGCTGATCCAAAATGACAGCCGTGGCCTATCAGTGACAGCGACCAAATGAGGTGCACAAATACTATTATTTCAGGGCACATAAATCCATTCCTTTGGAGTCTAAAACCATATCACTGGATCTCTAGCTCCAAAAACACCATCACCTCTGTCTAAAACCCTCCATCTCACCCAAGGTTCCTGCTCAACTTAATCTCACCAAAGCATTTGTGAGATTAATGTCCTGCTTTAGGAGTCTCCATGCCAGAGGAGTGTATCAATAAAATCAGACTAGCCGCTGGGTTAGCTTCCTCTCTGTGTAGATCTGGGCTGAGACTTCAAGGCTGCCCCCCTCTCTCTCGCTCTGCCCACCCGTGGCTATGAAGGCCTGTATTATTGAAGCAGAAGCGATTGCCCTCCTCCTCTCTGGGCACTGAGACAGGCCAACAGAGGGCCAATTCAGGCCCCAGACTTTTCCCATTCACCAATGCACACTTCAGCAGGACGGAGACCACAGAACCGGATTGTTTGAGCACTCTTGCTCTCCAATAACGGGACAATGACCAAGAAATGACTCAGCGGAAGAGAAATGGCCAATTTGAGTATGTTTGGTGTTGGTTGTTCATGATTTTTTCCCCTCAAGAGAGTAGTGAGAGTGTATAATTGTGMTGTGTTGAATATCATGTTTCTTTGTTTGCAAATCTTTCTGTGCGGGAGAGAACGAGAACAAGCGAGAAAGAGTAACAAAGCAAGAGAGGGAGAGAAAAAGCAACAGAGGGAGAGTGTGGGTTGTCTGTATGAATGTGCCTTGGCAAATAGGCGAGATGGGAATCGAGACAGAATTGACATTTTACAGGCCACCCAAACATGCTCTGTCCTAGTTTGGTTGAGGGTATAGAGAGACATGTTGCTCACTGACAGACGCGCACCAACACACACAAGCGAGGGTAGAGTCTGGTCGAGTTCCTCCAGTCTGGCAGCAAATTGGAGGGGAGCGCTGCTGTGGAAGTTGGGAAGGAGCTACAGCAGCAGTAAGTACAGGGTTTGTGTGGGTGTGTGTTGTGATAGGAGAGGGAGGGAGGGATTGCCTTGTTAATGCCTCTCATTGAGGTGTGGGACAGACTGACCAGATGCCTGATTAAAGCTAATCTCCTGCCAGGCAGTTGCTATTAGAATCCTACTACACTCGAGGACCCAGGCAGCCACGCACATACATTGTCACATAAGGAAAGAGGAGATTGAGCGTGGATTGGAGTTACTCCACTAAATCGCCCACCTAAAAATMTTCATTTCAATTCCAATTTTGAACAAGCCTCAAAAAGGGAGACCAGCTCTACTAAACTGAATATAAAATAGCAGCAGGAATAATTTGTTTCTGAACTCAAACAAGCATTAGAAAATCTTAGGGCTGGTAGAATTACTGTATAAATCATGTAAATTACAATTATGGATGAAGACAGTGATGGTTACTTTATTTTCATCATAACCGTTTAAACATGTTATTTATTTTTTAAATTGTGGAACGAACAGCTGACTGAAGACTGGACGGCGGGCATTTGTGAGGAAAACAGTCCTAATGTTGGAAACACGCACGCAGCTTTATGTTGTCACCCAGAATGAAGTTTATTTTTCAAGCTACAGCGCACAATATTTTTCATAAAGTACGTTTTTTTTAAAGGACCAAAAGAGTTTAGTCTGCTTTGTGTTTTCCTTTTTTCTAAGGAAAATCAGGTATCGTAGGATTGCGATACTGGTATCGTGACAACCCTACTCAAGAGTGTGAGTCACTCCTACACTTTTTGCCCTTTGTAGCTGTGTGTCTCGGTCGGTCCATGTTTGTGTGCGTACCTGTTGGGCAGAGAATAAGGTGTCTCTCGTAGAGGGATTACAGTGTTATGAAGCTGAAGTGAGTCAGACAGAGAGAGGGAGGGACYATGGAGATATTACAAGTGTTTGTTTGCTGCAGTGTGAGTTGTCTCTTAGATACAGTCGAAGAAAGAGAATGAGTGTACAGGTGAGAGATGTCAAATGAATGACATAAGTGAGCTACTGTGCCCAGCCCCAATTAAGAGGAATGAAATGCAGAAATAGGAGTCTCAAGATGAATCATCCACTACTTAATTACAARGTCAAAGCTAAGGTGAATATAAGACGGGAGTAAAAATGTGTACACAGAGCCTCAAAGTATTCACACCCCTTGACTTTTTCCACATTTTGTTGTTACAGCCTGGATTTWAAATGGATTAAATTGAGATTTGTGCCACTGGCCTACACACAATACCCCATAATGTCAAAGTTGAATTACGTTTTTAGCAATGTTTACAAATCAAAAGCTGAAATGTCTTGGGTCAATAAGTATTCAACCCCTTGTATGGCAAGCCTAAATAAGTTCAGGAGTAAAGATGTGCTTAACAACTCGCATGGACTCCCTAATAGTGAGTAACATGATTTTTGAATGACTACCTCGTCTCTGTACCCCACACATACAATTATCTGTAAGGTCCCTCAGTCGAGCAGTGAATTTCAAACAGATTCAACCACAAAGAACAGGGAGGTTTTTCAATGTCTCACAAAAGGGCACCTATTTGTAGATGGGTAAAAAAAACATACATTGAATATCCGTTGAGCAATATTAACTACATTTTGGATGCTGTATCAATACACCCAGTCACAACAAAGATACAGGCATCCTTCCTAACTCAGTTGCTGTTGAGGAAGGAAACTACTCCGGGATTTCGCCATGAAGCCAATGATGACTTTAAAACAGTTAGAGTTTAATGGCTGTGATAGGAGAAAACTGAGGATGGATTAACAACATAGCTGTTTTCTACAATACGAACTTAATTGACAGAGTGAAAAGGAAGGAAGGAAAAGGAAGAATACAAAYAAATATTCAAAAAAATGGCTCCTGTTTGCAACAAGGCACTAAAGTAAAACTGCATAAAAATGTGGCAAAGAAATTTACTTTGTCTTGTATAAAAACCGTTATGTTTGGGGAAAATCCAGCACAACACATCACTGAGTACCACAGTTTCATATTATCAAGCATGGTGGTGGCTGCATCATGTTATGGGTATGCTTGTCATCAGCAAGGACTAGTGAGTTTCTTTAGGATAAAAATAAACATAATAAAAGCTAAGCACAGGCAAAATCCTAAAGGAAAAACTGGTTCAGTCTGCTTTCCAACAGACAAACTCACATTTCAGCAGGACAATAACCTAAAGGCCAAATGTTCTAAAACACCTACTCATTCAAGGGTTTTTATTTTTACTATTTTCTACATTGTAGAATAATAGTGAACACATCAAAACTATGAAATAACACATTTGGAATCATGTAGTAACCAAATAAAGTGTTAAATCAAAATATATTTTATATTTGAGATTCTTCAAATGCCACCCTTTGCCTTGATGACAGCTTTGCACACTCTTGGCATTATCTCAACCAGCTTCATGAGGTAGTCACCTGGAATGCATTTAAATTAACAGGTGTACCTTCTTAAAAGTTAAATTGTGGAATTTCTTTCCTTCTTATGGCATTTTAGCCAATCAGTTGTGTTGTGACAAGGTAGGGGGTATACAGAAGATGGTCTTTTACCAAATAGTGCATATAGTCAATATTAAATGTCAAGAACTGCTCAAATAAGCAAAGAGAAACAACAGTCCATCATTACTTTAAGACATGAAGGTCACTCAATCCAGAAAATGTCAAGAACTTTGAACGTTTCTTCAAGTGCAGTCACAAAAACCAAGCGCTATGATGAAACTCTCTCATGAGGACCGCCACAGGAAAAGAAGACCCAGAGTTACCTCTGCTGCAGAGGATAAGTTCATTAGAGTTACCAGCCTCAGAAATTGCAGCCAAAATAAATGCTGCACAGAGTTCAAGTAACAGACACATCTCAACATCAACTGTTCAGAGGAGACTGTGTGAATCAGGCCTTCATGGTCAAATTGCTGCAAAAAAAATATCACTACTAAAGGACACTAATAATAAAGAAGAGACTTGCTTGTGCCAAGAAACACGAGCAATGCACATTAGACCGGTGAAAGTTTGTCCTTTGGTCTGGAGCCCAAATTGGTGATTTTTGGTTCCAACCGCCGTGTCTTTGCGAGACGTGGTGTGGGTGAACGGATGATCTCCACGTGTAATTCCCACCGTAAAGCATGGAGGAAGAGGTGTTATAGTGTCACCAGCAAATCATCCCCACACCATCTGTGATTTATTCAGAATTCAAGGCACACTTAACCAGCACGGCTTCCGCAGCATTCTGCATTCGATACGCCATCCCATCTGGTTTGGGCTAATTGGGACTAACATTTGTTTTTCAACAAGACAATGACCCAACACATCTCTAGGTGGTGTGAGGGCTATTTGACCAAGAAGGAGAGTGATGGAGTGTTGCATCAGATGACCTGGCCTCCACAATCACACCCGACCTCAACCAAATTGAGATGGTTTGTGATGACTTGGACCGGAGATTGAAGGAAAAGCAGCCAACAAGTGCTCAGCATATGTGGGAACTCCTTCAAGACTGTTGGAAAAGCATTCCAGGTGAAGCTGAGTGTGCAAAGCTGTCATCAAGGCAAAGGGTGGCTATTCGAAGAATCTCAAATATAACATTTATTTTGATTTGTTTAACGCTTTTTGGTTACTAGATGATTCCATGTGCTATTTCACAGTGTCGATGTCTTCACTATTATTCTACAATGTAGAAAATAGTAAAAAGAAAAACCCTTGAATGAGTAGGTGTTCTAAAACTTTTCACAGGCAGTGTACACTGGAGTCTGTTACCACGAAGACAGTGAATGTTACTCAGTGGACAAGGTACAGTTGGGATTTTTTTTATCCCACTTGGTATTTATTTTTTTGGTCAAGGGGTGTGAACACTTTCTGCAACAATTTCTATGATTTWACAGAGTTTTWATTTTWATTTTTTAAAATATAAATTGTAAAAAAGAAGAATCGGTCAATTGAAATAAATTTATTAGGCCCTAATCTATAGATTTCACACAAGCGGGAATACAGATACCTTAAAAAAAAAGCGTGGATCAGAAAACGAGTCCATAAAAGTGAGACCACCATTTGCCTCATGCAGCGCCACACATTTCCTTCGCATAGAGAATTGATCAGGCTTGATGATTGTGGCCTGTGGAATGTTGTCCCACTCCTCTTCAATAGCGGTGCGAAGTTGCTGGATATTGGCGGGAACTGGAACACGCCGTCATACACGTCAATCCAGAGCATCCCAAACATGCTCAATGGGTGACATGTCTGGTGAATATGCAGACCATGGAAGAAGTTGGACATTTTCAGCTTCCAAGAATTGTGCACAGATCCTTGTGACATTGGGCCGTGCATTATCATGCTGAAACATGAGGGGATGGCGGTGGATGAATGGCACGACAATGGGCCTCAGGACCTTGTTGTCCGTGGATATGCCTGTCCATACCATTGCCCCCTTGTGGCGGTGGGGTTCTCTGCTCACAACGTTGACATCAGCAAACCGCTCGCCCACATGACGCCATACAGTTTTGAAGCTGGTTGGACATACTGCCCAATTCTCTAAAACAAATCTCTTATGGTAGAAAAWTTGACATTAAATTATCTGGCAACAGCTCTGGTGGACATTCCTGCAGTCACAGCATGCCAATTGCACTGCTCCCTCAACTTGAGACATCTATGGCATTGTGTTGTGTGACAAACGTGCATGTTTTAGAGTGGCCTTTTATTGTCCCCAGCACAAGGTGCACCTGTGTAATGATCATGCTGTTTTTTTACCCCTTTTTTCTCCCCAATTTTGTGGTATCTAATTGGTAGTAGTTACAGTCGTCTCATCACTGCAACTCCAGTACGGACTCGGGAGAGGCGAAGGTCGAGAGCCATGCGTCCTCCAAAACACAACCCAACCTAGCCGCACTGCTTCTTGACACAACGCACATCCAACCCGGAAGCCAGCCACACCAATGTGTCGGAGGAAACACTGTACACCTGGCAAATCTGGTCAGCGTGCACTGCGCCCGGCCCGCCACAGGAGTCGCTAGTGCGCGATGAGACAAGGATATCCCTGCCGGCCAAACCCTCCCTAACCCAGACGATGCTGTGCAAATTGTGCGTCGCCCCAAGGACCTCCCAGTCGCGTCCGGCTGCGGCAGAGCCTGGGCTCTGCGATGCAGTGCCTTTGACCACTGCGCCATCCGGGAGGCCCATGCTGTTTAATCAGCTTATTTATGCCACAACTGTCAAGTGGATGGATTATCTTGGCAAAGTGATGTAAACACAGGAGTGTAAACAAATTTGTGCACAAAATTTGAAAACACACACACAAGTATGTGGACACCCTTTCAAATTAGTGGATTCGGCTATTTCAGCCACACCAGTTGCTGACAGGGCTCCCGAGTGGCGCATCTCAGTGCTGTAGGTGTCACAACAGACCCTGGTTCGATTCCAGGCTGTATCACAACCGGCTGAGATTGGGAGTCCCATAGAGCGGCMCACAATTGMCCCAGCGTCGTCCGGGTTGGGGTTTGGCCGGGGTAGGCCGTCATTGTAAATAAGAATTTGTTCTTAACCGACTTGCCTAGTTAGATAAAAGGTTAAATAAAATGTTTAGCGCAATGCAATCTCCATAGACAAACATTGGCAGTAGAATGGCCTGTACTGAAGAGCTCAGTGACTTTCAACTTGAACCGTTATAGGATGCCACCTTTCGAACAAGTCAGTTTGTCAAATTTCTGCCCTGCTAGAGCTGCCCCGGTCAACTATAAGTGCTGTTATTGTGAAGTGGAAACGTCTAGGAGCAACAATGGCTCAGCCGCACTGTGGCAGGACACACGAGCTTAGAGAACAGGACCGCCGAGTGCTGAAGCGCGTACAAATTGTCTGTCCTCTGTTGCAACACTCACTACCGAGTTCCAAACTGCCTCTGGAAGCAACGTCAGCACAAGAACTGTTCGTCAGGAGCTTTGCGAAATGGGTTTCCATGGCCGAGCAGCCTCACACAAGCCTAATATCACAATGTGCAATGCCAAGCGACGGCTGGAGTGGTGTAAAGCTTGCCACCATTGGACTCTGGAGAAGTGGAAACACGTTCTCTGGAGTGATGAATCACGCTTCACCATCTGGCAGTCTGACGGACTAATCTGGGTTTGGCGGATGCCAAGAGAACGCTACCTTCCCGAATGCTTATTGCCAACTGTTAAGTTTGGGGGGGGGAGGAATAATGGTCTGGGGCTGTTTTTCATGGTTCGGGCTAGGCCTATTGGTTCCAGTGAAAGAAAATCTTAACACTACAGCATGACATTCTAGACTATTCTGTGCTTCCAACTTTGTGGCAACAGTTTGGGGAAGGACCTTTCCTGTTTCAGCATGACAAGGCCCCCCCTGCACAAAGCGCGGTCCATACAGAAATGGCTTGTRGAGATCGGTGTAGAAGAACTTGACTGGCTTGTACAGAGCCCTGACCTCAACTCCATCGAACACCTATAGGTTGAATTGGAACGCCGACTGCAAGCCAGGCCTCGTCGCCCAACATCAGTGCCTGACCTCACTAATGGTTGTGGTTGAATGGAAGCAAGTCCCCAAAGCAATGTTCCAACATCTTTCTTGTGGAAAGCCTTCCCAGAAGAGTGGAGGCTGTTATAGCAGCAAAGGGGGACCAACTCCATATTAATGCCCATGATTTTGGAATGAGATGTTCGACGAGCAGGTGTACACATACTTTTGGTCATAGTGTAATATTTTTGTGCTTATGGAACATTTCTGGGATCTTTTATTTCAGCTGATAAAACATGGGACCAACACTTTACATGTTGCYTTCATATTTTTGTTCAGTATAAAATAGTATTTGCGTAAGTATTTAGCCCCTATGTCTAGGCAAGCCTAAATTAGTTGAGTACAATTTATAATAGGGGTAGACATGATTTTAGAATGACTAACCCCTTCCTGTTACCCATACATACAACATCTGCAAGTTCCCTCAGACAAGTATTGAATGAAACTGCTCTTAGACAACCTAAGAAGACTTACAGCTGTAATTGATGCCAAAGGTGTTCCTAACATGTATTACACAGGTAGTTGAACACTTATGCAACAACTATATTTTTGTTATTTAATTTCTATTGATCTTTCAAAATCTTGATCTTTCCACTTTGACAGAGTATTTTGTGTAGATTGTTGACACCCACTTTGTAACACAGTAAAATGTGAAGAAATCCAAGGGGTCTGAATACTTTTGCAAGGCACTGTATGTGAGGGAGTGAGAGAAATGGGAGAAGGGAAGTAGAGTACAAGCAGGCTGTACAGGGCTGAGAGAGTGGGAACGAGGGAGGGAGAGAGAGGAACAGGCATGCTACTAGAGACAGACAGACCATATTGTATATGCTCATTGAAAAAGGGAGAAACAGGGCAGTGTGAGAGAGAATTAACGGAGTGTGATCATACACTTAACACAGAAACACATAGTACAAGAATAGAATAACCCACAGCACACAATGGCACCACAGACATGAGTGAGAAAGACTAATTACATGTGGTTGGCGCTGTAGCTGTCAGTGGTTAAGAGGGGAATTTGAATATTATTTGTTTGTATATAAATAGACATTAGAACTGAAAACCCACAGTGTGACATATACAGTCTGGCACGATTATCTACAAGAACACAATGAGGGCTCTATTTAGAGACAGGACATATACAGTCTGGCACGATTATCTACAAGAACACAATGAGGGCTCTATTTTTGGCTGGCATTAAGCCAGCGCAATTGTCAAACGCACGCTCGCTTGCAATTTCGACCTGTTAAAGCCGGAGTTCTTCTGTTTTAAAACCCTAGCGCCAGGACGGGTAATTTACCTTTCTTATATGAGCTCACTTGCAGAGGTGGCAATATCTGAGGTGTGTCCTTAAAAACGTGTACCAAAGTGCCAATTTCAGACAGCGCTGGTGGGGATATTTAAACACCAATCAAAAGCTGGTCTTAGCAGTTATGGTTGATTATGACCAGTGGTGACCCGTCATTCAAGGAAGGTGGGGCACAGCCGTGATTGGCTCCTTGTTCTGTCACTCATGGGGACACTAAGTCACTGCAAAGTCTACAGGAAAAGCTAAAGAATTCAAGCCCCTTGGGTGCTGCTATAGAGTTACATTGGAAGTGCCCATCTAAGAAAGCTCAAGCGCATTGGCCACAGATAAAATGATGTTAAATCTACAGTAGCTTTGAATGGACTGATCTTAGTTGGCAAGCTTGCATTCATCATCACGAATCAAGTCGACAATCTACTGGAAAATAATTTTCAATCCTTGACATATGAAGATAAATTATAGATAAAATATATCGGTGCTCATCGGCCATTGGCCATAAACATTACACAGCAAATTGAAAATTGCAAATTCAACAATGAGTGGTTTGGAAGGAATCAGTGGTTAACTGCAAGCATTGCAAAGCAATCACTAGCCTGCTATTCAGTGGAGTGGGTGTGTGGTCCAAGTCTAGGTTTAAGATTCTCTTTTCCAAGCTTAAAAAGATAAAACATTCACATTCCATGGGCCAGAAAAGGCTGAATACATTGGCCATGCTGTCAATCCAGCATGACTTCTACCGCGTTCAAAACAACCGGAAACTCGGAACTGGGAAATCTCAGACTTCAGTGAGTTCAAGACAACTGGGAACTCTGGAGGTGGGGAAGAAAATTAGCTTTGACTGGGAACATACATTTTGAACGGTCATCCATGTCAGAATTCCATGTCGGGAACTCAGGCCTCTTTCTAGAGCTCCGACCTGAAGATCACTGACATCATGATTCAACCTTGTCCCCCCCCCCCAAGAGTTCCCAGTTGTCTTGTAAGCACCATAAATCCAGATGACAAAATTTGATGAGATTTTCCCCATGAAGGACCACCACGCCACATTCCTGTTCAAGTGAGCACAGCACAACAAGGTGAGTCCAAAAATATATTGTATGCTGCTGCATAAATGTAATATACAAGGGAGATATGTATACTATAGCTAAGAAAGTAGAACTAAGTGTATGTTGTGTAATAAGCTGTTATTAGCCCATGTGCCTCACTAATAATTTGGTATATTTTCCCCTCATACCTTAGCCTACTGTTCTGACTTGGTGGTGCACATGTAGCCTATAATCTGTTTTAGAGAAATGTAATCATCTAATATTGTAAGAGCTTTCATTGTCTGCTTACATGCTCCCTTTTTTATCCTACGGTTCTAACTAGGTGTACAGGGAGAACACTAAGAACGGCCCATGTTCTGAATTCTGTCGCTGTACATTTCAAAAGTGCTGAACAAATAGTTACATTGACTACGTCCGTCCTAGCTCGCTTATTCATTTCTTAATCTAAATTACGGATTGCCTCTTCGCTGCTCGTTGTCCCCTTATGCCTTAGTTGGTACATCTCAATTGTCATTAGAAACCACATTTGTTTTAGCAAGTCAGCCATATCAACTATCTTTTTTTWAAAGTCAGTAAATGAGGCTGAATGAACTGTTTCGATGCCAGACAAGGCTCCGCTGATAGCCAGGTGTTGCAGTAAGAATTCCCTCCATGTTGCTGAAAAGAAAGCTCTGCTGTTGGGACAGCTTTATGTAGTCCCAACAGCTTTATGTAGTCCCAACAGCTTTATGTAGTCCCAACAGCTTTATGTAGTCCCAACAGCTTTATGTAGTCCCAACAGCTTTTTGTAGTCCCAACAGCTTTTTGTAGTCCCTAACAGTTTGTGGGCACCATTTGTCACTGTTATAGTGCAATTAATGTATTGTTTAGACGTGTGGCTTTGCTGGCATGCATCTAAAACAGTTGTTTTTTTGCCCGACCAAGATTTACATGCTAAAATCCCCACTGGCTATAACAGATTTTTACAGCGGAAGCGCAACCTATCCAGCCGTTATGCTCGGTACTGTAGCCGATGCCATTTAATAAACTGTATCAATCCACAATGGACTAGGAAGAGAATATCCCGTGCCCCCAGTCGAATTGGAGTGGATGACAATGCAAAGACCATCAATAACCTACAGAACTTGTGACAACGGCATGCAGTATTAAGCCATGAAACACGCTGATTGGCCAGTGAGTGGCCAAGCCCTCGTCACACCTATCACTTATTTGTCAAAACCCAGCCCCTTGGCACCACCGCCAGCCTTTGCGCTCATAATTCCTGCAGTGAAAATAGCCCACATTTTTCTGACACACCCCTGGTCCTATAGCCCTACCGCCAGAGCTAAGAAGTACCATTATGTTAGGTTTGTTAAATACAGCCCTCAGAGATGGTGATATTAATAGGTGCCGTTCCATCTACCCACCTGACATGATCTCGCCATCTTTTTATACACCTCTGAAACCACCTCTGCAGAATTCTGTCCATCCTGTTCTCAAACACTTTCTCTTCCCTTTTCCTCTTAAAATCTCTGACACACACACACAACGGGGTCAGGCCTGAATTAAAACATGACAATGGCACTTTGCTGACAATTCCAATTACATGGACTAGCGGGGCTGTATGGGTCTGTGTGTGTCTGTGTGTGAGTGTTTGTGCTAGAGCTGGGTCAATAAACGTAAAATTATCGACACCGACAATACATCGCAGCCATTTTGCTGATATCGTTCATTACAATAAGAAGCCTATAATAGAGAATTTGTGAAGGTTATGCATGTGATTTGTGTCTGTGTGTGTGTGTGCGCGCCATCATCCTGTTGGTATGGCCCCATTCCAATCGTCCCGTTTCTCACCCTACCCGCTCAGGCTCACAGAAGAACCCTGCAGCCAGATAACACTTACTGGAAATGTCAAGCTTGTCACAGGCACGCCAGAATTAAGCTGTAGACCCAGTATCAATGGCATAATTACACCTCTCCATGGGTCCGGAGGGAAACACTGTTCTACGCTGCAGTAGCTGCACATTAAACACAGACCTACTGGAGAGGCACAGGCAGTCATGCTTGAGACAATGAGACACAGTCATGTTGAATGTTCAAAAAGATGCTGAGTGACTTAAACGATTCATCTAAACTGCACTCTTGGGTATGACAAACACACAAAAAAGGTACACACACAGTCAAGGAGGGAGCATGGAGAGCACAAACAGGGAGGAGTGCAGGAGAAAACGAAGACGTGAGGTAAGAAGAGAGAAGGGTGTGGTTACAGAAAGTGTGATGAGGGACGAGGAATGACTCTATGTGGTAAATAATTAAAACACAATGGACTTTCACACTTTGAGCTCAAGAACACGATAAGAATGTAGGAGTGAGGGACCTCCCATGTGGCACAGCGGTCTAAGGCACTGCATCACAGTGCTAGAGGCATCACTACAGTTCCAGGTTCGATCCCGGGCTGTGTCGCAGCCGGCCGCAACCGGGAGACACAACTTAAGTGAGGGTTTGGCCAGCTGGGATGTCCTTGTCCCATCGCGCTCTAGCGACTTGTGGCGGCCAGGCGCGTGCACGCCGGCTTCGGTCGACAGCTGTATGGCTGTATTTCCTCTGACACATCGTGTTAAGAAGAACTGCGGGGTCTTGTTTTGGAGGACGCATGGCTCTCGACCTTTGCCTCTCCCGAGTCCGTACGGGAGTTGCAGCAATGAGATAAGACTGTAACTACCAATTGGGGAGAAAAAGGGGTAGAAAGTACTACAAAAACATGTAGGAGTGTCCTTTCATTGGCCTTCCTGTGTGACAGACACGGTGCATTGGCATTATTTAAGTCTGCATATTTTTTACTTCCCCTACGCATGGCATTTTCACAACAATTAAAAAGTGGTTTCTCTAAACATTGGACAGAGGAATGTACTTTTGTAAACCACAACGACTGCTAGTTCTTCAATTTATGACATATTGCAACTTCATAACTTTTTATATGGTACAAGAACCTTTCTGAAATGCAGCAGTAAAAAGTGGATCTAGTGTTTGGTAGTAAGCCTAGATTGTCTATGCTAGAACGTTTTGATACCTTGCCAATTCATCATATCATCCTACTTCATTCTGACCTATGGGTCAGTCTAACATTGCATGTACCTCAGTTGGTGAAGCATGGTGCTTGCAACTCCAGGATAGTGGGTTCCATTCCCGAGACCACCCATATGTAAAGAAATGTATGACTAAGTTGCTTTGAATAAAAGCGTCTGCTAAATGGCATATGGTCATTTCCATGCTAAAGGACCCATGAGTTTAATGGAGCACGTCAAATTGGGTGTCAAATGAAAGCTAGTCTATATATTTTTTTTGTAATTAAGGCATATACAGTACCAGTCAAAAGTTTGGACACACCTACTCATTCAAGGGTTTCTCTTTGTTTGCACAATTTTCTACATTGAAATACACAAAATCATATAGTAACCTAAAAAGTGTTAAACCAAAATATTTTCTCTATTTTAGATTCTTCAAAGTAGCCACCCTTTGCCTTGATGACCACTTTGCACACTCTTGGCATTCTCTCAACCAGCTTCATGAGGTAGTCACCTGGAATGCATTTCAATTAACAGGTATGCCTTGTTAAAAGTTATTTGTGGAATTTCCTTCCTTCTTAATGCGTTTGGGCCAATCAGTTGTGTTGTGACAGGGTAAGGGTGGTATACAGAAGATAGCCCTATTTTGTAGAAGACCAAGTCCATATTATGTCAAGAACAGCTCAAAAAAGCAAAGAAAAACAGTCCATCATTACTTTAATACATGAAGGTCAGTCAATACGGAAAATGTCAAGAACTTTGAAAGTTTCTTCAAGTGCAAAAACAATCAAGTGCTATGATTAAACTGCCACTCATGGGCCTCCCGAGTGGTGCAGTGGTCTACGGCACTGCATAACAGTTGCTTGCTGTGCCACTAAAGATCCTGGTTCAAGTCCAGGCTCTGTCGCAGCCGGCCGTGACTGGGAGACCCATGGGGCGGCGCACAATTGGCCCAGCGTCGTCTGGGTTAGGGGAAGGTTTGGCCGGCAGGGATGCCCTGAGGCGGGCCGTGCGCATGCACGCTGACATGGTCGCACGGTGTTTCCTCCGACACACTGGTGTGGCTGGCTTTCGGGTTAAGTGGGCATTGTGTCAAGAAGCAGTGCGGCTTGGTTGGGTCGTGTTTCGGAGGACGCATGGCTCTCGACCGTCGCCTCTCCCGAGTCTGTACAGGAGTTGCAGCGATGAGACAAGACTGTAACTACCAATTGGATACTACAAAAATAAAACCGCCACAGGAAAGGAAGACCCAGAGTTCCATCTGCTGCAGAGTTCAAGTAACAGACACATCAACAGTTCAGAGGAGTCTGCGTGAACCAGAAACCACTACTAAAGGACACCAATAAGAAGAGATTTGCTTGGGCCAAAAAACACAAGCAATGGACATTAGACCAGTGGAAATCTGTCCTTTTGTCTGATGAGTCCAAATTTGAGATTTTTTTGTTCCAACTGTCTTTGTGAGACACCGCAAAGCATGGAGGTGGTGGTGTGGGGGTGCTTTGCTGGTGACACTGATTTATTTAGAATTCAAGGCACACTTAACCAGCATGGCTACAACAGCATTCTGCAGCGATACGCCATCCCATCTGATTTGTGCTTAGTGGGACTATCATTTGTTTTTCAACAGGACAATGACCCAACAAACCTCCAGGCTGTGTAAGGGCTATCTGACCAAGAAGGAGAGTGATGGAGTGCTGCATCAGATGACATGGCCTCCACAATCACACCCGACCTCAACCCAATTGAGATGGTTTGGGATGCGTTGGACCGCAGAGTGAAGGAAAAGCATGTGGGAACTCTTTCAAGACTGTTGAAAAAGCATTCCAGGTGAAGCTGGTTGAGAGAATGCCAAGAAAGTGCAAAGCTGTCATCAAGGCAAAGGATGGCTATTTGAAGAATCAAATATATTCCGATTTGTTTAAAACTTATCTGGTTACTACACGATTCCATATGTGTTATTTCGTAGTTTTGATGTCTTCACTATTATTCTACAACGTTAGGAAATAGTAAAAATAAAGAAAACCCTTGAATGAGTAGGTGTCCAAACTTTTGACTGGTACTGTATGCATGTATGAATGCATGTAATTTTTCCAACAACTGTTTACAGACAGATTATTTCACTGTATCACAATTCCAGTGGGTCAGAAGTTTACATACACTAAGTTGACTGTGCCTTTAAACAGCTTGGAAAATTCCAGAAAATGATGTCATGGCTTTAGAAGCTTCTGATAGGCTAATTGACATCATTTGAGTCAATTGGAGGTGTACCTGTGGATGTCTTTCAAGGCCTGCCTTCAAACTCAGTGCAGCTTTGCTTGGCATCATGGGAAAATCAAAAGAAATCAGCCAAGTCCTCAGAAAGAAAATTGTAGACTTCCACAAGTCTGGTTCATCCACTGGAGCAATTTCAAAACTCCTGAAGGTACCACGTTTATCTGTACTAACAATAGTACGCAAGTATAAACACCACGGGACCACGCAGCAGTCATACCGCTCAAGAAGGAGACGTGTTCTGTCTCCTAGAGATGAATGTACTTTTGTGTGAAAAGTGCAAATCAATCCCAGAACAGCAGCAAAGGACCTTGTGAAGATGTTGGAGGGAACATGTACAAAGGTATCTATATCCACAGTAAAACGAGTCCGATATCGACATAACCTGAAAGGCCGCTCAGCAAGGAAGAAGCCACTGCTCCAAAACTGCCATAAAAAGCCAGACTACGGTTTGCAACTGCACACAGGGACAAACAAACAAAAATAGAAACAAAAATAGAACTGTTTGGCCATAATGACGAAGCACGGGGGTGGCAGCATCATGTTGTGGGGGTGCTTTGCTGCAGGAGGGACTGGTGCACTTCACAAAATAGATGGCTTCATGAGGCAGGAAAATTATGTGGATATATTGAAGCAACATCTCAAGACATCAGTCAGGAAGTTAAAGCTTGGTCGCAAATGGATCTTCCAAATGGACAATGACCACAAACATACTTCCAAAGTTGTGGCAAAATGGCTTAAGGACAACAAAGTCAAGGTATTGGAGTGGCCATCACAAAGCCCTGACCTCAATCCTATAGAACATTTGTGGGCAGAACTGAAAGAGTGTGCGAACAAGGAGGCCTACAAACCTGACTCAGTTACACCAGCTCTGTCAGGAGGAATGGGTCAAAATTCACCCAACTTATTGTGGGAAGCTTGTGGAAGGCTTCCCGAAACATGTCCCAAGTTCAACAATTTAAAGGCAATGCTACCAAATACTAATTGAGTGTATGTAAACTTCTGACCCACTGGGAATGTGACAAAATAAATAAAAGCTGAAATAAATCATTCTCTCTACTATTATTCTGACATGTCACATTCTTAAAATAAAGTGGTGATCCTAACTGACCTAAGACAGGGAATGTTTACTTGGATTAAATGTCAGGAATTGTGAAAAACTGAGTTTAAATGTATTTGGATAAGGTGTATGTAAACTTCCGACTTCAACTGTATGCACACACACGCACTACATTTTAGTAATTCAGCTGACGCTCTTATTCAGAGCAACTTAAAAAGGAGCAATTAAGGTTGCGTTGCTTAAGTGCATATCAGATGTTTCACCTAGTCAGCTCGAGAATTCGAACCAGCGACCTCTCGGTTACTGGCCCAACYCTCTCAACCACCAGGCTACCTGCCGCCGACAGCATGGGTCTAAACTACAGTAGCCTATACTCCTCAACAGCAATCCCATATCCGGATAACAGGCCCTAAACTCAACAGTAATGAACAGTAAACAAACCGGGCTCACAGACAGCTGCTACCTGATCAGCCTGGAAGACAGACGTTATGAGTGTACTATCAGACAGCCAACACAGCTGACAGTCACAGGCCCCTCCACTCTCTTCCTGATGCCGAGTGACATGGCCTTCTGCTGAGAGACAACAATATGGTGATTCCTCGAGAAAAGGGGAAGGGAGCTATTGGTTTTAAATGGGACTGCTATTTTATGTTTACTGATCGATAAATATGGAATTCAGTACAAAAGAGACAGGGATCAAAGCATTTTAAAAGAAGGTTATACATTTTCAGCGATACGTTTGTGGAAAAGGTTTAGGCCTTCTTATGAGAGGCATGTACATTTGAAAATAGACGAATCCTTTAGGCTACGACCAGAACATCTCGTTAGTACAGCCAGGAGCTTACCTCTATGGGTATTTAGGTTCAATTGGGTATTATCAGCTTGTCKCAGGCTATTTTCCATTTGAACCAAGGTTATTCACAAGTTGAATACAGTATTTGTAGTCTGGAATGACTGGCATTACTACCACACAACAGCACTTGCCAGAACTGCACAGTCACCAAACCTCTAAATCATCAACTTCAATGAAGACATAATTACCTAATGTGTTGTATCAATTACACAGCTGAGCAGGGCAAAGCCCAGGCCTTCCACTGAGCAAACACATGGAAATGGCAACATGGATATGCAGAAAGAACATAAACGGCAAGAATGGTCTCTGCCTGTTACGTCACAAACACATGGGCTGTCTCRTGTTTCCCATACTAACTGGTCACCAACCTCACAAACAACCAGCCACTCCTCCCCTTTCCATTGTCATGTCTTCCTGCCAGCTCCATCTCTATTCAATGACAGGGAAGTACCATGTAGTACACCTTAAGAGAAAATACAACAAAAGCTGTTCTAAAAAGGTACTGAACACTAGTCTATAACCATGTTATTAGGGCTAGACACTTTGTAACACAATCCATTATAGTTCCTAGAGAATCTWGGCCAATTAAATTATAAATTCAATCTAGGCATGTACCATACTTTAAGGACTTCCTAGATTTCTCCTTATGCAAATCAAAGCTGGTGCAGTGTAAAAGCTCCACTTGACCTTCATAAACAACTATCACTCCTTGAAGAGAAGATCAATCAAACAAGCACTAAAGGAGCAGAGGACAAGATTGATTATCCAACACAAAGAATACATGGTTACAGTCGGACTAGGGACACGTAAGGGCCTTACTTGAGTGAGTCAAAGATCTGAGCGCGCTGCAGAGATTTAACTCCAACATTCTGCGGAATCAACACAACAAAATCGCATAAGTACAACTTGTAGAACTGAACCAGCAACCACGGCCAGTAAATGAGGGAGTGGAAGTTATTTTGTGAAACATAAGAGTCTAGTATGAGGCGATACACTGTGTTCAAGTTCTTCTCTCATCATATTGATGTGTTTGAAAAAAAAATATCCAGCAAGCTCTAAAAATTTGAATGGGAAAAAGAGCATAGCTTTTTTTTCTTTCTTTTTTTAAATACTGAAAAGGAAACCAAACTCAGCCAGGCTGGTTTCACATAGCCAAGGAATTCCACACAAATAACATAGGCCTACACTTGATGCTTTTGTAATTGCTTCCGGCCCTGCCCTAGCTTCAAAACCAGAGAAACCTTGGTCATGTGAAATGATGACCGGGAGGAGAAGCATGCATGCTCAAACAACAAAGGCGAGGGAATTCAGTGAACCCAAACTTAGCACGCCTAATGAATTCAATAGAGTTCCGAGGACAAAAACACTGAATGCTTCCGAGAGGCCTGGCCTCATTACTGCCTGTGTTCTCTATCTGGCCAGGGACAAACACAACGACACACACGCTCCACCTGGTTGGGTGTGACCGGAGATGAGGTTGAAAGGAGTGAGGGCAGGAGACTGGTAATACCTAGAGACCAAAGGATTAGGATACGACAGAGACCTTGCTGCACTGCCAAGTACGTAGGCTAGATCTCAGGTAAATGCCAATAAACACTGATCTCCATCTTGGGGGGGGCAGACGCATTCAATTCATAAATTGAAATGTATAGGGGGGTATGAAAGGAAATGGTATTGATTCCAACCCTGGTCACAAAAACACCTCCATGCTGCAAACCATGTTGAAGGCTGCTGCTATGAACAGCAGCTTCTGCCTTGTTCAATCGTACTACTAAAGATGCAATAGATCCTGTAGCGTTAGGAGAATGTCATGTTGAATACCGCACATTTCAGCAACAGGGACCTGTTTTAGCTACACACACACTAAACAATCTAATCTACGGAGGCATGCCATAATGAGATGGACAGAAAAACAGCACTAAATTAGAAGCTTAGCTCAGTCCATTCATATGGAATGGACTGAGCTACACACACATACACACACACAACACACACATACTGTGTTGAATTATACTAAATTACAAATCTTGATTGGAGAAATTAATTAATGAGTGTTACATTATCGGTGTAAAAAGAGCTCTGCTGATGTTCACTTGATGTATAATAGAAGTACTCGGTTGGGCATCATCATCTCACCTTTTTGCCAGTGGAGCCTGTCCTGGTCAGGCAGGAGCGTCCCAGGGACTGGTACCCACCGATGACCTCGATATCCTCCACGGCAGGGTAGCGCTTCTTCAGCAGTGAGCCCAACTGGGAGTAAGGGGCCTGTGGTGGCGTGGAGGGTGTCTGGGCCCCTCCGGAAGGCTCCTGGGGCTCTGGAGAGCCAGGCTGAGGCTCTGACTTACGTTTAGGCACCACAGTGAAGGTATTCCCCTTCCGCCTCTGCACCACTGGAGTGGGGCTGGGGGCAACAGGCTGCGAGGGGTCCACGTCTATGTCATCTATGTTGGTGACAGGTAGCTGGTCAGCCGGGGCTTCCTCTGGAGGTGTTGACTGGACAGAGGGGACTGGGAAGGGTGCTGGAGGGGAGGGGGTCGCAGTGATGGTGGGTGGGTCTGGTTTGGTTAGCCCGGCTGCCCTCACCTCGTCCCGTTCTTCCTCTTTACTCTTGGAGACTGCTGGGTTGGGCGGAGGGGTGACAGGGGTTGGCACTCCTGGGGTGGGCATCTCTGCCACTCTCTGGGAGGGAGGAGACTTAATGGGGCTGGAGGGGGCCGTGCTGCCCGGGGAGGCGGCGGCTCTGTGGCGTTTGGGGAAGACTGTGAAGGAGTTGCGGGATTGGAGACGCAGGTTGGCAAGGGCACGGGCCTGGATGTCCCCGGCCGGCAGCAGGGAGAGATCAGGGCGGGGTGAGGGGCAGATCTCGAATCCAGGCGAGGGGGGAGACATCGGGGGTGTGGTGGGACTGGAGGGGGACTCGACACGGCTAGTATCCGGAGAGAATGGCACCTTGGGTTTGGAGGGCACCTCTGTGCTCTCCCAGTCTCTCTCTCGGAAAGGCTTGGTCTGGGACCCCTCTGCCTCCTCTATGGGGTTGACCACCGAACTGCGGCCCCCACTCACCTCAAAATGCTGGCGGTAGGAAGACACTGACTGAGCGGGTCCAGCAGAGCAAGTGGTGCTGTCAGGCTCACAGAGAGGGGGCTGTGGCTTTGGTTTGGAAGACTGGGAGCTCAGGAAGACTGAGGATGACAACTGTGAGTTACCCAGGGTGCGGACTGGTGAGCTAGGCTGGGCTTGTGACTTGTATTTTGGCACCAGATCTGGCTGTGGCTTGGGTCGTTGTCTTGGCCTGCTTGAACTGGTTTCCAAGTCCAGGAGGTTCTCTGTGCTGCGAGACTTGGGTTGCAATTTTCCATAGTTGCTGTCGAATTTCTGCAGCATGCGGCTCACCCTGCCATGACCCTCTCCTGTCTCGAATGCGGCCTCGTGACCAGGACGACCCAACGTGCTCAAATTCTCCTCGCTCCGGCTTAGTGCAGTGTCATAAATGACCACCTCCTTTGCKCGTATCTCGGTAACCCCACTGCCTCTCCGGTCCAAGAGGTCGTTGAGGGAGCTGTAACTGCTCACCCCATTCTGCTGCTGATAAGACTCGCTTTTTATTCCACTCGCCTCCGGAAAGTAATCCGGATCGGATTCTATGATAATTATATTCTCAGCGCGTATAGTCCGAATTCCAGGAACACTGCCATACAATTCCAGTATGTGCTGAACCGGACGAGTGGCGTTCTCCCTGTCCTGTTGTTTCTTTCGCTCCTTCTCCAGTTTGATGAAGGGGTTCTCCTGCAATGGGCCTAGACTGTCCTGCAGAACCAGGCTTTCCTGTCCCTCGCCATCGCTTACCGTTTTCTCCGAGTCATAAGGGTCGGTGGCAGTCCAGGGGTCTTTGTTTGTTTTCACCGGCGAGAGCTCTGGGGAGGTGGGGGCGCTGCCACGCTTGCCTGCAAAATGCTGGCTCGCTGGAGTGATGGTGTAGTTCCGAACTGAATTAGCACTGGTTCCATTGTCTGTTTTTGAGGCGCTGCTGTTTCCCGTTACTTCGCCATTAACCAGCGATAAGATCGCGCTAGGGCAAGGCTCAGTTGCACCTGCTCCAGACGCGCCGCCCTTTGCTTTCCTCCGCTCGAGAATCTCTCGTTTCCAGGCCGGCATCCTCGGGCTCTCCTGCCCAGCCTCCTGGCGGAGCACACGGACTTCTCCTCCACCAGACATTTTGAGGAGAAATTGAATATCTCCGGGGTTCGGGAGATGGTGTTCCCCGACTGGGACGGAAAGCTGTAGCCTCTGTCTGTCGCTGTACCTGCAGCGCCGATTATAGTATACACACATACATCCCCACGGTCTCTTTCAGTATTTCTACGTTCTTCTCCCTCCCTCCGCAACTCCTGACTCGCCCTCTGCACCTGTAAACCTACGTCATCCTTCAGCCCTGCGTCCCAAGAAGCAACCTCATTTGCTCATTTCGATTTAGAATTACACCCCCTTTTCACAGAACACCCACCAAAGGAAATCACTCCTCTTTCTATTGTTGAGTAGGCAAAGAGGACCTGTCAGTCAAGGAAACTCAGCTCAGCCCCCTTTTACTGCTTAACCCTTTCAGTGAATACATGTTWTTTTAAGATCCCGTATCGACCACTAAATTGTTTTTTAAAATAATAACATTATGCATTTAATTTTCAATTGAATTCATGAACTAAACATGGAAAGTATACCAACAAATGGTTTTAAAAGATGAAAGGCTATGTAAAGATTGTGATTGTGAAGCAGGGTGAGAAAATTGTCGCCTATCAGTCACTCGTTAGTTACGTGTAGGCTTTGCTGTAGCATCCTATGGAATATCGACCCATGTTACAGCATAGTTATTCAAATCTGTTCAGCAAGAGGTTGATGATACCACCTGACAAATAATCCTGCTGAGATAAATGCATTACGAAATAAATGAGTCGGTCTATTCTGAGTACAGCATGTACGAGATTACTATTGTTCCTCATCAAACATTCATCACCGCACTGTCACTACGAGCCGTGAATCCCAAGGAACCATTAACATACGGACGGACACTGAAGAAAATAGTGTGTTATATGGAGCAGTCTCAGTCAGTCGTAAATTCTGTTATAGAATGATTTGTAAGAATGCATCCTATATGCAATGGATTTTTTTGTAATTTGTTTTTATCTGTGGTGTGCCTYGACAAAGAGCGCGAAAGAGTTAAATTCCATATTTTAAACTTGTTTTTGATATGCTGTGCTTAAAAAGAACAAAGCTCTGAGGTTTTCATCTGAGMAAAGTCCAAGACACAAAAAAAGTCATTGCTGTTGCCTCTAAAGAAAAATGTCTTAGATATAATATAATTCATTATGACAGGCTATGCCTGCTACTAATCTACAAGTTATTTAGGAAGAACTTTAGATGGAATCCTGTTAGACTATAGTTGGTGAGTGGATCATGTTGGATTCACCGTCATCCACGTAATAACAGGAGGAAACAAATATAGATTAGTGCTTGATGAGCCCAAAATGGTCAAACAGCTAAATAAAACATTTTATTTTATTACGCTTATGARTTTTCCTTCCATGAACTCACGCCCATGTGAACTTTGCTTTACTTGTATTACTTGAATGTCCTTCCCCAATGTTGACTTGGGCATCGGAAATTGAGGAGTAGGTCACCACTCCCATCTTCAATGTAAATAGCGACACACCGTGGTCACACTTCGTCATCACAAGGGATAACAGTGGACATACTGTACAAAATATCCAAGTCTYCAAAAGACACAACTGTATTGTGTCTGTTCAGAATTGATCCAAAGTTGACTAATTAATGTTTCATAGATTTTTGAGGAGCTAAAATAATATTGCATGATAAACTTTACCAGTTCAAATGTTCATTTACACATACAGTGCCAATCAAAAATTGACACACTTACTCATTCAAGGGTTTTTCTTTATTTGTACTATTTTCTACATTCTAGAATAACAGTGAAGACATCAAAACTATGAAATAACACATTTGMAATCATGTAGTAACCAAAACAAGTGTTAAACAATTTATATTTGAGATTCTTCAAAGTAGCCACACTTTGATGACAGCTTTGCACACTCTTGGCATTCTCTCAACCAGCTTCATGAGGTAGTCACCTGGAATGCATTTCAATTAACAGGTGTACCTTGTTAAAAGTTCATTCGTGGAATTTCTTTCCTTAATGCATTTGAGGGAATCAGTTGTGTTGTGACATGGTAGGGGTGTGGTATACAGAAGATAGCCCTATTTGGTAAAATACCAAGTTCATATTATGGCAAGAACAGCTCAAATAAGCAAAGAAAAACGACAGTTTCTTCAAGTGCAGTCGCAAAAACCATCAAGCGCTCTCATMAYGAKCGCCAAAGGAAAGGAAGACCCAGAGTTACCTCTGATGCAGAGGATAAGGTACTTTGATTGGTACTGTATATAGAAACACAACATGGGTACCAAAAACAAGAACATAATAAATGGACTAAAACAAACAAAGCTGCAGACAGTCTTACCAAATTCAAAAGACTTCAATTCTCAAATGTCCCTCCCCAGCATCACATCAGGAAATAAATTACAATGAAGGATAAAATGAGGCCATCAATACATGCTTGAGCAAGAGGTCCATAACAGATCAAATACAAAAAAAGGTATCCACAGGAAGCAATGTCCAGGAGAGCCATACTGACAAAGGACTGCTCATGGAAAACACATTCTGTCACACTGTCCTCAGACAAGGTTAGAAATGGAGGGGAAGCCTGTGACCCTCATCTCTCCAGCCATTAGTCCAAAAACTATTTCACAATAGTCAGTTAATTAAAAGTCACCTAGTATGAATAAACCTGGATCTTCTATAGCTGATAAACGACTCCTGCCCTCATCACACCGCCCCTTGGAATCAGTTGACACGGCAGGAGCGGATCATCAGTAGCTGCAGGAGGATGAAGAGCGGTGAGACGATAGGACCAAACCCCAGGTCGCGTGCCTGTTCCTGCTCAACCAACTTCTGGCACAGCAGCACCTCACACACCAGCTTGAGGCCGAGCACCATCAGCACCCACAGCAGCCTCAGCACTGCTAGCCTTTTCTCATTCTCCTGGTACAGCCGGATGGATACAATAGCTGTGAAGTAGGTGCTGAGGCCATCAGCGGCAAACAGAGGMACGAAGACCAGCCACCAGCTCATGCCAGGGGCAAACAGGTCAGTCCGCAGTGCTACTAGCACACTGAAGACCAGCAGAGCCCCCAGGTGGAGGAAGAGCTCGAACGTGGCAAAGCCCAGCCACTGGACCAGCTCCCGCAGGGAGAACAGCATGGCCTTAGGGTGTAGGGAGTGGATTCAGGTGGACTGTTCAACCAGGGACTGAATGGGGTAGACTCACTGGTTCGACTCAGGAGATGTGACGTTTCCAGACTCAGGGTGGTAAAGTGTGAGGGAAGGGAGACATTGAGGTCTGGGCAGAAATCCACAGAAGGCAATAGGAAATGGCCCTTAACAAGGAACTGCTGCACAGACGATCAAGCACACCTACATCATTGAAGACAGTGGGGGCAGAGAGGACGAAATACTGTGAGCCAATGAAGAGCTTCACATGTGGAGGATGTCTTCATGGAATCAAGTTGTTCTGCCTTTATTTAGAAACAGAGACATTTTATTCAGAGCATGACAACAGTTTACAATGTATTGAAATTGAACTAATGTTACACTGTAAACATCAACAAAGTGACAGTATTTACTTCACTTCCCTTTTACCAAGCTATATTGTAACAAGCGTGAAGTTGATTGAAACAACTATCAAAAGTTGCAAACATTTTTACAATCTCATTCTGTCTTCTAGACTAATGTTAGTCTAGAAGCGGAAATGTACAGTGGGGCAAAAAAGTATTTAGTCAGCCACCAATTGTGCAAGTTCTCCCACTTAAAAAGATGAGAGAGGCCTGTAATTTTCATCATAGGTACACTTCAACTATGACAGACAAAATGAGAAAAAAAATCCAGAAAATCACATTGTAGGATTTTTTATGAATTTATTTGCAAATTATGGTGGAAAATAAGTATTTGGTCAATAACAGAAGTTTATCTCAATACTTTGTTATATACCCTTTGTTGGCAATGACAGAGGTCAAACGTTTTCTGTAAGTCTTCACAAGGTTTTCACACACTGTTGCTGGTATTTTGGCCCATTCCTCCATGCAGATCTCCTCTAGAGCAGTGATGTTTTGGGGCTGTTGCTGGGCAACACGGACTTTCAACTCCCTCCAAAGATTTTCTATGGGGTTGAGATCTGGAGACTGGCTAGGCCACTCCAGGACCTTGAAATGCTTCTTACGAAGCCATTGCCCGGGCGGTGTGTTTGGGATCATTGTCATGCTGAAAGACCCAGCCACGTTTCATCTTCAATGCCCTTGCTGATGGAAGGAGGTTTTCACTCAAAATCTCACGATACATGGCCCCATTCATTCTTTCCTTTACACGGATCAGTCGTCCTGGTCCCTTTGCAGAAAAACAGCCCCAAAGCATGATGTTTCCACCCCCATGCTTCACAGTAGGTATGGTGTTCTTTGGATGCAACTTCTCAGCATTCTTTGTCCTCCAAACACGACGAGTTGAGTTTTTACCAAAAAGTTATATTTTGGTTTCATCTGACCATATGACATTCTCCCAATCTTCTTCTGGATCATCCAAATGCTCTCTAGCAAACTTCAGACGGGCCTGGACATGTACTGGCTTAAGCAGGGGGACACGTCTTGCACTGCAGGATTTGAGTCCCTGGCGGCGTAGTGTGTTACTGATGGTAGGCTTTGTTACTTTGGTCCCAGCTCTCTGCAGGTCATTCACTAGGTCCCCCCGTGTGGTTCTGGGATTTTTGCTCACCGTTCTTGTGATCATTTTGACCCCACGGGGTGAGATCTTGCGTGGAGCCCCAGATCGAGGGAGATTATCAGTGGTCTTGTATGTCTTCCATTTCCTAATAATTGCTCCCACAGTTGATTTCTTCAAACCAAGCTGCTTACCTATTGCAGATTCAGTCTTCCCAGCCTGGTGCAGGTCTACAATTTTGTTTCTGGTGTCCTTTGACAGCTCTTTGGTCTTGGCCATAGTGGAGTTTGGAGTGTGACTGTTTGAGGTTGTGGACAGGTGTCTTTTATACTGATAACAAGTTCAAACAGGTGCCATTAATACAGGTAATGAGTGGAGGACAGAGGAGCCTCTTAAAGAAGAAGTTACAGGTCTGTGAGAGCCAGAAATCTTGCTTGTTTGTAGGTGACCAAATACTTATTTTCCACCATAATTTGCAAATAAATTCATAAAAAATCCTACAATGTGATTTTCTGGATTTTTTTTCTCATTTTGTCTGTCGTAGTTGAAGTGTACCTATGATGAAAATTACAGGCCTCTCTCATCTTTTTAAGTGGGAGAACTTGCACAATTGGTGGCTGACTAAATACTTTTTTGCCCCACTGTATGTGTTCTTCACAGCTCGGGGAATCGATCCAGCAACCTTTAGGTTACTGGCCCAACGCTCTATCAATGTAACCTTTTTTTCTTTCTTGCTGATATGAAAGATAAGTCCTTATGCGTCCAAAACCGTACCGCAAGCAATGCATGTTAATGTTCAGACCGAGCGTCGGGATCTTCACAAAACTCCCCCTACAAGACGCCTTTGTCCAATTACTTATGTGTAACGTAATGGCACTGAGTCATGATCAAAGACTACTATGGTGACAGTTGAAATCGTTCGCCAGCTAGCTAACTGCCTGGCTACATTCATGGTTTTAACTGACAACAATCGCTCACAAACGATTCCCGATAATGTTACAGTGGTCTAGTTAGCTGGTAAAATGCTGTATTGTCAGATCATTAGGCTAGCTGACGTTAGCTGAGCTACAGTAACGTTACAGCAAAGTAAGTGGTTACAGTGCTCGCACAATCAACAACTAGCTAGTTAGCTAACGTTACCTCGTAGCCCTTGCCATCTCATACTAGCTATATATACGTTATCCATCTGTGCATGTGTCAAGTAATATGGGTTATTATAGGACATGACAAGGTTTGGCTTTTTTTTTTTTATATATATATATTTTTTTACCTCAATTCCGATTCAAGTGTCAGGTTAGCCTTTTCATACTGTTTTCATTCCTTCACTTAAATCTACCGTGTACTATCGCGGGAACTTGCACGTTTACGGAACAATTTGTGCAGTGCAGTGGCCAGTTAGTGTCTGCGTCTAGTGCAAGCCAAGGAGGACGGACGTACTGTACAAGGCAAGAACACCGAAATCCATTTATTTATTTTAGTAAAGTTAACATTGTTGTATGTTAATTAATGCTGACAAGTTACGTTTTTGATGTTGCAAGGTGAACAAATCTGCGGAATATGACCAGGAGGAGTTGCAAGTGTGTTTTCTGGTCGTGTGGTGCATGGAGCATATCATTGGCCCATTTGAGCACATGATTGTTGATAGTCGAAGTTAGCTTTCTGTTGTTCATTACATCTGTCGTTCATTACATCTGTCGTTCGTTACATCCCGATTTTGCTTAGTTCTCATAAATGTAGACCTTGAATGTCAATGATCTTGAAATTATAGATTTAAAGGGATCTGGAATGGGCTTTCATAAATGTGAGCAATTATTCTTCCTCCAGCTGTGTGAAAGCAAGCATTATCACTGCTGTAACTCAGGGTCATCCAATTGTTTAGTTTAAGTCAGGTTATAGCATAAACCACTCTCTCATTCCAATGCATCTCAGAAATGTGGGGGTGAATAAAGGTGACATTGTCAAACCTCTCTCTTTCTCTCAGCGCAAAGATGCAGCCGGTCGATTCTCTCCTCCACAGTGGCTATTTTCACGCAACACTCAGATGCTGGCAGAGCTGCGCCTCAGACTTGAGACCTGAGAATCTTATTTACCCCATCTTCGTCACGTAATGTCTCCTCTCCCACACAGACACTAGGATGTCGTCTTGATGTTGTGATACAAATGACAGATTCCCCTGTGTCAAAGTCAGTTATACTGTGGGCTATATCTGAGTGGCTATGTGTTTTTTATGACATGGCAGCTTTCTTGTTCTTTTCTCCAACAGTGACAATCCTGATGCTGTGGAGCCCATCGCTAGTCTACCAGGCCAGGCCAGGTAATGACTCCAGATAACCTGTTCATGTGGTTGATTATCTCATCTATGGTAATTGCTTATCTACACTAGGTACAGTAGTTGAATACCCGCAATGTGCTGTTAATGTGTAATTTGTTGTAATCATATTTTAAAACATAAATGACTTTGAAAGATCATTTTTATTCAAAGTCTTTGTTTTAAAGTCATCTGAGAGTAAGAATGAGCGGGGGATGGGAACCATTGAGATAAAGGCTGTGACCTCCAGATAAATACTGTGAGGCAGGGTGGATCCAGATAAGAAGAGAATCCGTTAGTTGTTTGTCCCACACAACCCTCCCTGCTCATGCACCATTTGGTTACAATAAAATAGGCTGTAATGTAATACTGAGGCCTAAGTGTTGAAATTACTGTTAATAGTTCTCTCACAGTCTGATTTGGTTTTTTTACCAAAACAAACATGATTTTAGGCTATAGAGATCAAATACATCTCAGTGCATTGATAATGAAGTGCCACTTTGTAATTGCTTGCCTCAAAGTGTTATTGAATTAGCACTTTAGTTTGTCCATTCCCTGTGTCCCCCTCTCTCTTTTTCTCCCCACAGATATGGAGTGAATAAACTGGAAGGCATGCTACGCCCCCTTGTGGAGAAAGGCTTGAAGTGTGTGRTGATTTTCGGCGTGCCTGCCAAAATCGCTAAGGTAAAGTATATGCACTCATATTCTTTTTGCCACTACATCAACTCCGAAGGGCTTATGACTGCAACCTTGCATACTGTCATACCTTTGACCTTTCTTCTCAGGATGAGAGGGGTTCGGGTGCAGACACAGGTGATACTCCGGCAATATTGGCTGTGAAGAAGATAAGCTCTCTTTTCCCTGACCTGCTGATGGCCTGTGACGTCTGCCTCTGTCCCTACACCTCACATGGACACTGTGGTCAGTCACTCTCTATCACATCTTTTCGTCTACAACTAATGCAAATCTGATTTCCTTTGATTAACACTACAGTGTTATAAGACTGCACTCTGATTCGCCCTCAGGAATCTTGCGGGAGGATGGCACTCTGGACAATGGTGCCAGTTGCCAGCGTCTGGCAGAAGTGGCATTGGCCTACGCCCGTGCTGGTGAGTCTGGTCATTCCTCCCCCCTCTGTTATCTACTCTCACTTCTAAAAAATAGGGTACTGGACCGATGTTGATACTGCTCAATGGGGCACCACACCCATGTCATTAGTTTAAGATCTCTTGTTCTTCTCGTACAGGCTGTCACATCATTGCACCCTCTGATATGATGGATGGGCGAGTGGGAGCCATCAAACAATCACTGATGTCCAATGACATGGGCAACAAGGTAACAGATGGGAGCACTAGATTGTACATAACCTTATATTCATATGAACTCAATAYGGAAAGGAAAGCATTTGCCATAAGGAAACCATTAGTAAAGAAGCCATTAAGGCCGAATCACCTGGGGTAAAAAAGTWATGTTTTTCCTCCTTCCCCCCAGGTTTCAGTACTAAGCTACAGTGCTAAATTTGCTTCCTGTTACTATGGTCCCTTCAGGTAACTAATGATTGTAAAACCAAGTATGGACAGAAAAGGATTTTACTTACCAGTTATTATTTGACAGGATGCTCTAAGGAAGCTCTGTTTTTTTTGTGTGTAGAGATGCAGCACAGTCCACACCAGCATTTGGAGACAGGCGTTGTTATCAGCTGCCACCTGGTGCAAGGGGCCTGGCACTGCGAGCTGTGGTAAGAGTGTCTGAATTGCACGCATGTGTATGAAAAGTAGAGAGAGAGTGTGTTTTTGTCAGAGCTAGTCAATTTACCCAGGTGGTTGAGGTTTTGTTTATGTTTTTCTCTCAGGACAGAGATGTCAAGGAGGGGGCAGATATGCTGATGGTGAAGCCAGGACTGCCCTATCTGGACATAGTGAGGGAGGTCAAAGATAAGGTTAGTATGTTCTAACTAATTTCTCTCTGCATGGTTAGAGTTTCAGGCTCCAGGATCAGTATCGATAGTTTCAGCTAAATAACCAAACACTAAGTTCACATCCAAGGGTACACAAACAAGCTTATCATCAGTTGTTATGAAGACTACAAAACCCTTCTGCTTTTACCTGCTCCATATTCTTCTCACCACCCTCCTCTGCTCCCTTCCAGCACCCCAATCACCCATTGGCGGTGTATAACGTGTCAGGGGAGTTTGCCATGCTGTGGCATGGAGCTCAGGCTGGAGCCTTTGACCTGCGCACCGCTGTACTGGAATCTATGACCGCCTTCCGCAGGGCAGGTGAGAAGGGAAGGGAGTCATTGGGTCTGGAGGAACAYTGCTCTGTTCTCTATAGAGAAAGAATGAGTTCTACTGCTTTAGTTCTATATTCTTCCCTTTAGGTGCTGACATCATCATCACCTACTACGCACCTCAACTGCTCACCTGGCTGAAAGAGTAACCGACAGAAGGCTTGACATGCGATTAGCTCCTTTTTACCAAGCTGTTCAAGGCTGAACTACACTGACAAATGGGGTCTACTGAAACCAAACTGACATGTGAGAACAGGCAACCTATCTTCATACAGTCATTTACAGTTTCTTTTTCTATATAACATTGATGTTTCATTTTGTTCTGGGACTCTTTTTTTTAATATGCAGCAACCACAAATTCTCACCAAAGATGGTATTTTTCTAGCTCGTAACCACTTGTAAAGCATATCAAATAAGGTTTGAAGGGTTAGCCTAATGTTAGATGAAAAAATGGGACTGTAAAAGCTATCTGTTGATTGTCTTGTTAGTTTATGGGTATTTTTTACTATTCTATAGGTTTCCAAATTGAGTAATTATGGACTTTTATTTTACTTCTATTTTATTCTGTGCCTTCTGTAATAGCCACTCTGGCTTCAGCACTGACATTTACTAGTGTTTGTAAGGTTGGGTTAAGAAACCTCTAGAGCTCTTATTTACCAGGGTAAATGGACCTATCCAATAAAATAGATTTTTTGGATAACAACAATAAAGCTACAATCGAGTTTGAAATATGGTCCATAGACTTACTTTTGTTTTATTACGTATAACCTAGTTAAATTTTTTACCGTTAAATGTTTACCTCAAAAAAGGAAATAATATAATAACGAGGCTACAGTATATAGGAGTACCAGTACCGAGTCAATGTGCAGGGGGGTACTTTTGTAGTTGGGGTAATATGTACATGTAGGTTGGGGTAAAAGTGACTAGGTAATCAGGATAGATAAAGAGTATATGCGTATGTAAAAGTGTGTGTGTTTGAGTGTCCATTGAGTGCATAGAGCTAGTGCAAGAGAGTCAGTMCAAAAKAWTTWWATAAATAGGGGATCAATGTAAATAGTCCGGGTAGCCATTTGATTAACTGTTCAYCAGGCTTATGGCTTGGGGGTAGAAGCTGTTCAGGAGCCTTTTGGTCCCAGACTTGGTTCTCTGGTACCACTTGCCATGTGGTAGCAGAGACAACAGTCTATGACTTGGGTGGCTGGAGTCTTTTACAATTTTAAGCGCCTTCCTCGGACACCGCCTGTTATAGAGGTCCTGGATGGCAGGGAGCTAGGCCCCAGTGATGTACTGGAACGTATGCACGCACTACCCTCTGTAGCACCTTACGGTCAGATGACAAGCAATTGCCATACCAAGCAGTGATGTAGCCAGTCAAGATGCTCTCAATTGTGCAGCTGTATAACTTTGAGTKTGAGAGCCCATCTTTTCAGCCTTCTGAGGGGGAAGAGGCATTGTCATGCCCTCTTTACGGCTGTGTTTGGACCATGACAGGACCTGCTCCCTATAGGCTCTCATCGTCGTCAGTGATCAGACCTACCACCAGGTGTCATTAGCAAGCTTAATGATTTTTGTKTTTTATTAGGATCCCCATTAGCTGTTACGAAAGCAGCATCTACTCTTCCTGGGGTCCACACAAAACAAGTAACATGACATAATAGACAACAGAACTACATATGTTTCAAAACAGAACACATAGTCCACATATAAATACATACAAAATCTCTAGATCAATTAGGGGAGAGGCGTTGTGCCGTAAGGTGTTGCTTTATCTTTTTTTAAACCAGATTTTCTGTTRATTTGAGCAATAATGGCTTTATATAATACAGTACACTTTTTTTGAATTTGTTCTGGATTTGGGGACTGTGAAAAGACCCCTGGTGGCATGTGGGGTAAGTGTGTGTGTCAGAGCTGTGTGTAAGTTGAGTATGCAAACAATTTGGAATTTAACAACGTTTCTTATAAAAATAAAAAAAAGTCAGTCTCTCCTCGACTCTTAGCCAAGAGCGACTGGCATGCATAGTATTTATATCATTTATATTAGCCCTCTGATTACAATGAAGAGCAAGACGTGCCGCTCTGTTCGTTGAAGTCATGCGCGGCCATGCAGTCGTGGGTAAACTGAGTACAGGAGGGGACTAAGCCTGCACCCGAGGGGCCTCCGTGTTGATGGTCAGTGTGGCAGATGTGTTGTTGCCTACCCTCAGCACCTGGGGTCGGCCCGTCAGGAAGTCTAGGATCCAGTTAGAGGGATGTGTTCAGTCCCAGGGTCCTTAGCAATAGTGATGCGCTTGGAGGGCACTATGGTGGTGAACGCTGAGCTACAGTCAACGAATAGCATTCTCACATAGGTGTTCCTTTTGTTCAGGTGGGAAAGGGCAGTGTGGAGTGTAATATAGAGATTGCGTCATCTTTAAAAATATATACACTACCATTCAAAAGTTTGGGGTCACTTAAAAATGGCCTTGTTATTGAAAGAAAAGCACATTTTTTTGTCCATTAAAATAACATCAAATTGATCAGAAATACAGTGTAGACATTGTTAATGTTGTAAATTACTATTGTAGCTGGAAATGGAAGAATATTTTTATGGAATATCTACATAGGTGTACAGGGGCTCATTATCAGCAACCATCACTCCTGTGTTCCAATGGCATGTTGTGTTAGCTAATCCAAGTTTATCATTTTAAAAGGCTAKCTGATCATTAGAAAACCCTTTTGCAATTATGTTAGCACAGCTGAAAAKTGTTGTTCTGATTAAAGAAGCAATAAAACTGTCCTTCTTTAGACTAGTTGAGTATTTGGAGCATCAGCATTTGTGGGTTTGATTACAGGCTCAAAATGGCCAGAAACAAAGAACTCTCTTCTGAAACTCGTCAGTCTATTCTTGTTCTGAYAAATGAAGGCTATTCCATGCGAGAAATTGCCAAGAAATTGAAGATCTCGTACAACGCTGTGTACTACTCCCTTCACAGAACAGTGCAAGCTGTCTCTAACCAGAATAGAAAGAGTGGGAGGCCCCGGTGCACAACTGAGCAAGAGGACAAGTACATTAGTGTCTAGTTTGAGAAACAGATGCCTCACAAGCCCTCAACTGGCAGCTTCATTAAATAGTACCCGCAAAACACCAGTCTCAACGTCAACAGTAAAGAGGCGACTCTGGGATGCTGGCCTTCTAGGCACTCTGTCCAGTGTCTGTGTTCTTTTGCCCATTAATCTTTTATTTTTATTGGATGATCTGAGATATGGCTTTTTCTTTGCAACTCTGCCTAGAAGGCCAGCATCCCGGAGTCGCCTCTTCACTGTTGACGTTGAGACTGGTGTTTTGCGGGTACACAGCATGGCAGCAGCACAACATGGTACAAACCTTATTGGGCAAAGACAACAGCACAAAGGGTGAGAAGGTAGAGACGACAATACATCACGRGAAGCAGCCACAACTGTCAGAGTGTCCATGACTGAGTTTTTGAATGAAGAGTTTGAGATAAAACTGTCCAGTTTGAGTGTTTGTTGCAGCTCGTTCCAGTCGCTAGCTGCAGCGAACTGAAAAGAGGAGCAACCCAGGCAGATGTGTGCTTTGGGAGCTGCAGCYAACTGAAAAGAGGAGCAACCCAGACAGATGTGTGGGGACCTCTTGAAGCTAGGGGGCAGAATTTTTATGTTTGGAAAAATAACGTTCCCAATGTAAGCTGCCTATTTCTCAGGCCTTGATGACCTGCCTAAGGCTGTGGAATACTGAACATAACGCGCCAAACAAATMGAGMTTTTTTAATATAAAAATKATTTTTAGCGAACAAAAGGAACATTTGTGTAACTGGGAGTCTCGTGAGTGCAAACATCCGAAGATCATCAAAGGTAAGCGATTCATTTTATTGCTTTTCTGGCTTTCGTGACCAATATACATTGCTGCTAGGTGTTCTTAAAGTTTTGTCTAGTGATCGATAAACTCACACAAACGCTTGGATTGCTTTCGCTGTAAAGTATATTTTCAAAATCTGACACGACAGGTGAATTAACAACAAGCTAAGCTGTGTWTTGCGATATTGCACTTGTGATTTCATTAATATAAATATTTTTTGCTTCTTTTTTATTTTTAATTTGGTGCTCTGCAATTCAGCGGTTGTTTACGAAAATGATCCCGCTAAAGGGATCTGTGTCAAGAAGTTTTAACAGAATGTGACTGGCAGAACGGGTGTTGTATATGAAGGATGAGGGCTGCAGTAGATATCTCAGATAGGGGGAAGTGAGGCCTAAGAGGGTTTTATAAATAAGCATCAACCAATGGGTCTTGCGATGGGTTGGGGGCAAATCTGATGGCCGAATGGTAAAGAACATCTAGCCGTTCGAGAGCACCCTTACCTGCCGATCTATAAATTACATCTCCAAAATTGGGCTCCCAAGTGGTGCAGCGGTCTAAGGCACTGCATCTCAGTGCTTGAGGCGTCACTACAGACACCCTGGTTCGAATCCAGGCTGTATCACAACCGACTGTGATTGGGAGTCCCATAGGGCGGTGCGCAATTGGCCCAGCGTCGTCCGGGTTTGGCGATGAGTTTAACATCGACCAGCCTCAGAATTTCCACTTCCTGTTTGGATTTTTTCTCAGGTTTTTGCCTGCCATATGAGTTCCTTGCTTATACCACAGACAATATTCAACAGTTTTAGAAACTTCAGAGTGTTTTCTATCCAATACTAATAATAATATGCATATATTAGTAAATGAGCACTGAGGAGCAGGCCGTTTTACTCTGGGCACTTTCATCCAAGCTACTCAATACTGCCCCTGCAGCCATAAGAAGTTAACTGACTTGCCTAGTTAAATAAAGGTTAAATCAAATATGGGTAGGATGGTCAACTGAATCAAGGTTAATTTCGCAGCGTGGTGAAAGAGGAGCGATTACAATAGAGGAAACCAAGTCTAGAATTAACCTTAGCCTGCAGCTTTGATATGTGCTGAGAGAAGGACAGTGTACCGTCTAGCCATACTCCCAGGTACTTGTATGAGGTGACTACTTCAAGCTCTAAACCTTCAGAGGTAGTAATTACACCGGTGGGGAGAGGGTATTCTTCTTACCAAACCACATGACCTTTTGTTTTGGAGGTGTTCAGAACAAGATTAAGGGCAGAGAAAGCTGTGGAATTGTTGGGGCGGTATTAGAATTGGAATGGGTCCAGGTTGTCTGGGATGATGGTGTTGATGTGAGCCATTCAAAAGCATTTCATGGCTACAGATGTGAGTGCTATGGGGCGATAGAATTTAGACAGGTTACCTTGGCATTCTTGACACAGAATGTTTTTAAGCTCATCTTCTATGTTTGACATTATTTATACATATATACTAGGGCCCTTCGCTAGGAGAGCAAATATGTTTATTTGCATCCAGTGAAATTCAAAGCTCTATTTGTCATCTATAATCGCCCCGTCTACATTTTCATACACTAAATTGTGTAGTAGACCTTTACAGTAGATCACAGTTCAGATTATTAACACCAATCCTGCAAGTTTGTCTAGCCTGGTAAGATACCACTCCGATCACGTTTCAGGTTGTAACTCCTTGGCCAATGGAGAAAAAAAATAGCAAACCATTCTCTTATAGGTGTCTTGTTTTAATGAGCATGAAAAGGAATGACTCTTTAGACTGTTAAATTATTGCATTCATTTAATAGTGCATACAATTCTTATTTTGGTTAAATATTGAGTAAACCAAACTATGGTATATTACACTTATTTGCTGTAGCTGTATAATCGTAATTTTCTTACCGCTGAGTCACAACATGGCTTGGCTTCAGAAGATAGTTTCTGTCATAGACTGTATGGGTTATAGACTGTTTACACCCCGACCCGAGTACTCTGGTCTGCCACCTCTGGGGCCTCATTTATAAAACTGTGTGGAAGATTCACTCAAAAGATGGCGTACGGACGAAACACAGAAAGTGCTTACGCACAAAAATATTATTATTTATAACACAGTGCGCACGCATGTCCCACGCCGGTTTCCCTTTATAAATCACAATCAACTCGAAATTTGGGCACGTGAGCGAGCGTCTTGTCCCACCCTTTTAACGCTCATAGTTGCCTATAAATAGTCAGTGAAACGCCCCTAATTAATATTCAGCCATACTGACTGCATGACGGCAAATCCCGACAGAAAGGCTAAAAAAGCAATGTCACACAATGTGAAATAGAAGTTCTTGTAGGGGAGGCTGAAGCAAAAAAATATCTTGTTTATTGGACACAGTGTGAGCATTACAAATGCTAAAAATGCATTAGTGGCAGCATGCCACTGCCATGCTGCCATGTGGCGGACGCTGTGAATGCTGCTGGCTCAGAAGGTAAAAAATACGTGGTCCGACATAAAGGCCAAAAGGCGCATAGCCTTACACAGACAAAGTGWTTGTGCCACGAMCGGGGGAAAGGGGACACCGGAGCTCAACCCCCTTGATGGGTGATTTGCCAGTATTATAGGGGAATCCCACCTGAGTGGAGTAGTGACGGAGGAGGACACGACATACAGGACGCACCGGATGATCCAGGTATGTAATTAGTATTCCCTCGTTTGAAAAGAGTAAACCAAATGCATTCAAGTTGTTTAAACATTTTATTTACACAAACAATTGTGACTATTGTTTTTAGTCCCTGCGGGGTCGGTGGTGCTGCAGCTGAGTACGCCCAGCCCTGGTGTCTCCCCTGCACCTCGTGCGTCACAACCCTCCACCCTCCCTCCGGTAGTGTCCTCACAGATGCAGTCCTGCAAACGCAGAGAGACACCATCGACGCTATTAACGAGGTTGCCAAGGAGTTGAAGTGGGACAGGCACGGCTTGGTTTCTGCGGGTGTAACCGATGTGAAATGGCTATTTAGTTAGCGGGGTGCGCGCCAACAGTGTTTCAATTGGTGACGTCACTCGCTCTGAGACCTTGAAGTAGTTGCAGAGGGTCCATGGTTCGAGCCCAGGTTGGGGTGAGGAGAGGGACGGAAGCTATACTGTTACATGGGTGCTTCTCTGTAAAATTGYGCCCAGTACAGCACAGAGATCCAAGAGAACAGCTCTTGGTAATTGGAACAGGCRCATAAACCACTCATCATTGGCCAGTAAATCTTCCATTCGCCAAATCTTTTAACCGTGCTAATGCGGCCATTGTGCGTCATTACGCATTGTAATTGCATACCTTTCTATACCCACCCATTCGATTGTCAAAGCTACCCAATTGCGTAACACCTTCAGGTGTGGTAATTACCCTGAGTGTAACTGACAATAACAGGGCCATTATCACATTGACAGTTCTGCGCAACGAACATGTGACAACAATATATGYAACTGCACTCGTATCTTCCCGACTGGAGCATCGAAAACYGCATCAGTTTAAACGTAATTTGTCCTACTGTTCACCTTATTATTTATGAGAATACATTTCATAACATGCAAGTATGGTTTAATAATTACAGAGCCAATTAAATATGATTCTCGATTAAACTGTACAACATATTTGAGGGATTATTTTGCAAAAACATATCTCCGTTTATTTATTATCCTAAGTCATGTTTTTTGTGTGTGCACTCCAGGGAACTCATATGTAATATTTCGATTTATTTTACACAATGGTATCAATTTCAAAGCGTTTCTCGWGTTTCATCCTTCTGCCATCGGAGTCGCGGGTTATTATTTATCCAATTTATGTGCGTACCTGTGGGTCAAAGTGTCCGTGGAGGACTGCACATTCTCCCGTCAAGTTAGTTAAAAAAAAAAAAAAAAATCACAAAGTTTGCTTAGAAAGTGGCGTACGCTTTCTTTTGTGCCTACGCAACGTTTATAAATAAGGCCTCTGGTCTCTTGGCCTTAACCTGTCTAGCCCCGGGGTTCCGCTAGCGGAACTCCTCCCACATTCCACTGAAAAGGCAGAGCGCGAAATTCAAAAATATTTTTGAGAAATATTGAAACTTTCACACATTAACAAGTCCAATACAGCAAATGAAAGATAAACATCTTGTGAATCCAGTCAACATGTCAGAGGTTTTTTAAAATGTTTTACAGCGAAAACACCACATATATTTATGTTAGCTCACCACCAAATACAAAAAAGCAGACATTTCTTTCACAGCACAGGTAGCTTGCACAAAACCAACCAAACTAACCAAGAACAACCAAACTAAACAAAGAAACAACTTAATCAGATGACAGTCTTATAACATGTTATACAATAAATCTATGTTTTGTTCGAAAAATGTGCATATTTGAGGTATAAATCATAGTTTTACATTGCAGCTACCACACAAGCTACCATCACAAATAGCACCGAAGCAGCCAGAGTAATTATAGAGACCAACGTGAAATACTAAATACTCATCATAAAACATTTATGAAAAATACATGGTGTACAGCAAATGAAAAGACAAACATCTTGTGAATCCAGACAATATTTCAGATTTTTTTAAGTGTTTTACAGCGAAAACACAATATTAGCATTATATTAGCTTACTACAATAGCCAACCACACACAGCATTGATTCAAGGCAACAGTAGCGATAGCACAAAACCAGCAAAAGATATGAATTATTTCACTAACCTTCATAAACTTCATCAGATGACAGTCCTATAACATCATATTACACAATACATATATGGTTTGTTCGAAAATGTGCATATTTAGAGCTGAAATCCGTGGTTATACATTGTGAAAACGTAGCAACTATTTTCCAGAATCTCCGGATATATTTCTGACACTCACCTATTCTGACCAATAAACTATTCATAAACTTTACTAAAAAATACATGTTGTACAGGAAATGATAGATACACTAGTTCTTAATGCAATCGCCGTGTTAGAATTCTAAAAAAACTTTAGTACGACATACAGCTTACGTTATAGCGAGAGAGCGCCCAAAATCTGGGCGGAAACTAATAGTAAACATTTTCGACAGAAATACGAAATAACATCATAAATGGGTCCTACTTTTGGTGAGCTTCCATCAGAATCTTTACAAGGGGTCCTTTGTCCAGAACAATCGTTGTTTGGATTTAGAATGTCCTCTTCGTCTGTTGATTTAGCAACCAAAACTTGCCAAGTGGCGCGAAGCTGTCCATCGTCACCAAACGCAGAGAACGGAACACGCCAAAACTCCCGAAAAATTTCAGATTTTTCACTTTCTGACAGGAAGTTTGCTGCAAAATGAGTTCTGTTTTACTCACAGATATAATTCAAACGGTTTTAGAAACTTGAGTGTTTTCTATCCAATAGTAATAATAATATGCATATTGTACGAGCAAGAATAGAGTACAAGGCCGTTTAAATTGGGCACGATTTTTCCCCAAAGTGAAAATAGCGCCCTCTATCCTCAACAGGTTTTAACACCCCTATGGAAGTTCCGTTGCTCCCGCTCATCCCAGAGAGGAAGAGGCGAAGCGGGAGGGATAATTTGGCCAAAAAACTGTCTTCGCCAGCAGGTGGCGATGTTCTTTTCGGTCACCAAGCGAGGAGTTTTTGTGTGGAGGTCGATAAGAGTGTCGAATTTGGTCAAAAACAAAAAAGTAATAGCTTATTTGCTACGTGATGTTTATTTGATCAAATATAAGTTTCATAATGCTTAGGTTATGGGTGRACTGATATAAGTAGGACACGTGACATCCCGGCAACTTTGAGAGAAAAAAACCACTACACATCTCAAGATGGCTATGCATATAGTAGCAGAGTATCTTTTTATTTTATTTTTATTAACAACAAATCAATACAGGAAGTACATGTGGGAACACGAGTGTACATATAAATAATATACAAAGGACAATTGGGTGGGGGGCAGGGTTGGGGGGTACAATATCACATTACACAAGGACCTTAAGGGACATACATACACTTATTATTCTAACAGCTTTTTTGTTAGAGTATTTAATTGTCTTAAAATACAGTTACATTTATTTTTGTAAGATAAGAAAATGTGGTGTTTTGTTTGTAAATTTACATTTGTGAATATGAAACTTGGCCAAAAGAATAATGAAATGAATTACATAAAAATGTTTCATCTTATTTCTATCGTAGGTAAAGAATCCAAGCAGTACATCTCTCCACAATAGTGTAAGATCTTCATAAATGTGTTAAATTATAAATCTATTGATGTCTTGCCACAGTTTTCTTACATGAATACAACGCCAAAAAAGATGCAACACTGTTTCCGGGTGGTCATTACAAAAGGAGTAATTAGAGTTMATGTTTTCCTTAAACTTCTTCATATAGTGGTTGGCAGGATAATCTTTATGAGTAATTTTAAAGGAAACTTCATTTTGTTAAGAAGTAGGTATGTGTGGCAACATCCAAACTTTTCCCCAACAGATATCAATAAATCCATTCCAATAAGGCATGACATAAGGTATAGATACATCCTGCTGAAACAAGGTTCGTATCGCTCGGTTGTTGAATGGACCAAAAAATAATCAAATCTATCCTACTGATAAGTCAATAGGGTCAACGGAKGGTAGGMTCTGAGGGTCAGGTCTTGACACGTCCCTGAATAATAAAGCAACACCTGAGGGAATGGCATCTAAAACAATTGCAAAATCTTTAAGTGTTATAGGGACCTTGTAAAGTGATAAGACTTCCTTATAACTGAGTAAAAGACCCTCTGCATTTACCAGTTGGCTCACCAATAGGATATTATTTCGGAACCAATACTCTAAAAACAAAGAAGCATTTTTATACAATATATCCTGATTATTCCATATATAATATCTGTGTGGAGAAAAATTKTGCTTATAAATTAAGGACCATYACAAGAGAACCTGCCTATGAAAAGCAGAAAGTTTCACTGGAACTCTGTCAATATTATAATTGCAAACCAACATGAAGTTAAGGCCACCAAAAGTAGAGAAGACATGATGAGGAATAAAATTCCACATAGAAGTGGGTCTTCTTAGGAATTGTTTTATCCAATTGATCTTAAAAGTATTATTTAAGGTAGTAAAGTCCAGAAAATTCAGCTCACCATTTTCATAAGTGTTCATTACAACAGTTTTCCGYATGTAATGGGTACGGTTTCTCCACAGAAAGTTGAAAAGCATCTGGTCTATCTCCTTGCTTATTTTACTGTCAAGATATAAATATAGAGCGCCATATGTTAGTCTAGAGATACCTTCAGCCTTGGTTATTAGTACTCTTCCTTTTAWAGATAAGTCCCTCTGTAGCCATTGATTTAGCTCGCAGACTTTCCAGGAGATGACAATGATCCTGAACTCTCTGTCCTGATAGGAGCAGACTACTACTGGCAGATAGTATCAGGCAGAGTGGAGCGACTGACGGAGACGCTGGTTGCTTTAGAGAGCACCTTTGGATGGTCGGTGCAGGGACCRGTGTTCATGTCAAGTGTCGCCGAGGCAACCTGCATGTTCATCCCACTTGATGAAGACACACTAGTCTCCAAACAACTGCATGCATTCTGGGAGCTMGAGTCTCTGGGTATWATAAGCGAGAAAACACAGAACCCAGAGGAAAACGAGGCTCTGCAGAGGTTCGAGGAAACAACCACCTTCAAAGATGGGCGATACCACGTGGAGTTGCCATGGAAACGAGAAATGCCAGAACTCCAAGACAACTATAGAATCGCCAAGAAACYSTTTGAAGGTCTGAAGAAAAGACTGAAGAAGGATGTGACGTTGTARGGCAGATACAATGAAGTAGTAGAGYACTACTTACAACAGYATATGGCAGAGGACGTGCCCAAGGACAACGCATCAAGCGCAGACAACGTAAAATACTACTTACCTCACCATGCAGTACTCCGAGAAGATAAGGTGACGACAAAACTGAGAGTGGTGTTTGATGCCTCGTCCCATGAAGATGGCTGTCCATCCCTCAATGACTGTCTACTCACAGGACRGAACCTGAATCCGGATCTGCTCAGCGTTCTGATAAAGTTCAGACTACATGAGATCGCATTCATGGCAGACATCAAGAAAGCTTTCCTGCAGATATCCCTAGCAGAGAGAGACAGAGACGCCGTGAGATTTCTATGGCTCACAGGCCCACCAAGGGGAGAAAATGAAGAGGAGCTGCGTGTGCTGAGGATGAAAAGAGTGGTATTTGGAGCTTCCCCAAGTCCATTCTTGCTGGCAGCTACAATCAGGAAGCACCTGAAACAATATGAAACAAAACAACCAGAAGTTGTAGAGATACTGAGAGAGTCACTCTATGTAGATGACTTCATTGCAAGTTCACGCAATGTTGAAGAGGCTTTCCTTGTGACAACAACTGCAAAGCGAATGCTGTCGATTGCAGGCATYGACCTCTGCAAGTGGATGACCAACTCTCCTGAATTGAAAACAAAATGGGAGGAGAGTACGACAACTGACCACCCGTTGACGCTAGAAACACAAGGATTAGTGCTGAAGGTTTTAGGTTTAGTATGGAGACCGGAAACAGATGACTTTGTGTTTGACCTCAGGCCGCTACTGAGCATTCTAAAGCAAAAGGAAAACACAAAGAGAAGTGTTCTACAGTCGTCTGCACGCATCTTCGACCCTCTTGGTTTCCTGACCCCCTTCACCAGAACTACCCCAGTTACACCAGCTCACCATACCAAGGTGGTACAGAACAGACATGCGGCCACAGAATAGCCACACCCTGAAACTACGCTGTTCTGTGATGCAAGTGAAAGGGCTTACAGTGCAGTAGCTTACTTGCAAGGTGAATCACAAGACAGGGAAACAACAAGTCTAGTCGCATCCATGTCCAGGGTAGCCCCACTCAAGAAAATGACGTTGCCACGCCTGGAGCTCATGGGAGCTGTGATTGGAGCGAGACTAGCAAACAACCTGATGACCACACTGAAAATGTAAGAAAAACAGATCAAAATGTGGACAGACTCGATGATCGTGCTGCATTGGATTTGCAGCTCAGCTCAGAAATGGAAACAGTTTGTTGCGAACAGAGTGACGGAGATCCAGTCCTTGACCAATCCAGAGTCATGGTCACATATTGAAGGGAAAACTAATCCAGCTGACCTCTATGGCACCAAAATATAGAATAACTATCTTCAAAGTAATGACTCGGGACGTCGGGTTTGATATGAAAGCTTCTTTTAGTAATAATACTTGTTCACGTTACATTTACAAACTTTAGATTCTACAGAACAATGAATAATGAGTTGCTAGCGCAAAGGAGTCAAAATAATCACCTGTCAATTGCACTTAACTAGTGCGTTCGCTCTCTACTTCCTGTCGCAAGGCATTCTGGAKCTTGCAGTCAAAAGCCTAATTCAATACTAACCAGTACAAAATATGTATGTAGTTCTTTCAATCTCCAACACACAAATTCTAATACAATTACAAATATCTTTAGATGGAGCTCGATGAATTAACTTAAACATTAACTCTGTAACCCATTAAAGTTACAACAGTATCATCAGCCAGCTGGCTTATAATAATTTCTTTACCAGCTAAGGAAATACCTTGTTCAGGACTATTATTTAATGAATTTGTAAGAAGTGGGGTGATTAATAAAAACAGGTACGGAGAGATAGGACAACCTTGCCTAATTCCTCTCTTTAACTCAAATCTAGGTGAGGTGCCATATTTCAATTTGATAGAGCTGTTACCATTTGTATAGAGAGTCTTAATAGCCTTACAGAAAAAATCCCCAAAGCCAAGTCTCTCAAGGGAGTGAAAGAGGAACTGATGCTCTACTGTGTCAAATGCTTTATAAAAATCAAAAAAATTATATGAAGCTATCCTCGGTTATTAGGTCTGAGTAGTCAAGTATGTCTAATACTAGTCTGATATTGTTAGAAATATGGCTGTTCCTCATAAAGCCAGACTGTGTTTCATCAATGATTGCATCCAGGACTTCTTTAATTCTTTTTGCAAGTAGTAAGGCTAAATCTTATAGTCATTATTAAGAAGACAAATTGGACGCCAGTTATCAATGAGCAGAACTTCTTTTTTAGGCTTATGTATCAGTGTTATTAACCCCTGACTCATTGTAGGAGGGAGAACATTGTTTTTAATACTCTCTAAAAAGACTTCAAATAGGAAGGGAGCTACTTGTTCAGAAAATAATTTGTAAAATTCTTATGTAATTCCATCAACACCTGGTGATTTATTGTTCTTTAGATGTTTGATAGACTATAATCTCTTCAACTTTGATGGGTTCATCACACTGTTTAGATTCTATATCGCTGATAGAGTGAACATTATTCAGTGAGTCAAAAAACATATCTGTGGATTCCTGACAGTATGTAGAGCTATACAATTTCCTGTAAAAATTGCTACAGTATTTAACGATTCATTTTTGGTCATCTGTAATAACACCATCAATGTTTAACTTATGGATAGTGTTATTTGTAGAGTGAAATTTCTRAAGTCTAAAGAAATAGGATGAATTCTGTTCTCCCTCCTCAATCCATTTTTTCCTAGATCTAATAAAGGCTCCTTCTGCTTTTAATCTATATATATTATCCAGTTTTTATTTTGTAACTCAATCAGTTCCATCTTCTCCTCCCCCGAGAGGCCGGCTGGGGACSTCTGAGAACCGGGAAGTTATCTTAATGATCACCTTTTCCTCCTCAGCTCTTCTGGACTTAGCAAGATTACTACAATATTTTCTGAGGTATTTGGACACCTCAAATTTAAAGAGCTCCCAGTTCTTGCAATAAGATTTTTTCTTCACAAGTGTAGCATAGCTAAGCATAGCATAGCATCTCTCTCCATTGAATTCAGGCAGTTGACGTCAACACCACCATCGAATATTCAAAAAAGTATTAAAATAGCGAGATGTATCCACCAATCCAAAGAGAGGAATAGGCCAGAGATTGACAGCTTAGTCCTTAGTGAACTATTGTGCAGAGCACCGTTGAAAAGGATACCTTGGTCCCTGTATAAATAAAGGTTAAATAAAAATAACCAGAGATTTATAAACACAAAAATATCAATAGTAAGCAGTAAACAAAGTATACTATATCTGTTGTGTGTGTAAAAGGTGGGCCTACTCAAGGTACAGGAAAATAGAATGTGCAAAACCATGTAGCTATTTGTTGACAGAGGAATTTGTTGACAGCCAGAGTGAGTGTCCTCTGCATTATTCATCCATAATTACTGGTGCAGACATCTGTGATGATGAATGTTCTCTCATTGGCTTGTCAGCGCAGTCTGCACAGTGCACATGCTTCCAACAGCTACAGAGCACTCTGAGCATTTTTCTTTAGCTCTTGGGACTGTACAAGCTACCTACATTTACATGTTTGTAATTTAACGGACGCTCTTATCCGAAGTGACTTAGTTAGTGCATTCATATGAAGATAGCTAGGTGGAACAACCACCGATCTCAGTCATAGTAGGTACATTTTCCTCAATAAAGTAGCTATCAGCAAAAACTGTTAACTGTAAGTGTTAGTATTTTTGGGGGGAGTATACCCTTTTTGAAGCGGTAGGGTTTCTGATGTTTTCAGAAGATAGGCAAAGAAATTAACTTTATGTCCTGAATACAAAAGCATTATGTTTGGGGAAAATCCAACATAATACATCACTGAGTACCACACTTCATATTTTCAAGCATGATGGTGGCTACATCATGGTTATTATGGTTCTGGTTCTGCTTGTCATCGGCAAGGACTAGGGAGTTTTTTGGGGATAAAAATAAACAGAATAAAACAAAGCACAGACAAAATCCTAGATGAAAACCTGGTTCAGTCTGCTTTCCAACATACACTGGGATACAAATTCTCCTTTCAGCAGGACGAAAACCTAAAACACAAGGCCAAATCTACAGGAGTTGCTTACCAAGACGACATTGAATGTTCCTGAGGGGCCTAGTTACAGTTGACTTAAATTGGCTTGAAAATGGCTGTCAAGCAATGATCAACAACCAACTTCACAGAGCTTGACATTTGTTTTTAAGAATAATGTGCAAATATTGTACGATCCAGGTGTGAAAAGCTCTTAGAGACTTACCCAGAAAAACTCATAGGTGTAAACGCTGCCAAAGGTGATTCTAAAATGTATTGACTCAGGGGTGTGAATAGTTATGAAAATAATATTTCTGTATTTCATTTTTTTTTTTTTTTCAAAAACGTTACAAAAAAATACATGATTTCACTTTGTCATTATGGGGTATTGTGTGTAGATGGATGAGAGAAAAATATATATTTAATCCATTTTGAATTCAGGCTGTAACACAACAAAACGTGGAATAAGCCAAGGGTTATGAATACTTTCTAAAGGCACTGTATGTCTCCATCCTAACAATGGGATTCGTTGTCCACAGAGTGGAAATGGCAGGCTGTCGCTCTGTATTTGATTGGGTTACCCTTCCAATGAAGTAGCGAGTGTTCTGAAATTGACTTGTTGGTTCTTTTAATGGGCGGCCAGACGTCTCGCCGGGGGCAGAAGATTGTTGTTGCATTTTTTTTTCTCGCTTCTGACTAGCTATCCTCGGCTGGCCATTTGATTTGTCTCCATACAGATTGTCAAAGGGCAGGTGGGTCACGGTTTTATATTATTGTTCGAATTTATTTTGTGGAAATAAAACCAGAATAGTTTATATTGAAATAATGTGGTAATGGAAGGATAACGTTACAAACTGGCAAAGTAACATTTAGGAACGAATGACAGCTAACTTGTAACGTTAGATTAGCTATTCGCTAGCTAAGTTAGCTTTTGCGTAAGGTCGCTAACGTTAGCTAGCTGGTGAGGTGACCGTTTTGCATCCCGAGACGTAACGGGACCAGTAGCTAAGCTGGCTAGGTAACGTTACCTTTTATGATATGTATTATTCCTAACATATTTCGAAACAAACAGTAACGGTGTTGTCAGTGTTAATGTGACTGTTCCTTTAAGCTAGCCTATGTAGCGAGTTAGCTAACATCATCGCTGATAATTCTGAACTCGGACGATATGTAACTGAAGTACCGTGCGTGAGTTGAGAATTCTCAACTAGCCTCGCTAGCTAACTAACTAGTTACGTTGAAAATAACTGTCTGTTGTTAGCAATGTAGTTAGCTACAGTATCTAGCTATCGTTTAACGTTACAGGAAGGGGGTTCTTTTACTTGCGAATGCAAGATAACGTTAGCTAGTAGCTCTTCAGGAAATGACTAATTTATAGATATAGCCCCCATTCATTGTTGTCATTATTCCATATTAATATTAATTATCAACATGACTGGTTAATAACACTTCATTGAATCAACTCATGATATCATGCAACCAGTCCAGTGAAGTGGTTGTTGGGCCTCAGTGGGAAAACATGGCATGTGGTGATCTCCTGTCAAACTCTCAGCTGTCATACTTAATATAGAACGAGAGAGAGTGGGAGGTAGGGTTATTTTGTGGGGCAGGGTCTTGCACATTTAGGGTGCTGCTGTCATGCATGTGCTACAGTATAGCCTAATAACAATACTTTGACCTAAAGTATGTATCAGAAGAACACTTTTACCTGTGCTGTTCCCATGCAGGATGTCAGGATGGATGATGGCCCAGCCCTGCCAGACAGCTTGGTGCTGGAGATCTTCCTGCGTCTCCCCCATGACACTGTGCTGAGTGCTGGCCTGGCCTGCAGACAGTGGTTGGCAGTGTCCAAAGATGAGTTCCTGTGGAGGGAGCTGTTCTACAGCTACTATAGGATCCCCCGCTCTGTGCCCAGACACCCTGGTAGGTCACATAGAACACCAGGTAGTAGGGTTGGGTTAATTCCATTTTAAACCCAACCAATACAGGAAATTATGTTGATTTCAGCAAATTAATGGTTCCATCATAGGAAAGGATGGACATTTTTCAACTTATAAAGGAGGAAAGTATTGTACTGCAAAAATGAATGTGCCAGGCCAGCACACAGTGCCCTTGTCCAGCTCCTACTTGAGGTATGAATTATTACTGATAATTGTCACTGATATCTTGTGTTCTCGTGTTAACTGTTGCTTATTGTTGTGCAGTGGCTTGAAGTACTGTCGTCGCCAATTTGCATAGATGTTTGACTTCTTCCTCCTATCTCTGTCCCTAGCTTCTCTGTCATGGTACAGGGAGTTCAAGCGTCTGTTTGACTGTATCCCCTGTGTGGAGGTCCAGACTCTGAAAGAGCACCATGACCAGGTCCTCCACCTGGCCTTCTCCCATCGCGGACACCGCTTTTCCTCCTGCTCCAAAGACTGCACCGTCAAGGTCCGTCACATTATATGACTGGAGAAGACCATAGCTTTAGCCTAGGGCCAGGGATAAGCCAAATAAATATGTTGTATTCCACAACAACAGTTGCAAGGATACATTTTTGCCCCAAGGCCAATGTTAGCATAATAGCCCAAATGGATCATTGACTGCTGTTATGCAAAAACTAAAATATAGCTATATGTCAATATTACAGCACAGGAGCCATTGTGGACCTTAGTTTCAAGTTTGTAGTGCCCAAAAATGTGATGTAGGGGAAACAAATGTAATTGTTGAGATTTGCACATCGTAGCTGTAAACTTCTCAAATCATAGTTTATTGGTCGCGTACACAGTTTAGCACTTGTTATAGTGGGTGCAGCGACATGCTTGTTACTAGCTCCTAGCAGTGCAGTAAAAATGTCAAACAAGTACATTAATAATAATCAAAAACTATAAATCACGAATGTCAGGATGAATCCCGTTAACAACCCTAATATACTGCTTTTCTCATTATCTAACATCCTCCTCTCTCCTGCCTGTGCTGGTTAGCTTTGGGACACAGAGCGGCCCGATGGCACCATCACCATGGTGCACAGCTCCAGCATGCGCCAGTTCAACTGGGGCTACACCCAGTTCTCCCAGTTCAACGCTGACGACACCCTGCTACTGGTGTCTGGAGTCTACCTGGGCTCTCATCACTCCTCCTCTGGGGAGATCGCTGTCATCAGCTTGGGTAGGACACACACACACACACACTCTCTCTCCTGCTGTTTCTCACTCGCTTTTGTCTCCTTCCTTGTCTCTCTTCATCTACTCGCTCTTTCTCTTGTGCTTTCATTGGTAATTTTTCTGGAATGTGCATTACAAAGCCCAATTTCCTTTGTTAAAGGCCAATGACTTAATTCAAAACGCAAGTTATCCTCTCATTAGAAATGTTTTGGGACACAAAATGCCGTTGAGTCACAATGTCGGTGTGTCATGTGTGGGACATAGATGTGTGAAGAAATGACATACGCAGGCACACTAAATGGCATACGCAGGCGCACCTTAATTTTCACCCTAACAACAAACATTTCCTCACACTGTCTTTTTACATGCAAAACAGGTCTTTAAAGTTACAAATTTGCTCTGACACACCCAAGCCAGAACATAGCTACTACAACCAGTGGAGGCTGGTGGGAGGAGCTATAGGAGGACAGGCTCATTGTAATGACATAAATGGAACGGAGTCAAACGTGGTTTCCATATGTTTGATACCGTTTAATTTATTCCATCCAGCCATTACAATGAGCCTGTCCTCTTATAGAGGAGTTGAAATGTGTTGTAGGCTAAATGTAGATGCCAAGTTTCAGTTGCAACGGGTCATTGCTGTAGCCTACAGAGAATGTCATCTTGGTTGTCAAAATTATTTGATAAAGGATTCACACACGGGTAAATTACCACTACAGGACAATAGGACAGACACAGGATTAGTAGAGTCGTGCAATGATTCTTTACACTATACTTGATTATGTCACAAACTGAAATAAGGCAAACTATTAGCATTTTTGCAATCAGGAAATGGCGGAGTGATTTCTGCATAGTGCATCTTTAATATTTGATCTGTCATACCTATGGTATACGGTCTGATATACCACGGCTGTCAGCCAATCAGCATTCATAAATATAAACTGGGTGGTTCGATTCCTGAATGCTGATTGGCTGACAGCCATGGTATATCAGACCGTATAACACGGGTATGACAAAACGTTTATTTTTTACTGCTCTAATTACGTTGATAATCCTGTTTGCACGTGAATTACTATAGATAAATCCAAAAGGAGAGTTTGAGTGATGATAGTTGGACAGAGAATGTCAATCTCTGAGCAAGAGGGGAAAAAAGAAGGGGGGAAAATCACTTGGATGAACGCTTGCTAGGCTATTTTCTGGCAGTCATATGCCAGATGTTAAGACTACAAACCATTATAAATTGCCTATTTGTTAGATTTATTTCAATAGGCATAGGCTACTGACTAAAATCTGGGTTTATAATTGCAATTCAGCTTTGCCGTGGTTTGCTGCGCTAGATGCAGGTAGCCTATAGGCCAACATCTAATTTCAGGGGAAAATCCACAACGAAACTGACATTAAATGTGGAGAATTATACATTTGCGATAGATCTGTCACCATGCTCACAATGGATAACTTCCAATTTAATTAAACATTACCATTTCATAACTGCATAATAACACAAGCCTACAACAACAACAAACTGAAGTGATAGACTATTTATTAAATCCGTTTGCCTGCTCCATGTAGGCTACACAAGTGGCACATTGATTTGCAATGACTCCAGCATATTGTAATTTCAACATATTTATTGTATCAAATGGTAGGCTACAGTAGTCTACAATGGCATATAAATAAATAGCCTACTTGATGGCCAACAGATGCAAATGTTTCATTCTCAACATTTTAATCAATGTCATTCCCCATAACAGAAGCTCAAGAGGGAGTTCCATAACTTTCATTTCAAATTTCCACTCGCACAGCTCTCGAGACTGAAGAACTAGTGAGCACGCGTAAAACCCTTCGCTTGATACGGTTTTCCATAAGAAAAGGCGACTTTAAAATGCCGTTTACTTTAAACCATCACAGAGCGAATGTATCTAAAGCGCTCTAGTGAGCCTAAAGTCATTTTCCAGTGCTTTGTCGCTGTTATATCAGTTCTACCGCGTTAATGTTTTCTGGAAAAAGGGTTGGAAATAGGTATCTCCATAATGACAATCTAAATAGCCTACCTAGAAATGGTAAAAAGTTGTCACGACATGCGCGCGTGCTGCTCAGTCTCCGTGACTCTACAGCGCTTTCTCAACCAGTGATCTCAACACACCCTTCCGGCCTTCCCCACCTCTCGTTCACTCATTCAGTAACAGCCTTCTCACTGCCTGATAGTCAGCAGCAGCAGGTCATAGTGAAATATAATAATGACAAATGCCATGGCGGCAGCGATGCAATTTAGAAGTAGCACAAAAACCCGAAACCCGCGAGCAGTACATTTTTACCCGCAACATCGTTTTCAAAATCGTCCTATTTGGCCGAAAAACTGCGGACATGGCATGTCTGGTACAGACCCGTATAAATTGTCTGATCGCCCTCTAGTGGCAAAAGTAAGAACTGGCCAAAAAGGCAAAGTCGGAGGAGAAGGAAGAAAAAAAACTTTCCTTGACAGAATAATTAGAGGCATACTAAGACAAAATAAGCGTGACACATTGGTGCAGGAAATTAAGAAATTGATTTAAAATGCTGAAATTAAACAATTAACTATGCTAATTAGGAAAGCTGTGTGCATCAAGAAAATGGTTGCCTGTCTCAAATAAAAGCCTGTCTCTAAGCGCCTGTTGTGTTCAGTGATTTAAGTAAATAAGTGCTGGGGCTATTAATGGAAGTTTTACGGTAGGCWATTTTTTAATATTTTTTTATTATTTGTTAATGCTATATACAACGTCCTATGTACATAAGTGGACATTCTATGAAGGGGCATATTATTATTTTTTATAGTAAAACAATGACCAGTTTGGGTTGCAGTGGTAAAAACAAACATATAGTCTGTCTGGCCCGCAAATTAGTTCTTGTTTTTTCAGTATGGCCCATGCGGTGATTGAGTTTAAGTGATCATTATCCGATGTGGATAACATGGAGAACCATAACGGTGTCTTGTCCTGTCCTCCTCCACAGAGAACTACACCCTCCTGTCACGTGTGAGGAACAAGCCGTACGATGTGTTTGGCTGCTGGCTGAATGAGACCCACCTCATCTCTGGCAACCTGCACTGGATCGGAAACATGACCTCCTGCTCTGTGCTCTGGCTCAACAAAGCCTTTCAGGTCGGTTCCATACATGGTCAAAATGTTATGGTTGGTAGAGGACAACAGTTCTTGAACAATTTATATAGTGACCATTTTGACTGGATCATTGTATGACTGGTCAAACTGAGCCAAATTGTGGATGTCTCGCACAGAATTAATATGAATTAATCAGTTTCTTTGTCTGGAGATTTGGTCCATGTCAGCTCTCTCTCGCTCTCCCCTAGTCAGAGCTATCAGCCCCCTAAGTATATTTGCTTAGGTTCCTTCCAGTCTAATGACCTGTATGTATTTCACTGTGCCATGTGTGTACATGCATGATCCTTTCTCTCCCCAGGACGTGGAGTCTGAAAATGTCAACGTGGTCAAGCGGCTCTTTAAGATCCAGAACATCAACGCCAGCACCATCCGCACCGTGATGGTGGCCCACTGCCGGCGCCACGACTCCCCAGACCTGCTGCTGGACTATGAGGCCCAGGCTCAGAGCCAGCCCCTGAGTCACCAACCCCTGCTCTTTGACCTGGGCACCACTGACAGCGAGGAGGATGAGGAGGATGACGAAGAGCGCCGGAGGGAGATGAGACTGCAGGGTCTGTCAACAGCCCACCTCCCTCAGCTCACCCCCTCTGGGCTGGAGCATGTCATACAGGTGAGCACTCCCAAAGGTTGTGTGTTACATTAGAGTAGGCCAGTATGAAAACATGGATTTCCGTGTAACAAATGGAAAGTCTACGAAATAGACTATCCGGATAGTTGAAATTACAAAAAAGTAATATAAATAAATGCTCTGGACTCTCTTGACCAATCAAAATGACACAAATGCACATGGCAGAGAACAGGCTGCTTTTCTCCGCTAGTGAAAAGTCAGATTTTTGCCATGATGGAACTGATTCAGTTAAGGTTTTCCTGGTGAGTGTTTTGCATTGTCTCAGGTCTTGTGCAAACTCTGTTAGTTGCGTGTCTGTAATTGCCATTTGGAACGGGGAGAATAGCATACCGATGTCAGGGCAGACAGGGGGGCTAATGCCGCGTTCACCTGCTCGTCAGAATTTCACATTTCCTAGTTGTGATGTCYGAAATGTGACTTTGTTTCATTCATATGCTTTTTGTCAGGAACAATTCTTCAACCAATAAGATTCTAGCAAACTTGATAAGCTAGGTAACATTTCTAATAATAAAGTTAGCTTGCTTTACATTGACAATATGGTCAAACTAGCTACATTATCCATATTGATTAGGTTGTAGCAGTCAACAAAAAAAAATTTGTTGAAAAAGTCAGTGGTGAAACGTCGCAACTCGGTCCACTTATAATTCTGATTTGGAGGGTCGTTCAAGTGAAACTTCCCAGTTGGAACTAGGAATTTCCGATAACTCCGATAGCATGTGAACGTGATATAAATGCACAGCAGTAGCTCAACGCACGTTATAAAAACTACATCCAAAATGTTTTATTAAATTAAAGGCCCAGTGCAGTCAAATGTGATTTACTGTCTTTTATATACACTAAGTGTACAAAACATTAATATTGAGTTGCATCCCCTTTTGCCCTCAGAACAACCTCAATTCGTCGGTGCATGGACTTTACAAGGTGTCGAAAGTGTTCCATAGGGATGTTCGCCAATGTTGACTCCAATGCTTCCCACAGTTGTGTCAAGTTGGCTGGATGTCCTTTGGATGGTGGACCATTCTTGATACACTCAAGCTGGTGTGCCTGGCACCTACAGTACTACCATACCCCATTCAAAGGGACTTAAATCTTTTGTCTTACCCATTCAATCTCTGAATGGCACACATACATAATCCATGTCTCGTGGCTTAAAAATAATTTTTTAACCTGTCTCCCCTTCTACGCTGATTTGAAGTGGATTTAATAAGGGATCATAGCTTTCACCTGGTCAGTCTGTCACGCATGTTTTGAGGCTATAGTTTGTAAGAAATTGTAAACAAACATTGGAGTAAAACAAGCTTATATTTTTGGTTCTGATGGGTAATGACAGTTGAACTAAGCTCATGAGGCATTTATATGTTTTTATATGTTCTCTTAAAAATCAATGAGTATAATTAATTCATAAGTCCAAAAATCGATGTAGCAACTCCTGATTTCCCCATTTAATTGTTATCCAGAAATTATTTAACTTTGAGATAAAAAGTCCAATGCAGCCYTTTAAGTATTTAAAATGTCATGGTATATCCTTTTAGGTAACAATGTCACAAGGATAATTACATTTGTAATAACTTTTTCATTTTGAAAATAGGCCCAAAAAATAAATATAAAAAACATGGCCACCCACTCAAGTAATCGAATACTAACATCTGTTTGGATATTCGATTAACTGCCCATCCCTAATCTTGATTTGGTATTCGCTGATCCTTTCTCCCCTCTCCCTCTGGTGCCCTCAGGGTCGTCACAGTGAGGCCCCCGAGGCGAGGGAGCTGGAGACCAAGTGGGCCCGGCTCATGGCTAGAGCCCACACCAAGGCCCCAGACCCCAACGTGCTCTCCTCGGCCCCTGGGGACGAAGAGGATAAGACCTACCTGCTCTTCACCACTGGCAGCCTTACCTACTCCCCCCACCAGATCGGCATCAAGCGGATCATGCCTGACCAGATGACCACGTCTGGGCCTGTTTTGGGGGAGGAGCGCAGTACTGACGAGTTCTTTGACTCTTTGGACCATGTGATCGACATTCACGGCCACATCATCGGCATGGGCTTGTCTCCAGACCACAGGTGAGTGAGTGTTAGTCATGAGTAGCAGTGTGAAGAGGCTGGATAACTTGGTTGCATGGCTACAGGGGCAAAGATGTGGCAGGAGGAGTGTACCTGAAACCCCTTGAATGACTGTCATAGTAACTATTTGTCTTACAAAATCACCTTGCTTTCCTCACTTTGTTTTTAATGCCGAACAAGTACACCTTGAACAAGTATGTCCATGCTGTTGTCCGTCTGTCCAGGTATCTGTATGTGAACAGTCGGGCGTGGCCGGCGGGCTGCGTGATCTCTGACCCCATGTCTCCGCCCCCCATTGCCGAGGAGATCGACCTGCACGTTATTGACCTGAAAAGCCTGCGGGAGGAGAGGCGGAGCCTGAGGGCCCACCGAGCCTTCACGCCCAACGACGAGTGCTTCTTCATCTTCCTTGACGTCAGCAGAGACTTTGTGGCCAGGTACGTATGTCAAGTCTGCTCTAACATTTACAGGCAGTATGGGGTCGCTATGGTTGTGTTTTATAAAGAATTTCAGATCCCTTTTTAAAAGTTGTCTGTGTAAAGATATTGGGTGTTTGTGTCCGATACTAACAGGGAGAAATTGTGTGGATTATATGAAGAACATGTCTTACCATATGCAGATTTTCTAATTTGATAACACCATAATCCTGTTCAGAATGAGTTTTATGAAGTTGAACTGAGCACAGAAATCACCTACTTTAGTCATTCACCAGTGACTGGTCTATCGCTCTCCCCCTAGTGGTGCAGAGGACAAACACGGTTACATCTGGGACCGCCACTACAACATCTGCCTGGCGCGGCTGCAGCATGACGATGTGGTCAACTCTGTGGCCTTCAGCCCGGCCGACCAGGAGCTGCTGCTCTCCGCCAGCGACGACTCCACCATCAAGGTTTGGCGCTCGCCACGCATGGTCCGCCTGGCCCAGACGCCCGCCCGCCCCCCGCGCCCACGCAGCCTCCTCTCCTGGCTGGGCCGCAACAAGAAGACCACCTCTGTCAACGGGAAACCCTGAGACAGGCGGAAGGGGACTGGAGATAGTGGGGGGAAAAGACTCATGGGTGACGCACTTTCCAGTAGTTATCTTCAGTGTGGGCAAATCACACTTTTACCTTGAACTCACTGTGTTATGGCTGCCTACACATTGTGGTACATATAACATCACTAATCACCAAGGACGTGTGAGAGCTGGGGTAAGCCAGAAGGAGATGCAACAGTCCCCTCCATAAATGTCATTATTTAAGGTCACACCTAGCAAGGTGAATTGATTCTACAGTGAATATCATACTGTACAGACAAGTTCCTCCTGGACCTTTGCAAAGTCTGGGGGGAGACATTCATTTGATATAATGATCATGTTTCCAATTATTGAATGAACTACTAGAGAAGAAACATTGGAGAGGACTTCAGGAGAGAAAATTATAGTTTGTTCACTAAAGGAAGAGGAGAGATGTGGACACTAAAATATGGTCAAAGATCACCCCATTTCTTGTCTTCGGTTTTTATGTATTTCGCTCTGTGTCAATACACGAGTAATTATATATATTCTTTCACGTTTTTTTTATGTTGGGTTGTACCACCACATCAGTGTTGTCCTCAGATCTGCAATCATGACATCTGAAAGGATCTCTCATTGGAGGTAAGGTAACTACAACCTTATCCCAGCTTTCGTCATGCATAAAAACATGTTGTAAAAGTTTGTTTTTAAATGTCTTTCTCTGTTTTTTTTTGTTTTTTTTCACAGGCTATTCTGCAACTTTACGCCAGCTTTGAGTGACTTTTTTTTAAAAATAAATAAGAAATTCCTATCACTTTCATGATAGGTTCAATCTGTGAGTTCCTTGTCTTTAGTTATGATCAGAGCCAAACACACAAGTACTCAACCAAAGACAGATTCAACATATTAAGTTACCACAATTTCTTTAGGATAGATGCAAAATAKATTTTATTGTCAAAAGATCCATTATGTTTCAGGTAGTTTGTATTTTCTCCACAGTCAGTTATTTAGCTGTATCAGCTATAGGACTGTGGCAGTCATGAAATTTAGTCAGCTGTTTGTCATGCAAATGACTGCTGTTCTCATGGTAATGGTCTGTTAATTAAAAAACACGTTTAGCATCTCCATGAAAACAACCTGCTGCAAGCCGCTGATGCAAGCCTTTGGAACATCTACGTTTAAAAAAAAAAAGTAACAAATCCACTTAATATACCACATCACAATACAAACGTTTTAGGCAGGTCTAAAGAAAATGTATTTCAGAAGGTCAGAATTAGTTGGCCTACTGTGTTATTTGGCTATGGGATGTAGGCTAGTTTGTTTAGCAGACAGGATATGCTAAAGTTCCATGCCATTATTTTCTTGTAAGAATATAATTGAACTTAGCTGAATAAAATAAAGGATATTTTTCCCATTCCAGAGCGAGTGTGCATATGAAGTGGCTATGTTGAGTGTGAAAGTGATTACAGGTCCTACACACTTTGGCAACTTTAGTTGTGAATGATACAAAACTTGGAATGTCTTAGAAATATAACAATTCTCTATTACTGAGCTATTCAAAATCAAATACTAATTTACTATAATTGTAGGCTAACTAAGCCTGCCTGCACAATCAATGAACCAACAACATCACTTAGGCCTATATGCTCTCTCCCAGACTCATGGATAGAACGTTTGGAGCGTAGCATCAGGTAACCAGTCCATCCAGTATGCATCATAATACAGTCCACACTCAAAGGCCATTACTAGAATTTGTTTAATTTGCGTATACGTTAGACAAAGTATGTACCAAAGACATCTTAAATTTGTTTTTTTCAGATTTTTTTTCTGTCACGTGTACTGTGAGGTAGGCTATTACTTGTATAATGGCACCTGTGTAGGTTGGTGGAAATCCCCATCACTGAGAATGAGGGGGTCATCATTCTGTAGATGTGTGGAAATTATCCAACCATTATGTAGAATATAATAAACTACATTTCTCAATCTGACTCCAATATGTGAATACATGCAACAGGCCCTGTACATCTCTGGAGCAATCTAGTCAAGGTAGCGAGCCTTACATCACATCTCAGTATGACTATAATGAGCATGTCTAACTTGCACCATTATGCAGTTATTAAGAGATACATATAGCTAATTGTGGCTATATTGAGTCATCATGCTGGGTCTCAGTGCCTGCACGTTGCAAGTATATCACCTTCTCTCACTCTTCCACTACAACGGTCTTAAGTGAGTTGCGTACTAACAACGCATGTCCAGAGTGCATAAGAGATTAAGGGTATTTTTACATATAGTCCTCTTTAAATGGGGTGGCAGGTAGCCTAGTGGTTAGAGCATTGGGCCAGTAACCGAGGTTGCTAGATCAAATCCCAGAGCAGACATGGTAAAAAATCTGTCATTCTGTCCCTGAACAAAGGGCAGCTAACCCACTGTTACCGGTAGGCCGTTATTGTAATTAAGAATTTGTTCTTAACTGACTTGCCTAATTAAATAAAGGTTAAAAAAATGAATCCAACTCAGGGGTAAAAAGAAAAGCTAAAGAACTCAGTCCTTGACTTTAAACTCTTACCAGGTCACTTCACCTATTTTGTGCTCCGAGTCCTCTTTGCATTCATATTGCTATGTTAAGGGACCAACATCCTTTTCCAACATTCACTCAATGCACTCTGGGTTTTTACAAAGTGCAGGACAAGTCATTCCACCAGAACATGTTATTGGACAGCTACAGTATACCCCTTTCTGTGTTTACAAATATTGCTGCATATTGCAAATCAACTAAACTCAGCAACAACAAAAAAAGAAACATCCTCTCACTATCAACTGCGCGTTTATTTTCAGCAAACTTAACATGTGTAAATATTTGTATGAACATAACAAGATTCAACAACTGAGACATAAACTGAACAAGTTCCACAGACATGTGATGAACAGAAATGGAATAATGTGTCCCTGAACAAAGGGGGGGGGGGGTCAAAATCCAAAGTAACAGTCAGTCTCTGATGTGGCCACCAGCCGCATTAAGTACTGCAMTGCATRTCCTCCTCATGGACTGCACCAGATTTGCCAGTTCTTGCTGTGAGATGTTACCCCACTCTTCCACCAAGGCACCTGCAAGTTCCCGGACATTTCTGTGAGGAATGGCCCTAGCCCTCACCCTCCGATCCAATAGGTCCCAGACGTGCTCAATTGGATTGAGATCCAGGCTCTTCGCTGGCTTTCTTACTGCCGCCAAGAGTCGAACACATCTGTGCGTGATGGCAGTGTGTTGTTTACTTGAAAACAACATTTTGGAAGCTAATAGATTGCATTTAGTTAAAAGATTAGACATAATTGTAATCAGAAGATACTATTAACATGTAAATATGATTGTTAACAGAATGCACAGCAAAATGCAGATTAAATTAAAAGTTGTACACCCATAGAGCTAGAATTGATTTTGTACCTGATGTTGTGATTCTCACCAAATATGTTGTTGTCTTCTCACACTATTCAAACCCCACAAGTGAATATAACAGCTTATGTAGCTCTCTTTATAGATCACATATTGCAAACAAATAATCTGAACTAAAATCTCCACACATATTTTGGAATTTCTGTGCTTCCTTGACAATCGCTAACAAATATCCCAAAACAGCATGTTTTTTTCTGAGAGCCTGCACATCATCATCTTCCCTCTTGTGTGGTTCCAATGTGAGAGGTTATTTGTATTTGTATTTTTTATGGACCCCCATTAGCAGCAGCAGATACTCTTCCTGGGGTCCAGCAAAATTAAGGCAGTTTATACAATATTAAAAACATTACAATACATCCACAGATTTCACAACACACTGTGTGCCTTCAGGCCCCTACTCCACCACTACCACATATCTACAGTACTAAATCCATGTGTGTGTATAGTGCGTATCTTATCACGTGTGTGTGTGTGTGTTTGTGTCTGTGCCAATGTTTGTGTTGCTTCACAGTCCCCGCTGTTCCATAAGGTGTTTTTTTATCTGTTTTTTAAATCAAATTTGACTGCTTGCGTCAGTTACTTGATGTGGAATAGAGTTCCATGTAGTCACGGCTCTATGTAGTACTGTGTGCCTCCCATAGTCTGTTCTGGACTTGGGGACTGTGAAGAGACCTCTTGTGGCATGTCTTCTGGGGTATGCATGGGTGTCCGAGCTGTGTGCCAGTAGTTTAGACAGACAGCTCAGTGCATTCAACATGTCGATACCTCTCATAAATAAAAGTAGTGATGAAGTCAATCTCTCCTCTACTTTCAGCCAGGAGAGATCTACATGCATATTATTAATATTAGCTCTCTGTGTACATCCAAGGGCCAGCCGTGCTACCCGGTTAAGTGAGTATTTTGTTCCAAATACAATGCTTTTAGTTTTAGAAATATTTAGGACTAACTTATTCCTTGCCACCCATTCTGAAACTAACTGCAGCTCTTTGTTGAGTGTTGCAGTCCTTTCAGTCGCTGCAGTAGCTGACGTGTATAGTGTTGAGTCATCCGCATACAAAGACACTCTGGCTTTAGTCAAAGTCACTGAAGTCTAACAAGACAGCCCCCACACAATAATTTTCTTATCAATTTCTCTCAGCCAATCATCTGTCATTTGTAAGTGCTGTGCTTGTAGAGTGTCCTTCCCTATAAGCATGCTGAAATTCTGTTGTCAATTTGTTTACTGTGAAATAGCATTGTATCTGGTCAAACACAAWTTTTTCCAGAAATTTACTAAGGGTTGGTAACAGGCTGATTGGTCTGCTATTTGAGCCAGTAAAGGGGGCTTTCGTGAAGAGGGCACGACAAAGCCTATTCCCCCTCAGCAGACTGAAAAGATTTGGCATGGGTCCTCAGATCTTCAAATGGTTCTACAGCTGCAACATCGAGAGCATCCTGACTGGTTGCATCACTACCTGGTATGGCAACTGCTCGGCCTCCAACCGCAAGGCACTACAGAGGGCAGTGCGTACGGCCCAGTACATCACTGGGGCTAAGCTGCCTGCCATCCAGGACCTCTACACCAGGCGGTGTCAGAGGAAGGCTCTAAAAATTGCCAAAGGCCCCAGCTACCCCAGTCATAGACTGTTCTCTCTACTACCGCATGACAAGCGGTACCGGAGTGCCAAGTCTAGGACCAAAAGGCTTCTCAACAGTTTTTACCCCCAAGCCATAAGACTCCTGAACAGGTAATCAAATGGCTACCCAGACTATTTGCATTGTGTCCCCCCCACCACCCGCCAACCCCTCTTTTACGCAACTGCTACTCTCTGTTTATCATATATGCATAGCCACTTTAACCATACCTACATGTACTTACTACCTCAGTTAGCCCAACTAACCGGTGCCTGTATGTAGCCTCGCTACTGTTATTTTTCACAGTTTTTTTACTGTTGTTTTTTATTTCTTTATTTATCTATTGTTCACCTAATACCTATTTTTTACTTACAAATTGTACTGTTGGTTAGGACCTGTAAGTAAGCATTTCACTGTAAGGTCTACACATGTTGTATTCGGCGCATGTGACAAATAAACTTTGATTGGATTTACTATTCTTGGGTAGCGGAATGACTTTGGTTTCCCAACCAGGCCTGAGGGCACACGCTCTCTGGAAGGCTTAAATTGAAGATGTGGCAAATAGGAGTGGCAATATCATCTGCTATTATCCTCAGCCATTTTCTATCTACGTTGTCAGACCCCGGTGGCTTGTTATTGTTGATAGACAACAATAATTTCTTGACCTCTTCCACACTAACTTTACGGAATTCAGAAGTACAATTATTTTCTTTCATAATTTGGTCAGATATACTTGGATGTGTAGTGTCAGCGTTTGTTGCTGGCATGTCATCCCTAAGTTTGCTTATCTTGCCAATGAAAAAGTCATTAAAGTAGTTGGCAATATCAGTGGGCTTTGTGATGAATGAGCCATCTGATTCAATGAATGAAGGAGCTTCCCAAAATGCTTTTCTTCCCAAAATGTCATTTAAGGTGCCCCAACGCTTTTTACTATCATTCTTTATATAAAGTATCTTTGTTTCATAGTGTAGTTTATTTTTATTTAGTTTCGTCACATGATTTCTTAATTTGCAGTACGTTTGCCAATCAGTTGGGCTGCCAGACTTAATTGCCATACCTTTTGCCTCATCCCTCTCAACCATACAATTTTTCAATTCCTCATCAATCCAAGGGGATTTAACAGTTTTTAACAGTCATTTTCTTAATGGGTGCGTGCTTATTAGTAACTGGAATAAGTAGTTTCATAAATGTGTCAAGTGCAGCGTCTGGTTGCTCCTCATTACACACCACAGCAAATATTATTTACATCATCAGCATATGAATCACCACAAAACTTATTGTATGACCTCTTATACACTATATTACACCCAGCCTTTGGAACTTTGGTTTTCCTAGATATGGCTACTATATTGTGATCACTACATCCTAATGATTTGGATAGTGCTTTAAAGCAAATATCTGCAGCATTAGTAAAGATGTGATCAATACATGTTGATGATTTAATTCCTTGGGTTCTGGCAGAGGAAACGGTGTTGCAGTATTCTAGTATCAGGTGCGGGAATAATGACAAGCGAACCTGAGTGGCTTTGTGTTCATATTGCCCTAAAAAAGGGAACCGGACCGAGAAGTTCAAGTGCACAGAACTCAGACCACATCACGAGATGGTCTCAGTTCGGTTCGCTTCTGGGGCTCTTTAGAGGGGTATTAGTTCCTTTGGAGTGTGCACACTGAAAAAATGATTAAGCAAACTGCACTTAGTTCACAAAAATTGTCTGAAAGGGACCAAGTGTGAAAACATCTTGAGGTGATTCAATGGTCAAGTGGAATTTTACTGCTGGTGTGMCAGTAATAAGGTCACTGCAACAGCCCTAATCAGGTACAACAGTCATTCATTTTTTTGGAACATATTTCTCACACACACACACACAAAATCTTAGTCTGTCAATTTAATGGATGTGGTAATTAAAGATTCATACTAGATCTACATGAACACATGCAGAAACGTAATCATAAATGCTTAACCATAAGTGCTTTAGTAAATCACACATAGATAACGAATGACCCAGAATAATGTTAAGTGAAGGCGATCTACTTGTAGCATGTGTTAATGTTTAGATCTATATTGTCTTTCTTCACTTTACACAAGAAAGAGAGCCTGTCACAAGTAAATAACATTCAGAAACAGTCCATTGTTATATTCAATACAATTGCTTATATCAGGGATTGGCAACTTTGATGAGGGTGGGGCCAACAAAAAAACAGAACTAATGAGGGTCCACAGTTTCCTTGTGGCTCTGCGTACCCACATCCATACACACCCCCCCCCACCCGAACCAATTATTTTCTTTATTGGTCCACAGGCCTACAAAAGGGGACCGCGGGACACCAGTTGCCCATCCCTGGCATATATAATAGCTTGCTAAAGGGTATTTATGAGTGAGCTCACTATCTAGAAATAAGCTTGTTATTTGAGAGTAAAGATGCATTTAGTATTTGAAAAGAGAAGGAGCTTCCTCAGCTTATCACTTTATAACATAGTTATCTTATATAATTCATTTATCATATGATAATGTATATATATATATATACAGTAATCCCTCGTTTATCGCGGGGGTTACGTTCCGAAAATGACCCGCGATAAGTGAAATCCGCGAAATAGAAAACTTTTTTTTTTTTTACAATTAGCAACTATTACATGTATACAAATACAGTGACTCACGTGTAGGCCGTTTCGTCGACATTATGGGTTTAGGAGATGTTCGAAATTACAAGATAATTTGGCCAACTTAATGTAAATTTGCCAAGCTGTTTTATGTACGTACACATAACTGCACGAGACGACAAAATGATAGCACAATTCGTAGCATGTTTTGATACAAGAAGCGGGAGTGAGTTTTTAGCGAATCAGAATGCAGAGCACAATGCACCAAAAAAAAAAAAAAAATGCATTATGAAAATCCGCGAAATAGCGAATCCGCGATAAGTGAACCGCGAAGTGGCGAGGGATCACTGTATATATATATAATAATGTATTGAATCATATCTTTACTTTATATGCCTATGCTGTGGTGTACTTATGCACACCATACAGTAGTGTATATACAGTGCATTCGGAAAGTATTCAGACCCCTTCCCTTTTTCCACATTTTGTTTCGTTACAGCCTTATTCTAAAATTGATTAAATCCTCATTAATCTACACACAATACCCCATAATTACTTGTTTACAAAGTTATAAAAAATGAAGAACAGAAATAACTGATTTACATAAATATTCAGTCCCTTTGCTATGAGATTTGAAATTGAGCTCAGCTGCATCTTCCTTCCATTGATCATCCTTGAGATGTTTCTACAACTTGATTGGACATGATTTGGTAAGGTCCCACTGCCTGCTTGGAGTTAGCTAACATGCACCTAAAGGACTCTGACCAAGATTCTCTGGTCTGATGAAACCAACATTGAACTCTTTGGCCTGAATGCCAAGCGTCACGTCTGGAGGAAACCTGGCACTACAGCATCATGCTGCATCTGCTCTTTCAGTGGCAAGGACTGGGAGACTAGTCAGGATCGAGGAAAAGATGAACGGAGCAAAGTACAGAGAGATCCTTGATAAAAACCTGCTCCAGAGTGTTCAGGACCTCAGACTGGGGCGAAGGTTCATCTTCCAACAGGACAACGACCCTAAGCACACAGCCAAGACAACGCAGGAGTGGCTTCGGGACAAGTCTCTGAATGTCCTTGAGTGGCCCAGCCAGAGCCTGGACTTGAACATCTTTGGAGAAACCTGAAATTAGTTGTTCAGCAACACTCCCCATCCAACCTGATAGAGCTTGGGAGGATCTGCACAGAATAATAGGAGAAACTCACCAAATACAGGTGTGCCAAGCTTGTAGCGTCATAACCAAGAAGACTCAAGACTGTAATCGCTGCCAAAAGGTGCTTCAACTAAGTACTGAGTAAAGGGTCTGAATACTAATGTAAATGTAATATTTAAGTTTTATTTTTAATACATTTGCAAACATTTCTAAAAACCAGTTTTTGCTTTGTCATTATGGGGTATTGTGTGTAGATTGATGAAGAAAAAAAACTATTTAAACAGTTTTAGAATAAGGCTGTAACGTAACAAAATGTGGAAAAAGACAAGGGGTCTGAATACTTTACGAATGCACTGCGTGTGAGATATGTATGTATATATTATTTAGAGGCAGTGGTTATCTAGCCGGCTAACAGCATTAGATGTTAAAAGTATATTTTGCCGGTAAGGTTACTCATTTTCTAGTGAAAAATACTTTCGCAAACATTTTTATAAAACATTAGCAAATAACACTACTGATCTTTTAAAATCAGTGAGAAATAGGCTGAGCGAGAGGGCCAATAGAACCCCACAGTGAAGGTGTCATAATACCCATAAAACCTAGCGGTCAAACAGGGAAATGGTTCCAATCATTTTCACACTATTCTTTTTTCCCATAGGGGATTTTAGACACACTTAAATTCAGGGATGTTTCGTGTAGGCTTACCCTGGCGGGACATTTTGACAGCCACATAAATCTCTGTTGGACAAGGTGACTTATCAATATATTCTGCTCTATTTACTTGCAGAAAATAAATTACTAATTGGCATCAACGTAGACATAATGCAAAACTACAAATCCCTGCAAGCTCCTGCACGTCATCTCTAGGTGACACCTTTGCTAAAAGGTATTGTGTCAATTTAAAACTAGACAGTTCACAGAATTGTCCATTTAAAGAAATGTAGCCAATTTATTCATTACTACATTCCGCTAACATTAGTTAATCCAGACATTATTACCTTTGCCTCGATTCGGCAGTCTCGTCCAGATAATCGTGGCATTTGTAGTCCTTTATGATAGCCACATTAGCAGCTAATTAGCATTGAATTTGGGGGGGGTAAATACAGGTGAGTATATTTATAAAAGTCACCTTGTCCTAGAGAGATTTACACAGTTATCAAAACGTCACGCCAGTGTAAGCCTACATGAAACAAACCCCTTATTTTAAGTGTTTCTAAAATCTCCCATGGGACAAATTAATGGTGAAAAAACGATTGGAACCATTTCCCTGTTTGACTGCTAGGTTTTATGGGTATTATGACTCATACTGTGGTCCTCTATTCAAGCATTGGTTCAGTCCACCACAATTTGCATGTTTATGTAAAGGACGTTGAGACTTATTAATTCAAGGCAATGGTGTCCAATCTACTGATCTCTCTTTTCGTTACCAGTGAAGGGCGCTCCATTGTCCCATATGCGAGATCTATTTCTGACATCCACTATAAGTCTCTGTAACTATTACTTTAAACATTACAGTGTGAACTATGGTGAACAATACGTCACTCGTAGATGGCCCATATGGGGGGGCTAGACCCTCCATTGCAATCTGATTACCAATATGTTGGAAATCACCTGTAAATGCCTTATCATGCAACTGGTGGTGCCTCCTGCACACTTGATGGTTCCACAATTTACAATATCTATATAATCCTGCAGATCTGACGAACGCTTGAGATAGCGCTCTCCCTGAGAGAATTTTTGACCCACCTGAGAGAATGCAAGTTTTCATTCAAATGCTGTTAGCTGGCTAAATAGACACTGCCTAGATTATGCTTATAATTATATTATATTATTTAATAGTATTATATAATTTAATGTATTTTATGGTCATAAGTCATAATTTTGTGTGTTCTTCTGCTGTGCATTTTTGGGCCTTTAACTACCACTTCCAGTTTCTTCAGATCTTTGACTACCACTTCTAGTTTCTACAGGCCTTTGACTTCCACAGTCACTACAGGCCTGTGAGGTCTACAATGGCCTTGATGAAAATGGTGTCATCCCTAAGATAGGAGCTCTTGCCTGCCAGTTTAGCCAATGGGCAGAAGAGTGGGCAGCCACTGGCTATGTTCATCTCACTGATTGGTCGCTGGAAAGAGGTGGAGCTTACATCAGGCCGGAAGGCATCAATGATATGCTCCCTGTTATTCTGATCCAGCAGCATCAGTGTCACCTACAGGGAAGAGAACAAGGAAAGAGGACGGAGATTTAATATTTAGTTTTTACTATAATGCATTTTGTTGTAGTTACTAATGTTAGACACAGGTAACAGCCAAAATAAAGGAAACACAAACAAAGTGTCTTAATAGGGTGTTGGGCCACTACGAGCCAGAACAGCTTCAATGCACCTTGTCATAGGTTCTAGTGCCTGGAATTCTATTGGAAAGCTCATGCTTTCAATAAACTTTGTATCCCTTATTTACTCAAGTCTTACCTTCTGACTGAAGGGCCATTTGAGAAGAGCGTCACACTTGCCCCTCATCACCACGAAGAAAAGAGAAAGGTGAGTCCCTCGACCCGTTCCGTCCCCATTCAGATACAGTCTCAGACACATCTTATAGCCATATTTACTTGAGTAGAATGCTACGGGATAAGAGGAACTATATTAGAATCACAGTATGTGCATCTGTGACTTATTGAGTCACTTGTGGTAAAAATGAGTGCATGCTTGTGGAATTACATTGCCATAAATGTGCATTTCCATAGAGTATGGTATACTTATGATACACTAAAGAGCAAGGACATTAAAGGAAAGATATCATATCAGATTTTCCTAAATGAAAATAGGATTTTCAAGTCAAAGCCAGTCAACTTGTAACTGCAGGCCTTAAGGACCGGTGAATAACATAAGAATAAAATAATCAGGGCAGATCTAACCTGGTGAGAACATAGCGGGTGTTCGCCCGGCCACAGCGTCCTGGCGGCGGCGTGAGAAGTCGGCGATCTTCCAGACAAAGACACCATCAAAGGTGCAAAACTGGAGTTCTCTCAGAGTCTGGTCTGTCTCAGCCAGTTGTAGGTCCCGCATGGTGAGAGTACGCTCTAGTTGACGTACCTTGTTGCCGAGGTTCTCAATCTTGTCTTGGTCTAGACGATGTTGCCGCGAGAAGGCCTCTAAAGTGAGAGAACTCCTCTCCACTTCCCTGTTCAGTACACACACTATATTCTCCAGTGCTCTCACCTGCAGGAACACAACACAGAGAATACAATGAAGACAAGTCCTTCATTATGTGTTACTGCATCTGCAACATCGCTGTATAGATTAGTATTCAGGCCATCTGTAAGAGTTCAATAACAAGTAAGATGCCAATCCATTTTATCATTTAACAGCTTGGTTGACATTGTTCTGTTAAACAAGGGAAGCTTTAAAAAAATATATATAAGACAACAATAGCTTCCGTAGTATTTCCTATTCATCAAATGCATCAGACCAAATTAAGCCCACCTTGTGGTCAAGACCAAAGGTCTGTCCGGAGGCAGCGGCTCCTCCCCCATCTATGGCTGCAGTAGCTGTGGCTCCATCCTCGGGAGCGCGGTACAGGCCCAGCCCAGAGTCCTCCTGCCACTCCCCCAGCCCTGGGGCCTCTGGACGCTGAAGCCTCACCAGAGGCATCGTCGCCAGGATCAGACGCATGTGCTCCATGACACTAGTCTGCTCGTGGTCACTGTGCTTCCCATTATCAATCTGTGGTGACACAACACAAAGCGTTAAGCACATTGAGTTAACTAGTCTGTATCATACTGTTCAGTGTCAATTTTAGATGCCCTTCAATATTGAGATTCAAGCTGGAGTTCAATTGTAGGGGACTGCACATAAAGCTCAGAACATTTACTCTCAAACACTTGATGTCTCTTTTGAGACGTCTCTCTGTTGAGGGTGTGTCTAATACCCAAGAAAATATGTGGATACCTGCTCGTCAAACATCTCATTCCAAAATCATGGGCATTAACATGGAGTTGGTTCCTCCTTTGCTGCTATAACAGCCTCCACTCTTTTGGGAAGGCTTTCCACTAGATGTTGGAACATTGCTGCGTGGACTTGCTTCCATTCAGCCACAAGAGCATTAATGAGGTGTTGGGAGATTAGGACTGGCTTCGCAGTCGGCGTTCCAATTCATCCCAAATGTGTTCGATGGGATTGATGTCAGGGCTCTGTGCAGGCCAGTCAATTTCTTCCACACCGTCTCGACAAACCATTTCTGTGTGGACCTCGCTTTGTGAAAGCCGGCATTGTCATGCTGAAACAGGAAAGGGCCTTCCGCAAACTGTTGTTGCCACAAAGTTGGAAGCACAGAATCATATAGAATGTCATTGTATGATGTAGCATTAAGATTTCCCTTCACTGGAACTAAGGGGCCTGGCCCGAACCATGAAAAACATCCCCAGACCATTATTCCTCCTCCAAAAATCTTTACAGTTGCATTCAGGCAGTAGCATTCTCTTGGCATCCGCCAAACGCAGATCCGTCCGTTGGACTGCCACAACGATGAAGCGTAAATAAACACTCCTGAGAACGCGTTTCCACTGCTACAGAGTCCAATGGAGGCAAGCTTAACACCAACAAACAATTATTGTGCTGATGTTGCTTCCAGAGGCAGTTTGGAACGCAGTAGGGTTTGGGTGAGTGTTACTAGGTTGGATACTACTTGTGCCTCAACCAAGAAGTTGCCACAAGTGTCTAATTATAGAGGTCTAACTATAAACCAAACAATCAACAGAACATTGTTCACTGTCTGCATGCCATGGAGTAGTCAAGGTGACTCAGAAAAACAAGAGGAAAGAGGGGATTTTTCTTGATCCAAACGACTACAAATTTWGCCAGATTTATTTGACTGTCAAATGAGGGCAAGTCATAGGAAAATACTGAGAAAAACAAACCAGTTTCCTCTGACAAACAGGAAACCGTAATCAAGAGCTGTCTGGGACATTACAATCAAATATATGCATTTTTCAAATATCTAAGAAGGCCATCATCATATACTGTAGATAAAACCTTATCTGAATAGATATATTTGATCTTCTATACACACCACAACCTTGCAGCCGACCTCACTGAACGGACACGCAGTCTTAGACTTGGCACAGGATCTGCTGTGATCTAGAAACTGCAGGGAGAGAAGAGAAAGAGAAAGATCAGGGTTATGGAGATTAAATTGGGGCTTAACCCTGAAAATAACCAGCATTATTTCAAATGTGAAAGTAGATGACTGTTGAGACAGAATAAAATAACCTAAGTTCAAAGGGCTAACTCAAACAAAGTGCCACTACCTTCTTAGTTCTGTTATGAGAAGACTTCATAGTGAGACCTACTTCGACTAAAGAGTGATAAATGAGTCTGTTCATGCTCTGGCCTACTCCACTTGACTAGGCAACAATGTATATTTATTGAAAGCAGAAACTGTACAGCACCAAGGCTGATAAGATACGATTAAAGGACACAGTAGAGGACAGACCTTTTCCCGTGGGATCTTTTTCTTTCCACAGTCCTTGCACTGCATGGGAAACTTCTGGCAGATTTCATCATGAGCCTGTAATAGATAAGGAGTGGGAGTTGGTATGAGAATATCAGTTCATCTCAGAATCAACACATTCCATAACCATCTCATCAGAATCGGACTCTCTGGAGTACTGTATCCACTTGTACATTTGTTGGCCATTGGTGTTCTCCAAATAAGCGTCTCACCTTGATTTCCTTGAAGTTGAAGGAGACTTTGCAGTACTTGCAGTTCAATGTCCTTGCTTCACATTCTCTCTCATTATGCCTCTCTTTTTCACTGCGCAGGATAAGGACCTGGCAGGTTTCACATGGTACTCGTTCATACTCACACTTGCCCTCGTGTTGTGCCTGGGAAACAAAAACAAAGAGTTTTACCACTGACCATTTGCAGAAACGTGTAGCAGTATTAACCCAATGAGTCCCACCGTAACACCGGTGCGTTTTTGATTTTAACCCCTTTTAAACATAATGTGTTTGAGCTACAGACAGTTTGGGTTGTACCATTGGATTTCTTCTGCATCCATAGATACCAACCATTAATCTGTGGGATTAACAGGGGCTAAACGAGACCAGTGTTTTTGAGACAATGGCGGATCCTGAAGGGGACCGGGCCAGGTCTTTTTTTCTCACAGAAAACGTCTGTAGAGTCCTAATGGTTTGAGCTACAAACTACTAAAAGCTATCTATGAAAAGCTGAGACTCTCACCAACATGCAACATGTTCTGCTCTATGATGCTCACAAGCTACACAAGAGTGGTGTTGGATTCGGGTAAACTTTGAACATTGAGATATTAAAGACATGATAGATCAGACGCATAGTGTATAAGGAGTGAAAGATAATGGMTCTCTGTAGAAAGAAAGATGGCTTTGGGAATGTGTTTGGTGGACGGGAGGAGATCACAGCATTGCTATAGAGGAAGCGGATGGACATCTGTGGATTAGGCGAAGGAGGGGTTGAGGTCAGGTCAGATCCCCTGAAGGGAGTAATAAGGGTTTACATCCTATTACCCTCTTCCTGTGGAACCATAAGATGTTAACCTCTTCAGTCCCGAAATCCCAGCAAAAATAGGCTTTTCATTTATCTGACCTTCATTTATCTGCATGTCCAGCCCTTATATTTAGCCTCACAATGAAGTGTTTTACTATTTTATTTTCAGGACAAACAGGGCTACAAGTAGAAAACAAAACAACTTGACATAAACAGTTGCATTCATGAGTTTTATAGACAAATGTCAATATAAAAATAAGGTCTGTCAAAGCAAAAACATGATAAAAATGAATTTATATGAATGCTGTAAGTACAGAAATCACTGGGAAATCAATGTCCAACTATTCAGTGACAAGTGTTTGGAGCTTGACAGTAACTATGTGAGCTAATTACAGTATTATAGACACTATGTCCTGGGATTTCCTATGATCTATGTAGAATAAGAAAGGACAACCAAAACCAGCCACTGTAGTCTGTGTTAATCTTTATCCTTGCATGCATTTGCATGTTTTAAGATTGAGCGTGCAATATATACATTTCCTTGTCAAATGTAATGTCAATGGAAATTCCTGACACAAAAAGAGTGGCTTTAAAGCAAATGCCATTTAGAAGTAATTAGCTGAGCCACTTCAGAAAGAAAACCAGAGAGGTGAGTATACCAATTAGAGAGGTACCAATTAGAGGTGAGTATCAATCATGCCTATCCAGAGCTTTCCTAGATATCACCGCGCCCTATCGGATCTTGAGGTTGGCTAAACAACCTATGCCCTCTATTCAGGATTGGACAGAATCTTAGAGGTCCTCTACGCTCAAGATACACAGTGCATTCGGAAAGTATATGCACAGCTATTTTCAGGTCTCTCCAGAGATGTTCGATCGGGTTCAAGTCCGGGCTCTGGCTGGGTCACTCAAGGACATTCAGAGACTTGTCCCGAAGCCACTCCAGCGTTGTCTTGGCTGTGTGCTTAGGGTCGTTGTCCTGTTGGAAGGCGAACATTCGCCCAAGTTTAAGGTCCTGAGCGCTCTGGAGCAGGTTTTCATCAAGGATCTCTCTGTAGTTTGCTCCGTTCATCTTTTCCTCGATCCTGACTAGTCTCCCAATCCTTGCCGCTGAAAAACATCCCCACAGCATGATGCTGCCACCATCATGCTTCACCGTAGGGATGTCGTCAGGTTTCTTCCAGACGTGACGCTTGGCATTCAGGCCAAAGAGTTATATCTTGGTTTCATCAGAGAGCCTTGTGGTTCCAAACTTCTTCCATTTAAGAATGATGGAGGCCACTGTGTTCTTGGGGACCTTCAATGCTTCAGAAATGTTTTGGTACCCTTCCCCAGATCTGTGCCTTGACACAACCCTGTCTCGGATCTCTATGGACAATTCCTTCGACCTCATGGCTTGGTTTTTGCTCTGACATGCACTGTCAACTGTGGGACCTTATATAGACAGGTGTGTGCCTTTCCAAATCATGTCCAATCAATTGAATTTACCACAGGTGGACTCCAATCAAATTGTAGAAATATCTCAAGGAAACATGATGCACCTGAGCAAAATGTTGAGTCTCATAGCAAAGGGTCTGAATACTTTATATAAATAAGTTATTTCTGTTTTTTTTATTTGTAATAAATGTGCAAAATAAAATATATATATTTTTTCGCTTTGTCATTATGGGGTGTTGTGTGTAGATTGATGAGGAAAATGTTTTATTTTCGAATAAGACTAACGTGGAAAAAGGGAAGAGGTCTGAAAACTTTTCAAAAGCACTGTATCCACTCCCATGGGGATTTCCGATGAGTTGGTTGCCCCAGCCAACTCATCGGAGGCTCCAGCTAAGAAACGTGGGTGTTCCAACACTGGCAAGCAGGCGAAGAAAGTAAAACATTCTAAGCTTCTGCCCATGCCTGGGTCCAGTTAGACTTCCGACCCGGTTCTTTCAGCCCTCGTAGACAACAAAGTTAGACATCTAGATTGCCCTTCGTGTTGTACCATTTTTGGTAGTCGATTTCCCTAGCTCTCCTCCGGCTCACTCCATCTCCAAGCTTATAGACACATTCTCGTCTCTTGGCATGCCCCGCTCTGATGAGAACTATACCCCTCAAGTGTTTAGGTATTAACCTAGACAACAAGTCAATGCAGGCTTCTCTACCGCGAGAGAAACGCTCTCGCATTAGAGACGTCATGAAATATTTTGTCAACACAAAATATGTCACCATGCGTGAACTACGGTCCCTTTTAGGTCATTTTAATTTTACCATATGTATCATTCCCCATGGATGTGTCTAGGCTTTTCGATTTAGCAAAAACGGTGGCAAATCTCCACGATGTCATTGTTCTGGATGAGGGATGCCAATCCGACCTGCGTTTCTGGTCTATGATGTACGATAATTGGAATGGCATTTCTTTCTTTTATAATGACTTTGTGGAACATCAGCCTCTCTCGGATTCTATATGGAGGCTGATCCCTCTGCAGTTTTAATAAAAAATTTAAGAATCTAATGGTTTTATGGAACATGGCCTATTGAAATGTAATCCCCGTACTCAGAGCCTTGTTCGAATTCTATCACTTTGTTATAGCATGTCTACTCGGGCAGGCAGTGGTCTAAGAGAAGGATTTCTGTGTTCTTTGAGAATGAAGCTACAGTTCATATGATTAATAAGGGTAGACCCTCAGTTCCCTTTATCAATAGACTTCTCAGGTGCTTAACTTGGACTTGCATTTTAGATAACACAGCTGACGCCCTCTCTCGCTTTAAAATCTCAGGAGTTCCCCGAATTGCGCCCAGATTCCCTGCCAATCGGTCTGCCATGGCCAGCCTTCCCACTTACGGTGCTAGACTAGACCCCACCCTGCATCATATTTGAGCAAAGCTTCTCATTACATGAGAATGGGTTGGCAAAATCTACATTGACAGCCTATGATTCTGCCTGGTATTATTTTTATTCTTTCTGTGCTGCTTTCTCGACTTGACTGTCAATATATACCTGGTGTGTACCTTTACTGTTCACTGCTTCGAATCACGCAAGTTGCAGCCTTCTACCCGATGTCTACCAGATGCATATGCGTTTTGTTTTGCCGGATGTCTGGCCCGCATTTTCTGTACTTGAAGCACGTGCTTCGCTTTTCAACTAGCTAAAAGCTAGCTAGTTGGAGTCTGTGTGTGTACTTTCGTTCACTGTGTTGTTTTTATTTATTTCATTTTACCTTTATTTAACTAGGCAAGTCAGTTAAGAACAAATTATTATTTACAATGATGGCCTACCAAAAGGCAAAAGACCTCCTGCAGGAATTGGGGCTGGGATTAAAAATTAAATTAAAAATAACATATAAGCACAAAACATGGTACAAACATTATTGGGCACAGACAACAGCACAAAGGGCAAGAAGGTAGAGACAACAATACATCATACAAAGCAGCCACAACTGTCAGTAAGAGTGTCCATGACTGAGTCTTTGAATGAAGAGATTGAGATAAAACTGTTCAGTTTGAGTGTTTGTTGCAGCTCGTTCCAGTCGCTAGCTGCAGAGAACTGAAAAGACGAGCGACCCAGGGATGTGTGTGCTTTGGGGACCTTTTAACAGAACGTGACTGGCAGAACGGGTGTTGTATGTGGAGGATGAGGGCTGCAGTAGATTTCTCAGATAGGGGGAGTGAGGCCTAAGAGGGTTTTATAAATAAGCATCAACCAGTGGGTCTTGCGACAGGTATACAGAGATGACCAGTTTACAGAGGAGTATAGAGTGCAGTGATGTGTCCTATAAGGAGCATCAGTGGCAAATCTGATGGCCGAATGGTAAAAAACAACTAGATGCTCGAGAACACCCTTACCTGCCGATCTATAAAGTATGTCTCCGTAATCTAGCATGGGTAGGATGGTCATCTGAATCAGGGTTAGTTTGGCAGCTGGGGTGAAATAGGCGCGATTACAATAGAGGAAACCAAGTCTAGATATAACTTTAGCCTGCAGCTTTGATATGTGCTGAGAGAAGGACAGTGTACTGTCTAGCCATACTCCCAAGTACTTGTATGAGGTGACTACCTCAAGCTCTAAACCCTGAGAGGTAGTAATCACACCTGTGGGGAGAGGGGCGTTCTTCTTACCAAACCACATGACCTTTGTTTTGGAGATGTTCAGAACAAGATTAAGGGTAGAGAAAGCTTGTTGGACACTAACAAGCTTTGTTGCAGAGCATTTAACACAAAATCCGGGGAGGAATCAGCTGAGTATAAGACTTTATCATCTGCAGATAAATGGATGAGAGAGCTTCCTACTGTCTGAGCTATGTTGTTGATGTAAATTGAGAAGAGCGTGGGGCCTAGGATTGAGCCTTGGGGGTACTCCCTTGGTGACAGGCAGTGGCTGAGACAGCAGATTTTCTGACTTTATACACTGCACTCTTTAAGAGAGGTAGTTAGCAAACCAGGCCAAAGACCCCTCAGAGACACCAATATTACTTAGCCGGCCCACAAGAATGGAATGGTCTACCGTATCAAAAGCTTTGGCCAAGTCAATAAAAATAGCAGCACAACATTGCTTAGAATAAAGGGCAATGGTGACATCATTGAGGACCTTTAAGGTTGCAGTGACACATCCATAACCTGAGCTGAAACCAGATTGCATACCAGAGAGAATACTATAGACATCAAGAAAGCCAGCCAGTTGATTATTGACAAGTTTTTCCAACACTTTGATAAACAGGGCAAAATAGAAATAGGCCTATAACACTTAGGATCAGCTTGATTTCTCCCTTTAAATAAAGGACGAACTGTGGCTGCCTTCCAAGCAATGGGAACCTCCCCAGAATGTAGAGACAGGTAAAAAATGTTGGAGACAGGCTTGGCTATGATAGGGGCAGCAACCTTAAAGAAGAAAGGGTCTAAACCATCTGATCCAGATGGTTTTTTGGAGTCAAGTTTCAGGAGCTCCTCGGACTCAGTGACTGCCTGCAGGGAGAAACTTTGTAGCAGGGCAGGGGAACAAGAGGGAGAAGCATCAGGGATAGTCGCATTAAAAGGGGTGGGAGATGAGGAAATGTTGGATGGGCAAGGAGGCATGGCTGAGTCAAATAGAAATCCTGACTTAATGAAGTGGTGATTAAAGAGCTCAGTCAGTAACAACCACATCATCAACTTTAAGGGACATGGGCAGCTGTAAGGAGGGGGGATTATTCTCCAGGTCTTTAACCGTTTTCCAGAACTTCTTGGGGTTAGACCCAGAGAGAGAACTGCTCCTTAAAGTAACTAACTTTGGCCTTCCGGATAGCCTGAGTGCACTTAATTCTCATTTGCCTGAACGAGAGCCAGTCAGCCTGAGTATGCATGCGCTGAGCCTTTCGCCAAATGCAATTCTTGAGGTGGAGTAACTCTGCAAGATCACGGTCGAACCAGGGCCTGAACCGGTTTTTAATTCTCATTTTCTTTATGTGGGCGTGTTTGTTAACAATACCACTGAAAATATAAAGTGTCTTCGACAGAGGGGATCAAGCTGATTCTACACCATTTTACAGGGGCCATGAAGGAAGGCTTGCTCATGAAAGTTTTTTTAGCAAGCATCTATGACAAATCAAGACAGGTCGTTTCACTGAGCAGCCATTACGAACACAGGCTGTAAAACAGTGATCACTAAGGTTATTACAGAAAACACCAGACTGATACCAGGATTATTTGTGAGGATAACATCAAGAAGAGTAGCCTTTTCTGGGTGTTGGAGTCATACCTAGTGGGATTGGTAATAATATGAGAAAGATTTAGGGAATCCCATTGCTTTAGGACCTGGTCAGGTGGTTTAAGCATGTCCCAGTTTAGGTCACCTAGCAGAACAAATTCAGACTTGGTGTAAGGGGCCAGGAGAGAGCTTAGGGCAGGTAGGGTACAGGCCGGTGCTGATGGAGGACGATAGCACCCAGCAACCAAGAGCTATTTGAAAGTTTAATACTTAAAACCAGCAAATCAAATTGTTTGGGGACAGGCTTTGTGGAGACAACCGAGCACTGAAGGTGATCCTTGGTATAGATTGCCACTTCCCCACCTTTGGAAGATCTGGCTTGCCGAAAAAGGTTATAACCAGAAAGTTTAACATCAGTATTCAAAACACTCTTCCTTAACCACGTCTCAGTGACCAACACATCTGGATTGGAGCTCTGAACCCACACTTCCAATTGATCAATTTTTGGTAATCAGCTTCTAGTGTTAACGTGCAGAAATACCAGGCTTTTACGAGCAGAAATCAGTGAAGCAGATATCAGAGCACAAGTCAGAATTGGGACTAGCAACAGTAGATGGGCCAGGGTGTACATGCACATTTCCAGATATCATCAACAGTAATACAATCAAGGCACGGTATAGTACAGGGAGAGCTCTGCAGTGCTGATTTATGACATCTGAATGTGCATCAGATGGCAACAAGGTCATATTGTATAGCAATTTCATCAGGTAACATGAATACAAAGTCGGCGATAGGTGTTTAGAATGGGATGGGAGGCCAAAATCTATGTAACCAATTATTAACTCATTCTAAAACTAATAGGAAGGGTAAAGGTACTCCAGTTGTCATTGCTCGAACTAACACTGCTTTCTCTTCCATGTTACGCTATCTGCAATGCCGACCACTGGCCACGCTGGGCGATCCATTGTTTATCACTGATGCAACAGATGTCCAGCAAAGACAAGAAGACTGTTCTCGGCCCCAGTGTAAAAGATTGTGTTCGTACTTCGTAACTCTTCCGTTGTGTTTTTAAAGAAAGAACTGTCCAGCCAGCGATCCCAGTTGATTGGTGTTTATTCTGACGATAGACACAAGGAAGCACATTAGATGTGCAGGACAATAGTATGTTGATGGCTATAGATTCGTGATTTGTCTGTCAGCATGGAAATAACTGAAATAGCAGGGGCTAATGCGACCATTATAGAGCATGCTAGCTAACTCACTCTTACAGCAATAACATACAAAAGCACATCCCAGGATGCACCCAATATCTAACAGGTACCGTACACACACACACACACTGAACAAAAATATAAATGCAACATGTAAAGTGTTGGTCCCATGTTTCATGAACTGAAATAAAAGAATCCCAGAAATGCTCCATACGTACAAAATGTGTGTGCACAAGTTTGTTTACATCCCTGTTAGATAGTATTTCTCCTTTGCCAAGATAATCCATCCACCTAACAGGTGTGGCATATCAAGAAGCTGATTAAACCGCATGATCATTACTGGGCTGGTGACAATAAAAGGCTACTAAAATGTGCAGTTTTGTCACAACACAATGCTACAGATGTCTCAAGTTGAGGGAGCGTGCAACTGGCATGTTGACTGCAGGAATGTCTACCAGAGCTGTCACCAAATAATTGAATGTTAATTTCTCTACCATAAGCATCGTTTTAGAGAATTTGGCAGTACGTTCAACCGGCCTCACAACCACAGACCACGTGTAACCACGCCAGCCCAGGACCTCCACATCTGGCTTCTTCACCTATGGGATCATGTAAGACCAGCTATCCAGACAGCTGATGAAACTGGGGAATATTTCTATCTGTAATAAAGCCCTTTTGTGGGGAAAAACGAATTATGATAGTCTGGGCATGCTTCCCAGTGGGTGGAAGCCAGGCCCACCCATGGCTGTGCCCCTGCCCAGTCATGTGAAATCCATAGAGGGCCATTAGAGACTAATTTATTTATTTCAATTGACTGATTTCCTTATATGAACTGTAACTCAGTAAAATCGTTGCGTTTATATTTTTTTTAAGTGTGTGTTGGCAAGATAGGCAGATAGTTCACGTGCCAAGATGAAGATCATCATGCCTCAAGCGAGGGTACCCAGCGGTACGTCACCAGGGATAGAAGTCACACGTTGCTCAGTTTATGCCACACATGGTTAACATTCTCACACAAGATTCATTGTTGCGATGGTAAGATTACTTAACTGGTCTATTCGATAATATCTAAATGGCGCTTCTGCCGTAGCTACAGAGTCATCTGGTGTAAGGTTCTGCTGTTTTGGGGGATTGGTATAGCTTACTGCCTCACTGCCCATAGGCTATATTATATATTGACGCTTTGCTTGGGCAGTGAGATACCCTGAAGGAGCAGAGCCTATATCGCCAAGACTTGCATTATTCATTGCTTAAAAGCTGCAATATGTAACTTTTTGGGCGACCTGACCAAATTCACATAGAAATGTTAGTTATAAATCTGTCATTCTCATTGAAAGCAAGTGGTAAATCTGTTCTATGTTTCCCAGTCTTCATTTTTGTTTTTGCATCTTTTACTTTCGGTTTTGTACACCAGATTCAAACAGCTGATAATACAATATTCATGGTTATGGAAAATATATTTCACAGCAGTTTAGACGGTACAATGATTCTCTACACTATGCAGTTGTTTAGTCACAAACAGAAATAAGCCGAACTATTAAAATTTTTCCAAACAGAAAATGGCAGAGCGATTTCTGCATAGTGCATCTTTAATAAATGGTTAAACATATTTCTTCGTGGCGCTTTCTTTCTGAAATTAAGCGGAGCCAGTTCAGAAAGGAAACCTGAGTGCCCAGTCTGACACACCTGCTGAGATAGTACCAAAGAGGCTAGTATTAATCATGCCTACATTATTTGGTGGTCTGTTTTAAGCTGACCAGGTCCCTTCACTCATCATGCTGCTACTTCAACTATGTGCCGGCTTCTTGCTCGCACCACCAGGTTCTGTGTTTCTGCCGAGGGATTGGTATAGCTTACCGCACTCACTCTCCATAGGCTATATTATATATTGACGCTTTGCTTGGGCAGTGAGCTAACCTGAAGGAGCAGAGCCTATAGTTTCAAGACTTGCATTATTCATTGCTTTATAAATGGTTATAAATATTTCTGTGGCGTTTCCTTTCTGAACTTGCATTTAAAGTTAAAAGATCTTTAAAAAGCATTGTGTTATGAAAGGAGCAGACTTGGCATGACTGCAACATTTTTTACATTTTAGTCATTTAGCAGACGCTCTTATCCAGAGTGACTTATAGTAGTGAGTGCATATATTTTAYTACTTTTTTTCATACTGGTCCCTCGTGGGAATCAAACCCACAACCCTGTCGCTGCAAGAGCCAAGCTCTACCGACTGAGCTACACTGTTCTCAGTAATAAGTAATCCTTTAAAATCAATGATAAGCCAAAACAATAGCTGTTTTATAGCCTACTCCTACTCCCTTGGCTTAAGAGGGACAACCTGTCTATTCAGTAAACACAGTTCTATGCAAGTCATAGCTTGCAAGATTAAAATAACAGTTGGGTTGATGGTTAACCAGTCTGTTGCATACGGGTTTATAAGCAGCCAGTTATGGCAGTTAGAAGAAGTACATCTAGTTTAACTGAAAACTGCCACAACGGAGCAGGAAGTATGATTAGACTGTGGTGACCTTACACATCACAGAGAACTGCAGTAGATGCAAAAATAGTTTTTTAAAGTGTGAAACTCTTTATGGTTGTAAACTAAACTGACACCACAGATTCATATATGAGACACTGCTCTACTTAAATATTACTCATGTATAGAAAAAGGTGTTGTGTGAGATGGGAAACATTGTATGTGTTTGTGAGAGTATGGTCTATTGTGGTTGTTTTGGTGTTGCATGACACTGCACATTGAAACTGCTTGCACTTGTGCAACAAGAACTCAAATTGCTTATTCAACCACTGTGTGTCAAGGGTTGAATTAATTGTGCCTCACAACTACAAAAGTTAAAACACTAAGTCTAATACAAATGAATCCATCTACTTGTGAATCGTTACAGTAAATGTCAGTCCTGCTCTAGCTGATTCTTTTTCAAGCAGGTGGGAGGAGAAGGGGGTGGGGGGAGAGAAGAGTGTTGCCATCTACCACCATGTCTTTTCTCATTCAGTCTCAAGGCTCAAGAAGGCAGCAGAGCAGGTAAGTGAGCATGTTTTTCCACATACCCTTACCAACCCTTCTCTAAAATATCCCCAAGCCAACCTTAACCATAACTAAAAACAATAACGACTTGTCTAAAGTATTTTCCTAATTTGTAAACTCACGAAACGGTTCAGCCTATGTCAATATAAATCTGTAAACATGGGCACCCTCATAGATATTATCCTGACCAACTTGCCCTCCAAATACAAAAACATCCTGTGGCAGACTGCAGTAGCATCGAATAGTCCCCGCGATATGCAACTTTTCAGGGAAGGCAGGAACCAATACACGCAGTCAGTCAGAAAAGCAAAGGCTAGCTTAATCAAACAGAAATTTGCATCTTGTAGCTCTAACTCCAAAAAGTTTTGGGACACTGTAAAGTCCATGGAGAACAAGAGCACCTCCTCCCAGCTGCCCACTGCACTGAGGCTAGGTAACACTGTCACCACCGATAAATCCATGATAATCGAGAATTTCAATAATAATTTCTCTACGGCTGGCCATGCTTTCCTCCTGGCCACCCCAACCCCGGCTAACAGCGCCGCACCCCTCGCAGCTACTTGACCAAGCCTCCCCAGCTTCTCCTTAACCCAAATCCAGGTAGCAGATGTTCTGAAAGAGCTGCAAAACCTGGACCCGTACAAATCAGCTGGGCTAGACAATCTGGACCCTCTCTTTCTAAAATTATCTGCCGCCATTGTTGCACCCCCTATTACCAGTTTGTTCAACCTCTCTTTCGTATCGTCCGAGATCCCTAAAGATTGGAAAGCTGCCGCGGTCATCCCCCTCTTCAAAGGGGGTGACACTCTAGACCCAAACTGCTATAGACCTATATCCATCCTGCCCTGCCTTTCTAAAGTCTTCGAAAGCCAAGTTAATAAACAGATCACAGGACCATTTCGAATCCCACCGTACCTTCTCCGCTGTGCAATCTGGTTTTCGAGCTGGTCACGGGTGCACCTCAGCCATGCTCAAGGTACTAAACGATATCATAACCGCCATCGATAAAAGACAGTACTGTGCAGCCGTCTTCATCGACCTGACCAAGGTTTTCGACTCTGTCAATCACCATATTCTTATCGGCAGACTCAACAGCCTTGGTTTCTCAAATGACTGCCTCGCCTGGTTCACCAACTACTTCTCAGACAGAGTTCAGTGTGTCAAATCAGAGGGCCTGTTGTCCGGACCTCTGGCAGTCTCTATGGGGGTGCCACAGGGTTCAATTCTCGGGCCGACTCTTTTCTCTGTACATATCAACGATGTCGCTCTTGCTGCGAGTGATTCCCTGATCCACCTCTACGCAGATGACACCATTCTGTATACATCTGGCCCTTCTTTGGACACCATGTTAACTAACCTCCAAACGAGTTTCAATGCCATACAACACTCCTTCCGTGGCCTCCAACTGCTCTTAAATGCTAGTAAAACCAAATGCATGCTTTTCAACCGTTCAATGCCTGCACCTGCCCGCCCGACTAGCATCACTACTCTGGACGGTTCTGACTTAGAATATGTGGACAACTACAAATACCTAGGTGTCTGGCTAGACTGTAAACTCTCCTTCCAGACTCATATTAAACATCTCCAATCCAAAATGAAATCTAGAACCGGCTTCCTATTTAGCAACAAAGCATCCTTCACTCACGCAGCCAAACATACCCTCGTAAAACTGACTATCCTACCGATCCTCGACTTCGGCGATATAATTTACAAAATAGCTTCCAATACTCTACTCAGCAAACTGGATGCAGTCTATCACAGTGCCATCCATTTTGTCACCAAAGCCCCTTATACCACCCACCACTGCGACCTGTATGCTCTAGTCGGCTGGCCCTCGCTACATATTCGTCGCCAGACCCACTGGCTCCACCATCTGCTCATCTATCACTCCAGTGTTAATTTGCTAAATTGTAATTACTTCGCTACTATGGCCTATTTATTGCCTTACCACCTCACGCCATTTGCACACACATGTACTTTTTTTGTGTGCGTTATTGACTGTATGCTTGTTTATTCCATGTGTTGTTGTTTGTGTCGCACTGCTTTGCTTTATCTTGGCCAGGTCGCAGTTGTAAATGAGAACTTGTTCTCAACTAGCTTACCTGGTTAAATAAAGGTCAAATTAAAAAATATGTATGATGCGCAACACTGTTTGTCTTTCCATTTCCCAGTGAATCCTACAGTAAACACAGGTTGTGTTTTTATAGTCCACTGAATACGTGTTACTGACTCCAATCACACAATCTCCCACAGCCAACGACAACATTAAAAGGCCACTGAACCAACACGAAACGCCTACACGATAAAACATTTTTAGCACAAGTTGTGCTAATCATCAAGTTGGTTGTCAGCATGACATTCAACTGCACAATCTGCATGAACACAAAAACGTTCTGCTGAATCGGCCCTAGAAATGTAGCATAGACAGTATAATTTCTTTTTTTCCCCCTTGTGAAAGTAAATACAATTCTATCCACAGTTCTGAGGAAGCACATTAACCGCCAAAAAATGTTTTACTGAATTACCAGACATATATAGAGTTGACAGTCTTTTAACATCCCCCACAAAACACACAGTTATAACCTACGATTAGATACAAATGATCAAACTGAAGAAATAAAAGAGCAATGAACTTAAAACTTCCCACTCCCTAACATTACCTGTTATACAACAGTACATGTTAGTTTAACTCTTGGCAGAATGCCAAGGTTTGCTTCCTCATAAAACTCCCCTCTCTTCCTGTTTTCAGTATCTACAATCAATGGACAAATGGATTTACAGTTAAATTAGTCTAACAACAATACAATAATTTGCAGTTTAGCAGTATTATTATTATTATTATGAATTTCTCAGACTACTCAAGACAGATGGTAAACAGAATGTAAATCTAAGCCTGCGGGTCTTGGGTACTTTCCACACTCCGCCTAACAGGATTCATTTAAAAAAACTCCAGGGACTTTCCAAGTCATATAACAAAGGCAGATCCTGTTTCACTTTCACATGACAACCAAACCCGTTCCACGCGTTGATTTTGTCTATCCCCACCAAACGCCTTCATGACACGCAGGTTAAAATACTAAAACCAACTGTGAACCAACTATATTTAGTTAGTTTTCTTTGATTAATCTCTCCTGTTCATTCCTCTTCTTCTGTGGATTTTATATGATGATTGGCAACTAACTTTAAGGTGCATTAATCGCCACCAACTGTGCTGGAGTGTGGACCTCGTTCATCTTTCAACCACCCATGTGGGTATACGCTTGTAAAAACCAATGAGTAGATGGGAGAGGCGGGACCAAGTTCTATTTTAGCACCTGGCTATGCAGATACAATTATTGAATAACATGTATATGTACATTTATTTTGCAACGCTCGCACACACAATGGGGGGAAGTCTGGTCAGCATGTCAGATTGCTACTGTGTGCTTTGCTATTGGCTCTCAACACGAGAGACATGAGGGACGTCCAATCAGGGAACTCAAATTCAAAACATGCACAAGATATTCTCATTTGAATCACCCAATGACAACCCAGTAAAACATAAGCATTAACTCCATACTATACCTCATATTCTTTTATGCAACCAGTCCAAGAGCATCCCTCACTGATACATTTGGCAGGTAGGCTGGCAATTTCTCTACCAGCTGCATTGTCTGGAAAAGCCTGAGGGAGGTGACAAGAACAAAGAGTACTCTAATTACACACAGTAGTTGTCACATTCACTGTTACTGTTCAACCAGACTGGGGGGGTCTTAAACATTGAACTGTAATAAATACTTTAGATGAATGAAATCCATATCCTTTTTTCGCCAGGAGCAACATGATTCACCAGAGATGTTGTTAGAAGTTAAATGAATGGAATGGAGCCTTACCTCATTACTATTGAGAATGGACTGTGGCTCCTCATATATCTCCTCCTGTCGACAGGCTTCACAGGGCTTTGGGCCGGAGCTGATGATGGAGACACACGTCATGTGATTTTACAGTACAAAATGATTTCAGTGGCCAACAACTAGAGGGCTCTTAGCCTCACCTGAACCACTACCAGCATTTACAATGATTACCAGTAGGCTACAGAGTACAGGGTTAAACTAGAAAGATGAATCATGTAATTATGTAGCATATATAGCACTTTGGAGTATACAGATAAACATATATAAACACAAATGGGCAAGTCACTTCAAGACTTGCCCAACGAGATCCATTGCAAAGAATTGTAATAATAGGTATTAAGAATACTATAATTAGTGGGCACGGGCAAGACATACAACGACAGGCGCATCAGTATGCAAGGCAACACAAAGATGCAAACAAATTAAAAGGTTGATGTTTAAATCCACAGATTGAGAGGCTTTAGTGTGAAGGAGGAGTCAGACCACCAGTAGACAGAGAAGGGCTGTGAATGGAGATAATAGTTCCCCTATGAGAGTTTTCTGTGTGGGTTTATGACTCAGAAATATACTGTAGTCCCACTAGAAACCACTAACTATGTGGTATGCATTTAGATAACCAACCATGACCAGCTAGCTCCATGTTGAAACCACTCCCCATTCAATTCTTAGAAAATGACATGGCAACTGGAATTTCTAGTGAGTTTAAAGCGAAACAGGATTACAAATTGTACAAATTCCTGGAATTACCAAATGACTGTCCCTTGAATTTCAACATTAGCACCAATATAGCACTTCAAGTACAATGTAGTTGACCTGAACTGTAGTGAAATGTATCATATTAAATGAGTTAAGACTGTGACTGTAACGATCGTCTTGAGGAGAGAGATTGGACCAAGACGCAACGGGTAATGAAGACATGATGAATTTATTAAACAAGACGAAAACGAACTACACTTGATAATAAACAAAATAACAAAATGACGTAGACAGACCTGAACTGGAAAAACATAAACACGCAGAACAGGAATAGACTACACAAACCGAAACAGTCCCGTGTGGCGCGACAAACACAGACACGGAAGACAATCACCCACAAACAAACAGTGAGAACATCCTACCTTAATATGGTTCTCAATCAGAGGAAATGAATTACACCTGCCTCTAATTGAGAACCATATCAGGTAACCCATTAACCAACATAGATACACATAACATAGAATGCCCACCCCAACTCACGCCCTGACCGACTAAACACATACAAAAACAACAGAAAACAGGTCAGGAACGTGACAGTGAGGGTTCGTAGTTGAATGTCCGTTTCTCCTTATAAAACAACTAATCGCCCATCCAGTATTTACAATTATCTTCCAGGCTTCCACGTACACTTTAACTTATTGTTGTTCTTTCCCGTGCAGATTCTACGTAGTCTGATCTCTGATAATGTCACTTTGCAAGTTAAAAAATGCATGTCCAGTCTTGAACATACTCCAATTATAATCAGATGATAATCAGGACATCCTGGAACTAAGAAAAGCTGAAGCTTCACTCCATCTTCTTTCCATTCCACTGCACCATTTTTACTCAAGTTAGCAAATTAAGAGGCAAAAATATCTACATTTCTAGCAACAGGTGAAGTATAAAAACGTACATGGTTCCACTTCTCTTTAAAGGACTAAACGTGTGAAAACAAGCAGTAATTGTGTAGAGCATCATTGTACCATCTAAACCACTGTGAAATATATTTTCCATAATCACAGAAGAAAAAATGTGTAACAATCTGTTATAATGAAATGAACAAAACACAAATAAACATAATTAGCTGCAGTGTGAGATGGTGACATAGTTAAACTCCCAGTGAGAAGACATATTTAGTAAGAATCAGCAAGATCAGCTTGGTCCAGTTGCACCACCAGAGGTAAGATCCATTCCAGATAGTTCCAGTCGAGGCTGGACCAGTATTGGTGTTAATCTGACTGGCTACCACACACTAGGCTTGGGCGGTATACCGTTGTCACGTTCCTGACCTTATTTCCTTTGTTTAGTCTTTGTTTAGTTGGTCAGGACATGAGCTGGGTGGGTATATTTCATGTTATGTGTTTTCATTGGTTTAGGGTTGTCTAACTAGCCTGATATGGTTCTCAATCAGAGGCAGGTGTTTTACGTTGTCTCTGATTGGGAACCATATTAAGGTAGGCTGTTTGTCACTGTTTGTTTGTGGGTGATTATTCCTGTTCGTCCGTTCATTGTTTTTTCATTGTTCTCTTGTTCAGGACTGTAGCGTCGTTGGTTTCGTTTTGTTTATTGTTTTGTTCGTCTAGAAAAGTATTCTAATAAATATGGATACATACCACGCTGCGTTTTGGTCCTCCTCTCCTTCAACCAACGACGAGAGTCGTTACAACCGTAAACCGGGGTATTTGGAAAAAGCCACGGGATGATTTTTCAAAACCTTTGAAACTATTTATTTTACTTTTTTTTTACACATTTGAATATTTGTAGCTACTTGTGCAATATGTTAGGAGATAAAGAACATTGCGTTCTTCATTTCATTTTACAGTAGTCCCCAGTCACGTGGTGTTTGTTTACAAGCACACAACGATGAGAGACCAGAGCCTTGTGAGTCACTCACTGTCGTGCAGCACGCGCTTCATAATTTTTCATTATGAAGCTTACCGGAACTAGTTTCCCAAAATAGCGGTTTGTGCCAGTCATGTGCATTTGTTTACAAAGAAGCACAACGAGCAAAATGGGAGCTTTGTGAAGGGAGTCATCTCTACAGCGCAACTTAAGTTAGGTGATCAAGTTACACTTGTATGAAATTCACTACTAAATGTTTGCCAGCTATATACCTTTTAACTATTAAGTTAACTATCTAAGATGTGCCAAATAAATTCTCTCCAGCTGGGTTTTGCTAACTTGCTAATGTTAGTTAAGTGGCTAACATTAGCTTGCAAGATCAAGCTTCTTGGTCACAGCAGCAGAGACGATCTACTCCTGGATTAAAATAATATTTGGATGCCACAGGCATGGTATGGAGGGATGGAAATGTGTATACTGCCCAACCCTACCACACACCCACCGCAGACCGACACACAGAATCCCATGCTGACTCATCCAGACAGGGGCTGAGGTAAGTGGAAGGGCAAGATGCTGATGGGAGCCAAGGAACCAACAACACCACCACCACAGAGAGACACTGCAGTGCTAAAGCTACAGCAAGACTTCGTGGGGTGGAGCAGCATGCCCAGTGAGAAAGGGTTAATTAAAGTAAGGGGAACTTGAGGAAGGGTGGGGGGTTGCAGAGCCTGTAGTGGGGATGAGGTGAAGAGCTACAGTAGTCTACCTGGTGAGCAGTTTGAAACAATGGACACAGAAACGATGTCCACACTGAGCCTGGACTGGCTTCCTCAGGACCTGGTGACACTGCTGGCATTGGTACTTAGCTTCCATGGAAACAGCCAGCACACTCTGGGGTATCCCTGGAAGGGAGGAGTCCAAAGAGGGTAGAGATATGCGGGCCATGCCTCTCCATCAACGTCTCATACAGCTTCCTGTGTAAACAAATATCGAACCTTATTATTTAGCGAATGGATTAACCACACCCTATGTCCCAGGCCACTGCAATGATAGGTTACCTACATAACTCACAGGAAATACGGGGTAGAGGCAGCTGTTCTGTTTGTTTATTTGCAGCTGTTGCACTAGGGATGCATGCACAGTTAAGCGTGTCTAAAAGCCAACTTTGCTGTATGTCGTCTAAGCACATTTCTGTCATTCAACATTTCACCTCAGGTCAAAACAACAAATAAATGCAATATAGTGTAGCAGTACTTAGTAATCAACAGATAATTCAAAAAGAGACAGGACAGGAGTGTCTTGGCAGGCAGACCTGCAGTATGGACTAGAGGTCGACCGATTAATCGCCATGACCGATTAATTAGGGACGATTTCAAGTTTTGAACAATCGATAATCGGCCTTTTTGGACGCCGATTATGGCCGATTACATTGCAATCCAAGAGAAAACTGCGTGGCAGGCTGACCACCTGTTACGCGAGTGCAGCATCAAAAGGACCCTGTGGCTGCAATGAGCCAAGGTAAGTTGCTAGCTAGCATTAAATGTATCTTATAAAAAACAATAAATCTTCACATAATCACTAGTTAACTACACATGGTTGATGATATTACTAGGTTAAGTAGCTTATCCTGCGTTGCATATAATCAATGCGGTGCCTGTTAATTTATCATTGAATCACAGCCTACTTCAACTTCGCCAAACAGGTGATGATTTAACAAAAGAGCATTCGCGAAAAAAGCACAATCATACCTAACCATAAACATCAATTCCTTTCTTAAAATCAATACACAGAAGTATATATTTTTAACCTGCATATTTAGTTAAAAGAAATTCATGTTAGCAGGCAATATTAACTAGGGAAATTGTGTCACTTCTCTTGCGTTCAGTGCAAGCAGAGTCAGGGTATATACAACAGTTGTTGGCTCGTTGTGAACGGTGTGACCGTAATTAATTCGCCAGGATTTTACATAATTGGGACATAACATTGAAGGTTGTGCAATGTAACAGCAATATTTAGACTTAGGGTTGCCACCCGTTCGATAAAATACGGAACGGTTCCGTATTTCACTGAAAGAATAAACGTTTTGTTTTCGAAATGATAGTTTCCGGATTTGACCATATTAATGACCAAAGGCTCATATTTCTGTGTTTATTATATTATAATAAAGTCTATGATTTGATATTTGATAGAGCAGTCTGACTGAGCGGTGGTAGGCAGCAGCAGGCACGTAAGCATTCATTTAAACATCACTGTACTGCGTTTGCCAGCAGCTCTTAGCAATGCTTGAAGCACAGCGCTGTTTATGACTTCAAGCCTATCAACTCCCGAGATTAGGCTGGCAATACTAAAGTGCCTATAAGAACATCCAATAGTCAAAGCTATATGAAATACAAATGGTATAGAGAAATAGTCGAAGCGTCATAGTTCCTATAATAACTACAACCTAAAACATCTTAACTGGGAATATTGAAGAACTGGGAATATTAAACCACCAGCTTTCATATGTTCTCATGTTCTGAGCGAGGAACTTAAACGTTAGCTTTTTTATATGGCAAATATTGCACTTTTAACTTTCTTCTCCAACACTGTGTTTTTGCATTATTTAAACCAAATTGAACATGTTTCATTATTTATTTGAGACTAAATAATGTTATTTATGTATTATTTTAAGTTAAAATAAAAGTGTTCATTGTTCATTCAGTATTGTTGTCATTATTACAAATATATCTATAAAAATTGCGCAATTAATCGGTATCGGCTTTTTTTGTTCTCCAATAATCGGTATCGGTATTGAAAAATCATAATCGGCCGACCTCTAGTATGGACAGATTTAACTGACTCTTAATCCTTTTAGTCTCAGAGAGAGAGGATTCTTGTAATAGTTTGAAATTGTAAAGTGAAGTCACTTCAAGAGAAAGAGAAAAGAGATTTAAAAGGTGATGTTGTTACACAAGTAAATGAGTAGTGCTTGAAATTGTATATGCCTTTCCACAGACCTTTAAACATAATAATTAATGGCTGGGTTCCTTTTTGTTTGTTTTTGCTGTTCTCCAAATAGTATTTTTTAGTCTTTAAAACTGCAATATGTAACTTTCTGGGTTACCTGATCAAATTCACATATAAATGTTATAGATCTGTCATTCTCATTGAAAGCCAGTCTAAGACATGGTAGATATGTTCTATGTGCGCTATTCCTATGCTTCCATTCTTAAGTTTTGTTTTTTCAATCTTTTACTTTCAGTTTTGTATACAAGCTTCAAATAACTGAACATACAATACTCTTGGTTATGGAAAATATATTTCACTGTGGTTTAGATGGTACAATGATGCTCTACACAATTACTGCTTGTTTTGTCACAAAAACTGAAATTAGGCAAACTATTTTAGCAACCAGTAAATGGCAGAGCGATTTCTGCATATTGCACCTTTAATACATTGTGTAGCAATGCAGTAAATGAGCTCCAGCTTCAACGTCCAACTGCCCCTCCCAGGCAATTTGAGAAATCTAACTGAAACAATGTTCTTGTTTTGACAACTGCAAACGCACGCTGATCCAGAAAACTACTTTAAACTGCATGTACCGTAGAGATGCAGCCAAGGTACAGAAAACATTTTCTAAGTAGGTCTGTCCATTTCCTTTTTTCCCTGCCAGTGGACATCTTGCTCAACTGTCGTACTACTGTAGGCTTAGCTATGGAGCCATGCATTTACGGCATAACGTTGACTTTCTTCTCAGCAGTGCACTACCTGCATACTGAAAAGGTTTTCGGGGTGAGCGAGCCCCAATATCATGACCATTCATCCAAGCTACAAAAAATAAGGAAGTGTTGTACTTACCAAATTAAGGCCCAATGTACTACAGCTTTTTGTGCTGTACTTTTTCTGTTGCAGCCCACGTGACTGATTACGGTGACTGTACACTAGATAGCAGTAAGTTGCTGCGTACGGCTTAGGCCGCCCATTGTGACTCGCTTGTAGGCGTGTTATATGAAGGTCTGGTTATGAAATGGGTACATAGTTCAATAGTAATATCCTCTAAAACGCTCTGGTGGCAAACAAACTTTACTGCCCTGTTTCCAATTGTCCACATGGCTGGGAGAACCTGTTCAAGTAAGTAAATAGATTTCGAAAACGACGTATTATTAGCTAACTAACTACAGTGCAGGCTAACTCATGAGCTGCTAAATGAGCTAACGTTAACTAACTTAGTTGGCTAGCTAGCTGTCTAGCCAACTTCAAATACTGTATAGATAGCTAGCTAAGTGAATTAAATATCACCATCTACCTAACTTCCTATTAGTTAGCTATCTTGATGTGTTTTTTACAGTGATAAACAAACTCCAAATGCATTTGTAGGTAACGTTGGCTAGCTAACAGCCATGGAGGAGGGTGATAGGATAGCAGCCCCAACTGTCAGTGAGAGAGTAGGTTATTCTGGATAGGGCAGGTACTTTTGTGTAGTTCCTGTCCCTAGAAGTGAGGACGGAGATAATAGTAACATAATATTCAGTGCGGTGTAATTTGACTATAATGAAGTCTGTTTCTTGTGAGGTTTTCTGTCCTCAGATAAAGAGCGCTATGAAAGCCAGTCTATATATGAAGAGGTCCCAATGGAGAGCAGTGGTTCTCAGTCCTGGTCCTGGGATCTCAAAGGGGTGCACATTTTTGTTTTTGCCTTAGCACTGCACAGCTGATTCAAATGGTCAACTCATCATCAAGCTTCAAGTGGTATTTATGTATTCATTTGTGATGCTATCCTTAATATGATCCTGTTATTGTCACATGCTACACATGCACATATGTGTGCCCATGCATCTATCATTCCAATGTTATCATGATTTGTTATCAGGAATATTATACTTTAGTAATCCACAATGACTTGGTGATGTAAAAGTCTAATTACATTGTCTTCCATATTCCTACAGATGCCTTGTAACTGGAGATTCCTTCAAAACGATTGCCTACAGTTACTGTGTAGGGCACTGCAAGGTTGGGTGACCAGGGCCATCTAGGACTGCCTCCTGGAGGAATTCAGGTGTGTGAAGGCTACCTGTGTCCTGCATAACTTGGCCAGGTCGCAGTTGCAAATGAGAACTTGTTCTCAACTAGCCTACCTGGTTAAATAAAGGTGAAATAAAAAATAACTTTGGGGCGGCAGGTAGCATAGTGGTTAGAGCATTGGGCCAGTAACCGAAAGGTTGCTAGATCAAATCCCTGAGCTGACAAGGTAAAAATCTGTCATTCTGCCCCTGAACAAGGCAGTTAACCCACTGTTAACTAGCCCTTCTTACATCAGCTGATATATCAAAGTGCTGTACAGAAACCCAGCCACCCTAGGCCGTCATTGTAAATAATAATTTGTTCTTAACTGGCTTGCCTAGTTAAATAACAAAATAACTTAATGAGGATGGACACGAGGCTCTGCAGGATGTTTCAAGGATGGGGTCCAGCAACGCAGCAAGAGGGAGATCTTCACCTCCTACTTCTTCGAAGAGGGTGCTGTTCCCTGGCTATGTACAAACCATAGACTATGCACAACCAAATGCTCTTTTAAGAGTCATTCACATTGCAATAAGAGTGTTCTTCCATTTCCATTACTTACTGCAGTTATTCAATTCCCAGTTTCTCTCCCTTTGATTTCTACTTCTCAAGTGAGGGTGCTGTTTAGGTACGGGTGTGATGTCTGTACAAAAATAAAACAGGCCATTTTAAATCACTCATATTGAAAACATGTAGAACAATTAGACACCCTATAACCCACATCTACACACTCATGTATCAATCTGATTGATGGATTGTGTTGCTCAGGTGTATAACTGGCTCCTTCCACCTTCAAAGAATAGGCAAGAGGGCCAACCATGGAGAATAGTAAGACACTTCATTGTTTCTATAACTACGCTATATTGTTTGTCCTCGTGTGTCCGTTCATGTTTTTCAGCATAAAGTACTCAGCAGCCACTTTGTGTGGTGTGGACACCAGGTGAGGCCACACACAGATTGTTGTTCAACAAATCAAATGTATTTATATAGCCCTTACATCAGCTGATATATCAAAGTGCTGTACAGAAACCCAGCCTAAAACCCCAAACAGCAAGCAATGCAGGTGTAGAAAGCACGGCGGCTAGGAAAAACTCCCTAGAAAGGCCAAAACCTAGGAAGAAACCTAGAGAGGAACCAGGCTATGAGGGGTGGCCAGTCCTCTTCTGGCTGTGCCGGGTGGAGATTATAACAGAACATGGCCAAGATGTTCAAATGTTCATAAATGACCAGCATGGTCAAATAATAATAATCAAGTAGTTGTCGAGGGTGCAACAAGTCAGCACCTCAGGAGTAAATGTCAGTTGGCTTTTCATAGCCAATCATTAAGAGTATCTCTACCGCTCCTGCTGTCTCTAGAGAGTTGAAAACAGCAGGTCTGGGACAGGTAGCACGCCCGGTGAACAGGTCAGGGCTCCATAGCCGCAGGCAGAACAGTTGAAACTGGAGCAGCAGCACGGCCAGGTGGACTGGGGACAGCAAGGAGTCATCATGCCAGGTAGTCCTGAGGCATGGTCCTAGGGCTCAGGTCCTCCGAGAGAAAGAATTAGAGAGAGCATACTTAAATTCACACAGGACACTGGATAAGACAGGAGAAATACTCCAGATAACAGACGGACCTATTCCCGCACCGACACAAACAAACTACTGCAGCATAAATACTGGAGGCTGAGACAGGAGGAGTCAGGAGACACTGTGGCCCCATCTGATGATAACCCCGGACAGGGCCAAACAGGCAGGATATAACCCCACCGACTTTGCCAAAGCACAGCCCCCACACCACTAGAGGGATATCTTCAACCACCAACTTACCATCCTGAGACAAGGCCGAGTATAGCCCAAAAAGATCTCCGCCACAGCACAACCCAAGGGGGTTGTGTCTTTAACTACCTTATTTTCACAATAAGTCTCTTTCACTTCGTCCCTTTCTCCTCTTCTCCATCTGCATCTCCTCTTCTCCTGCATCTGAACTGGCTGCATAGAATTGTAATTAGTGATTAATGTTTTACGGACTCCTGAGAGAACCAGTAAACCAGGCTGTAGTCTTGTGAAACAGTGGATGTGAAGAATCTAGCTAGCTGAAGCATTTACTGCAAAGTTTTATGTATAATTTTGGCTTGCTGATATTTTCCATGCAATGCAGCTGGAGTAACGTAGCTAACTATTTTCTTGCTTATTGTGTAGTGGAGGATAACAAATACATGTATGCCTGTGGATGTATAGCTAGCTATGTAGCCGATCTGTGTAGGGAACCTTAAATATTAGGTCAGAACCTAGCTATCATAGCCGGTTGTATCGACTTAAAACATTAATGACATTAATGAAGCCTTTGGATTGAGTATAATATAACTTTATTGTGCCAAAGATGCAAGTTGTAAATACATGTTATTACCAAGCATTAGATCCCCACATTGTAGCCTGTACATTGAATATATTCACTGATCATTTACTCTACCTTGGCAAATAAAGGTGCAGTTCATGTATGAATGTGTTGGAGACATTCTTTTTCAGTCATATCCAATACCAGGAGTATCAAACTCCAGTCTTTGAATGATCCTGTATCTACCTGCGTGTATGTATTACAATTATACACTTTAAAAGTGTTTACCAATCCTGGTCCTGGGACATCAATGGTTACATACGGTAACTATGCAAGACTAGAAATATGATTTAACTAGTTAAAGATTGATTTGTAATTCATATATACAGAATAAAATAAACAGTACACTAAACTTCTATGCGTTGTGTAAATACTCTAAAACCTGTTCATCTCAATATCTAATTTCCTTCATCTGCACTGATCTGAGGACACAGGATAGGTGTAGTATTTAATCAAATGAGAGACTTACTTTCAACCAGCAGAGAATGTGAAACACTTTATTGAAAGAAGTACTGCAATGCACATCTGGTGTGCATTATAAAAACAGAAAGAAGGGAGGTGTAAAAGACAAAGGGACAGTGGTAAGAAGTGAGGAGCAGGGAAGACAGCATATGATTAATGAATTACAGTGCTACTAAACTTAATATTCTCTCAGTTCATCACAATTACATGGTGTCTACTAACCAGCCTTGGGCCCCCAGTTGGCCCAAAGGTTATCTTCAGAGCAGGTGAGGTGGCGATGACGGGACTGGGGGGTTGGCAACCTCTCACATCAAAACATACCTGCAGACGACAGATGGACAGAGAGAGATCGCATTAAGCCTTTTTTTTTCTTTTTCTTTTTTCTAACACTGTCGGTCATCATAATCATAAGGAGGTGAAATGCAAAACTGACCTTGGATCATTAACTCTGGGACTACTACATCTCTATCTGTATTTCAATGTTAAGCATAACACTTCCTGTTGACCTGACCAAGTGACCTCTAACCTCTCATCATGCTGTGCCCTGTATGTAGCCAGTTCAGATGCGGGAGGGGTTCACCGAGACAGCTGATATAACCTAGAGGATTTAGGGAGAAGGGAAGAGAGGGATGAAGTGAAGGTGAGAATGTTATTGAGAAAATAAAGGTAGTTAGAGACAGTGTTCAACAGGAATCTGTGTGTGGCCTCACCTGGTGTCCACACTAGTACTTTATACCGAAAAACATGCACAGACACACGAGAACAAACAATATAGCGTAGTTATATAATTAGAAATAATGAAGTGTCTTGCTATTCTCCATGGTTGGTCCTTTTGCCTATTCTTTGAAGGTGGAAGGAGCCACAGTTACACCTGAGCCTGCTTACTGTACAACACAATCCATCAATTAGATTGATACATGAGTGTGTGGGTTATAGGGTGTCTAATTGTGCTACATTTTTTCAATATGGGTGACTCTTAAAAGAGCCTGTTTTGTTTTTATACAGACATCACCCTTACCTAAACAGCACCCTTACTTTAGAAGTAGAAATCAAATCAAAGGGAGAGAAACTGGGAATTGAATAACTGCAGTTGACATAGCTAGGTAATTGTGAGAATACTCTTACTGCAATGTGGATGGCTCTTAAAAATAGCCTTTGGTTGTGCATAGTGGTGTTGCCAGTGTACAGCACCCTCTGAAGAAGTAGGGAGTGAAGATCTCCCGCACACGGATTGCCTCCCGTGCTGCGTTGTTGACCCCCCAATCCTTGAAATATCCTGCAGAGCAGCAGACCTCTCCTCCGGTACACAACGGCGAGCTACAGATCCCCTGCTAGTCCTCGTGTCCATCCTCATTAAGTTATGCAGGACACAGGTAGCCTTCACACGCCTGAATTCCCCTAGGAGGCAGTCCCAGATGGCCCTGGTCACCCAACCTTGCAGTGCCCTACACAGTAACTGTAGGCAATCGTTTTGAAGGAATCTCCAATTGCAAGGTATCTGTAGGAATATGGAAGAAATGTCATTATTAGACCTTTACATCACCAGGTCATTGTGGATTACTAAAGTATAATATTCCTGATAACAAATCATGATAACATTGGAATGATAGATGCATGTGCACACATATGTGCATGTGTAGCATGTGGCAACAGCAGGATCATATCAAGGATAGCATCACAAATGAATACATAAATACCACTTGATGAGTTGATCATTTGAATCAGCTGTGCAGTGCTAAGGCAAAAACAAAAATGTGCACCCCTTTGAGTCCCCAGGAGCAGGACTGAGAACCACTGCTCTTCATTGTGACCTCATCTGCAGACAGGCTTTCACAGCTCTCTGTATCAGAGGACATAAAACATCACAAGAAATAGACTTCATTATACTCAAATAAGTATCATTTAGTATAACTCTGTCCTCACTTCTAAGGACAGGAACCACACTAAAGTACCTGCCTTATCCAGAATAGCCTACTCTCACTTTGACAGTTGGGGCTGCTATCCTTTCACCCTCCTCCATGGCTGTTAGGTAGCTACCTACAAATGCATTTGAAGTTTGTTTTTTACAATGATAAATACATCAAGATAGCGAGCTAATATGAAGTTAGGTAGCTGGTGATATTTAATTCACTTAGCTAGCTAGCTATACAGTATGTAAAGTTGGCTAGATAGCATACTAGCTACGTCGTTAGCAGCTCATTTGAGTTAGCCTGCACTGTAGCTAGTTAGCTAATAATACATCGTTTTTTTTACATTTACGAAATGTATTGTAATGATGGGCTGTCTGGAGCCTGGTCTGTGGTGCCTGAGTGTGGGTGCTTGGGGAATGTCATTGCCAGAGGGGGGGATTGTGGGGGTCCCTGGGTAACCTGTCCCGTTGCAGTGCCTCCTTTCTCCCCCTGGGAGGAAGCTGTACCTGGTACACAACCCCCTACCCTCTCCAGGGCGCTGCAGGGCCCCACCCAGTGGCTGTCCCACTTGGGGCATCTGCCTTTCTTCCTCAGGGGGCTGTAGACCCAGACCAGCACCCCAGCCACAAAGTGCCTTCCCCGGGTGTGCACGTCATAGTTCCTCTTCTGCCTCACACCTGCATTCACCAGCTGCTCTCTGGCGAAGGTGTGGGCTGTCTCCAGGCGGTCCTGGAGTTTCTGGGCATACTCCGGCCCCGGGGGAACAGGAGGGCTATCCAGGGGCCGACCAAACGTCATCTCTGCAGGGGTGCAGATCTCTCTGCCCAGCACAAGGAAGGCAGGCGTGCAGGAGGTGGATTCTTGGACAGCGGAGTAGTCTAGTTTACCAAGCTACCAATTCATTGAAATAAAATGTTATTGGTCACATACATGTGTTTAGCAGATGTTATTGCGGGTGTAGCAAAATGCTTATGTTTCTAGCTCCTACAGTGCAGTAATATATAACAAGTAATATCTAATAATTTCACAACATATACACAAACACAAATCTAAGTATTGTCACAGCGGCATAGACTAAGATACAATAGAATATAATACAGTAATTCACACTAAAGCTACCCTTAAGAAAAATATATTTACTTAACTAAAGTTACTTTGAAAAAGTAGTTCACTACATTCAAAATACTCTGTGAAACAACATGGTCACAGACCATTTCATATTAATCTGTATGTAACTCTGAGTTACTCCATTTAGTATGATATATTACATTTTGTATGGTATGTATTAATTTGTGGATGTCCATCCATTCCGTATGATATGTTACGAATTACAATTTGTAGAATATGATACAAATTGCAATTCGTACAGTATGTTACAAATTTGCAAAACGTATGATCTTTTATGAATTTACATTTGTTTTGGCTAATGTTAGCTAGGTGGCTAGGTTGCTAATGCTAGCTAACATTAATGAGGCAAGGTTTGGGGTAAGGAGGTAGGTTAAAGGGTTAGGAAAAGGTTTAGCTAAAAGGGTTAGCTAACATGGTAAGTAGTTGCAAAGTAGCCAAAGTGCTGAAGTTGTCCTTGATGAAATTAGAACACGCAACCATGCTAGACGTTTCGTTTTTGCTTTAAGTAACCTATCTTATGTAACCATACCAAACGTAACATATCATACTAATGTCAGTGTCCTAGTCTGAGACTAGTCTCTGAAAAATGATCATATGTAAATCTGAAATGTCAGACTACAAATTGCAAGACAGATTACTTTGGGGTCATAATTTATAGTATGTTTCAAGTGAGAATTTGGCATGTCTTATGCTGAAAAAGAAAGGAAATGATTGCGTTCTTCACCCATATTTTATTTTAGCCAAAAAAGTAGTGTGTAGTTCCAGTAGTAAGTTACACAGTAAAAAACGTTTTAACTACTGAAAACACTACCTAGATTTGAATTTAGTTCAACTACCACCAAGCTACTGCAAAATTTTGTTAAATTACTAGTTGAACTACATGTAGTTCACTACTCCTCAACACTGATAATGATGTCCTGTTTGTAAAATGCTTTTTTTGTGTCATGTGTGCTTTGTAAACATACAGTTAATGTGAAACTCAAAATGCGTTCCAAGATTCCCATCACACTAATTTCCTTGCTGGCCTCATGTACTACTCATTTACTAGGAAAATTCATCACTGTTTGACAGTAAACTAGAGCACTGGAAACTAKCTGTGGGCCCATCTGAGCATTGATAATTGATGAGCCATTGTGGGTGGGATGAATGACTGCTTCAGAGTCAGGTGTTCTGCATTATCATGTCTGGTGGTGTTTGCTCTCCCCTACGGCCCTGTGTGTCCGGCAGCAGCATAGTGGTCTAAACTCTGCAGACAGCCACTATGACAGACTGTACCCGGGCCACATCCCTACCAACGTCATCCAGAAAGCACTGCTGGCTGTGGGCCCTGGGGTGGCAGCCCTGCAGGACCCCTACAGACATGGTGAGAAGGATGCCCACTTCCAGTTGTGATATGTTCACATGGACATTTATATGTGTAGGAAGTTTTTAGACATCATCAAGAGTATTTAGCACTGACAAACTCCTTATTAACCAGAGCCATAGGTGTATAGTACCAAGAGTTTGGCTAAATATAATGGTACTCAGTTTGTATGACTCTGATATTAACCCCAGAGCTCTGATATTAACCCCAGAGCAGGCAATGGGTTGTTCTACCAATTCGGTGCTTTGAAGATGTTTTGGTGGGGGAAAAACGTTTGATTTCACCATTTTAATATTCTGTCATAAAGAGCACATGTTCAACTTAATAGAAGAGGTAAAATAATAAAAATAACTATAGTAAGTGCCAAATAAAGTAACAGGGTTGACCGTAACAGGGTTGACGAGTTCATCTTAAATCAGCAATAAATCCCCTTATGACAGGGGGAATGGAAGCTTATTGTGTACAACAGGGAGGGGCAAGTGAATGAAAAAAAATTAAATTAAAACATTTCTAGCCTGCCTATCTATGGGTAATAGGGTTGGCTGACTTGTTATGCTCGGCCTACTCAGTTTTCCACCACAAAACATCAGACAATTGACAAGAGTAGAACAAGCTCACCTGCTTTTACACTAGACATTACTATTAAAAGTTTCTTTTGAAAAAAATATTTAAAAAGGAATAGGTGCACCATATTAAAACAAGAGTTCAGTTTTTGTAACAGGGTTGACCTTTAAAATAAGAGACAGGTTTTTTTACCTTAAAATGAATAACTAATCACATTAAATAAATAATAATAATTAGAATGTACTTTCTCAAAGCAACAAAATAACTAGGGCTTTATAATGATGTGGAAAACTTAAGTGGATAAAAAAGTCACAGAGGGAACATGTCAAAATGCAGTATTTTGGCACTTTAACAACTCTTTATTCATATAAAAAATTTGAATTATTCAATTATCCATGTGTTCTATATTAATTGGCACTTCATTGAATATAACAGGCTTTTAAATTCAATATTGGTGCACAATTTCTAACTAAAATATCAAAGGGACGTAAAAGGCACTTATTTCATGGAACGACCATAATTCTGATCCATAATTAGTTTGGTGTGGGTGGGGTGTTCCCTGTTTCGTTTTCCTGTCTGCATTGGAAATTCAAAGTAGGTGATTAAGTTTCATTACTCAGTAATCGATACCAAGCAGGGTTATTTAGTGGTTTTTCTATGTCATTTAGATCCTTTGTTACCAGGTCTGGTAAAACAAGAACAAAAACTGTGAAACTGTGTGAAACAGTCTTAGTGAAAGTAGATGAAAAGTTTGATTTAAAACAAGTAATTGAAATATCAATTATTCAAAAGGGTGAGCAATAACTTAAGTTTCTCTTTTGGTGTAACATACTACACTGCATTTTTCTCAATAAAAAGGACCATATTTTTCTCACTGTGATCCCGGTTCCCCATGTATTGTAGACATGGTGGCAGTTCTCGGCGAGACTACAGGACACCTGGCCCTAATTACGCCCCGGGACAGAATAAGAGGAGACCCTGAGGGCTATACCATTCTAACGTATGGCACAACCTCTGCCCACTGTCCTACATCCTGATTCCTGAAATATACATCTCTACGATTGGGATAAGTTCTGCGGGAACATGTTTGTCCATTAATGCTCTTGTGTGTATGTTTCATCTATTGGTGTATTAGAGAGCGCCCACGGATCAGGCTATCCACATTGGATCTGTCCAAGATGGCCTTCCTTCCAGATGGATCCTTAGGGAAAGAGTACTTGCGCTTCCTTGAGGACAATGTGAGTTTGTGAAGGACATTGATCTCTTTGCAGAGGGAGTGTAGTGGTTTTTGTAGTGTATTTGCTTATCCTCATATCGCTCTACTTTTTCTTTCCCTCTCTTTCTCAGAGGGTGACCCCTGACTCAAGGGCAGATGTGAAGTTTGTGGATAATGAAGAGTTGGCATATGTTATACAGAGATACAGAGAGGTCCACGATTTACTGCACAGCTTACTAGGCTTGCCCACTAACATGCTAGGTGAGTCTGCCACCATAGAAGTAGGATTCATCCATTACATACAGTGAGCTCCAAAAGTATTGGAACAGTGAACGTTTTTTTTTCTTTCTCTACTCCAGATACAAATGACCACGCCATTGAAATGCAGACAGTCAGCTTTAATTTGAGAATATTTTCATCCATATCAGGTGAACCGTTTAGAAATTTAGAAATTACAGCACTTTTTGTACATACAGTGCCTTAGCATATTCATACAGTTGAAGTTTACATAAACTAGTTTTAATGGTGTTTCAACCACTCCACAAATTTCTTGTTAACGAACTATTGTTTTGGCAAGTCGGTTAGCACATCATTTTTCCAACAATTGTTTACAGACAGATTATTTAACTTATAATTCACTGTATCACAATTCCAGTGGGTCAGAAGTTTACATACACTAAGTTGACTGTGCCTTTAAACAGCTTGGAAAATTCCAGAGAAGGATGTCATGGCTTTAGAAGCTTCTGATAGGCTAATTACATCATTTGAGTCAATTGGAGGTACCTGTGGATGTATTTCAAGGCCTGCCTTCAAACTCAGTGCCTCTTTGCTTGACATCATGGGAAAATCAAAGAAATCAGCCAATCAATCAAGTTTATTTTATATAGCCCTTCGTACATCAGCTAATATCTCGAAGTGCTGTACAAAAAACCCAGCCTAAAACCCAAACAGCAAGCAATGCAGGTGTAGAAGCACGGTGGCTAGGACAAACTCTAGAAAGGCCAAACCTAGGAAGAAACCTAGAGAGAGACCAGGCTATGAGGGGTGGCCAGCCAAGACCTCAGAAAAAATGTTGACCTCCACCAGTCTGATTCAAACTTGGAGCAGTTTCCCCAACGCCTGAAGTACCATGTTCTGTACAAACAATAGTACGCAAGTATAAACACCATGGGACCACGCAGCCGTCATACCGCTCAGGAACGAGACGTGTTCTGTCTCCTAGAGATGAAAGTACTTTGGTGTGAAAAGTGCAAATCAATCCAGAACAACAGCAAAGGACCTGTGAAGACACTGGAGGAAACAGGTACAAAAATATCTATATCCACAGTAAAACGAGTCCTATATCGACATAACCTGAAAGGCTGCTTGTCACGATCGTGTGGAAGATATTCGGACCAAAACGCAGCATGAGGAAAATAAGCCATCTTCTTTTAATAAATGAACGAAGATGAACATGAAACGAAAACACTATACAAACAAATAAAAAAACAACAAATGATCGTGAAGCTAAATAACGCAAGTGCACAGACAAGCAACCAAACGTTAAACAAGACAACTACCCACAAAAGCCTACTGCCTATGGCTACCTTAAATATGCTCCCAATCAGAGACAAATGAATGACAGCTGTCTCTCTGATTGAGACCAATCTAGGCAGCCATAGACATAACTAGACAACCTCACAATTATCTATCCCATACACAATACAACACCCATAGACTAAACAAAACACACACAACATACAATGCCCACCCAACTCACGCCCTGACCAAATAAACATAATCAAAATAACATAAAAAGTAGGAACTGACATAACCCCCCTCAAGGTGCGTACTCCGAACGCACACCAAAAAGTCTAGGGGAGGGTCTGGGTGGCATCTGTCCACGGTGGTGGCTCCGGCTCTGGACGCTGCCCCACACCACACATAGTCACTCCCCGCTTCCGTACCCCCCCAATGACCACCCTCCAACTAAACCCACCTAACTGAAGGGCAGCATCGGGATAAGGGCAGCACCGGGATAAGGGGCAACACTGGGATGAGGGACGACAGCTCCGGGCTGAGGGACGGCAGCTCCGGCTGAGGACGGAGCTCCGGCTGAGACGGCAGCTCCGGACTAGGGACGGCAGCTCCGGACTGGCTGGCGGATCCTGGCTGGCTCTGCTGGTCATGGCTGGCACGGCTCTGGCTGGTCATGGCTGGCTGACGGCTCTGGCTGGTCATGGCTGGCGGAAGGCTCTGGCTGATCCGGTCTGGCGGAAGGCTCTGGCTGATCCGGTCTGGCGGAAGCTGGTCGTCTGGCGAAGCTCTGGCTATCGGTATGGCGAAGCTCTGGCTGATCCGGTCTGGCGGAAGGCTCTGGCTGATCCGGTCTGGCGGAAGGCCTGGCTGATCCCGTCTGCGGAAGGCTCTGGCTGATCGGTCTGGCGGAAGGCTCTGGCTGATCCGGTCTGGCGGAAGGCTCTGGCTGATCCTGTCTGGCGAGCGGCTCTAGCGGCTTCCTGTCTGGCGGACGGCTCTAGCGGCTCCTGCTGGCGGACGGCTCTGTAGGCTCATGGCAGACGGGCGGCTTTGCAGGCTCATGGCAGACGGGCGGCTTTGCAGGCTCATGGCAGACGGACAGTTCAGACGGCGTATGGCAGACGGGCAGTTCAGACGCCGCTGGGCAGACGGGCAGTTCAGGCGCCGCTGGGCAGACGGGCAGTTCAGTCGCCGCTGGGCAGACGGGCAGTTCAGGCGCCCTGGCAGACGGGCAGTTCAGCGCCGCGGGGAGACGGGCAGTTCAGGCGCCGCTGGGCAGACGGGCAGTTCAGGCGCCGCTGGGCAGACGGCAGTTCAGCGCCGCGGGCAGACGGGCAGTTCAGGCGCCGCTGGCAGACGGCAGACTCTGGCGGCTGAGACGCACTGTAGGCCTGGTGCGTGGTACCGGAACTGGAGGTACCGGGCTAAGGACACGCACCTCAGGGCGAGTCGGGGAGAAGAACAGTGCGTCCAGGGCTCTGGAGACGCACAGGAGGCTTGGTGCGTGGTGCCGGAACTGGAGGCACTGGGCTGGAGACACGCACCATAGGGAGAGTGCGTGGAAGGAACAGGGCTCTGGAGATGCACTGGAAGCCTGGTGCGTGGTGTAGGCACGTGGTACTGGACTGGGGTGGGAAGGTGCGCCGGATATACCGGACCGTGAAGGAGGACACGTGCTCTTGAGCACCGAGCCTCCCCAACCTTACCAGGTTGAATGGTCCCCGTAGCCCTGCCAGTGCGGCGAGGTGGAATAGCCCGCACTGGGCTATGCAGGCGAACCGGGGACACCACCTGTAAGGCTGGTGCCATGTACACCGGCCCGAGGAGAGACGTACTGAGGCCAGATACGTTGGGCCGGCTTCATGGACTCCAGGTCGATGCCCAACCTAGCCCTCCCAGTGCGGCAAGGTGGAATAAGCCCGCACTGGGCTAGACACGCCGTACTGGGGACACTGTGCGCTTTACCGCATAACACGGTGTCTGACCAGTACGACGCCCCTTTACTCCACGGTAAGCCCGGGAGTTGGCTCAGGTATCCAACCCGGCTTCGCCACATCCCCTTTAGCCCCCCCCCCCCCCAAGAAATTTTTGGGTGAGCCTCTCGGCTTCCAGCCTCTCTTACGTGCTGCCTCCTCATACCAGCGCTCCTGGGCTGTGGCTGCCTTCTTCTCCTCCCTCAAGCGGCGATTCACACCAACCTTAGCCCAGGGTCCTTCTCCATTGAAAATTTGCTCCCAACTCCATTCCTCTTCTCTCCATTGCTTTAGTTCCTACCTCCTTCCTCAATCCGCTTGGTCCTGTTTGGTGGGTAGTTCTGTCACGATCGTCAAAGGACTGAGAGAGGACCAAGGCGCAGCGCGTGGAAATTTATAAATTTATAAATTTATAAATTAAATTTATTTCAAGAAGGAAAAACACAAAACAAACCAACAAAACGACGAACGTGAAGCTAACCATGAACTAGTGCCTACAAGCAAAGATAACATCGACATAGACAATAACCCACAAACAGCTAAAGCCTATGGCTACCTTAAATATGGCTCCCAATCAGAGACAAATGAATGACAGCTGTCTCTGATTGAGACCCAATCTAGGCACCCTAGACATAACTAGACAACCTCACAATTATCTATCCCTACAAAATACAACACCCATAGACTAACAAAACACACACAACATACAATGCCCACCCCAACTCACGCCCTGACCAATAAACATACAAAATAACATAAAAATAGGTCAGGAACGTGACACTGCTCAGCCAGACTACGGTTTGGAACTGCACATGGAGCCAAAGATTGTACTTTTTGGAGAAATGCCTCTGGTCTGATAAACAAAAATAGAACTGTTTGGCCATAATGACCATCGTTATGTTTGGAGAAAAGGGGGATGCTTGCAACGAAGAACACCATCCCAACCATGAAGCATGGGGTGGCAGCACATGTTGTGGGGTGCTTTGGGGCAACTTCACAAAATAGATGGCATCATGGAGCAGGAAAATTATGTGGATATATTGAAGCAACATCTCAAGACATCAGTCAGGAGTTAAAGCTTGGTCGCAAATAGGTCTTCCGAATGGACAATGACCCCAAGCATACTTCCAAAGTTGTTTCAAAATGGCTTAAGGACAACAAAGTCAAGGTATTGGAGTGGCCATCACAAAGCCCTGACCTCAATCCTATAGAAAATTTGTGACAGAACTGAGAAAGCGTGTGCGAGCAAGGAGGCCTACAAACCTGACTCGATTACACCAGCTGTCAGGAGGAATGGGCCAAAATTCACCCAACTTACTGTGGGAAGCTTGTGGATGGCTACCCGAAACGTTTGACCCAAGTTAAACAATTTGAAGGCAATGCTACCAAATACTAATTGAGTGTATGTAAACTTCTGACCCACTGGGAATGTGATGAAAGAAATAAAAGCTGAAATAAATCATTTTCTCCACTATTATTCTGACATTTCACATTCTTAAAATAAAGTGGTGATCCTAACTGATGTAAAACAGGGAATTTTTAATAGAATTAATGTCAGGAATTGTGAAAAACTGAGTTTAAATGTATTTGGCTAAGGTGTATGTAACCTTCCGACTTCAACTGTACCTCTTGACTTATTTCACATTTTGTTGTGTTACAGCCTGAATTGAAAATGGGTTAAATATATGTTTTTTCTTACCCATCTACACACAATACCCCATAATGAAAAAGTGAAAACATTAGTTGAAAATTAAATACACATATCTAATTTACATAAGTATTCACACCCGAGTCGATAGTGTTAGAATACCCTTTGGCAGTGATTACAACTGTGAGAATTTCTTGGTAAGTCACAGAGCTTTGCACACCTGGATTGTACGGCTCTCGACCTTCGCCTCTCCCGAGTCCATACGGGAGTTAGTGATGAGACAGGACTGTAACTACCAATTGCATATCACGAAAAAGGGGAGAGAAAAAATGTACCTGTCAAATGTTTGGACACACCTACTCATTCCAGGGTTTTTCTTTATAGTAAAACTATTTTCTACATTGTAGAATAATAGGGAAGACATCAAAACTATGAAATAACACATATGGAATCATGTAGTAACCAAAAAGTATTCAAATTGAGATTCTTTGAAGTAGCACTAAGGTTGCACATTTTGGGGAATATTCAGAGGTGTACATTTTCAGTTGGAATTAACGGGAATTAACATAAATATATGCAAATTAATATTAATACCATTTAAATGTAGATGTTTTTTGCATTGAATAGTTTAGAAACTTAAGCTTTGGTTGTCTTCCTCACAGGCTTCCATGACTGATGTTGATGGGATTTGGAGGATGATGGAGGCAACAGTGGAAAGAGTCTCAGATCCACAAATTCCTTTCCACCAGGTGGCCGATTGAGATATGTTGGCACAACTGCCATATTGTATCTCCATCCCAAAGCCCTTGTTTGGAAGTGTACTTCGTCAGACTGCCAAGAACCATGCTCTCATCCAGGCCAAGGTGGCGAGACACGGTAGTGATTACACCATAGGCCTTGTTGATCTCTGCACCAGACAGGATGCTCTTGCCAGCATACTTGGGGTCCAACATGTACGCTGCGGTGTGTATGGGCTTCAGTCAGAAGTCTTCACGCTTTTTGATGTATTTCAGAACTGCAGTTTCCTTTGCTTGGAGCAACAGTGAAGTGGGCAGGGCAATACAGATTTCTTCTCTTACATCTGCAAGCAGTCTCCCTCAATCTGTGCAATGGCTACTGCTATGAGTTTCAGGCTGCTTACCACTCTCCCAAAATACATCATCCAGGAGGATCCTCTTGATGGTTCTGTGATATCGCCATTTCTTGGAGAGACTCCTTCCCCTCCAGGAGACTGTCAAACATGATGACAACACCACCCCAACGGGTGTTGCTGGGCAGCTTCAATGTGGTGCTCTTATTCTTCTCACTTTGCTTGGTGAGGTAGATTGCTGCTATAACTTGATGACCCTTCACATACCTAACCATCTCCTTGGCTCTCTTGTAGAGTGTATCCATTGTTTTCAGTGCCATGATGTCCTTGAGGAGCAGATTCAATGCATGAGCAGCACAGCCAATGGGTGTGATGTGAGGGTAGGACTCCACTTTAGACCAAGCAGCCTTCATGTTCACAGCATTGTCTGTCACCAGTACAAATACTTTCTGTGGTCCAAGGTCATTGATGACTGCCTTCAGCTCATCTGCAATGTAGAGACCGGTGTGTCTGTTGTCCCTTGTGTCTGTGCTCTTGTAGAATACTGGTTATGGGGTGGAGATTATGTAGTTAATTATTCCTTGCCCACGAACATTCAACCACCCATCAGAGAGGATTGCAATACAGTCTGCTTTCTCTAAGATTTGTTGACCTTCACTTGAACTCTGCATCCAGCAAATGAGTAGATAAAGCATGTCTGGTTGGAGGGGTGTATGCTAAATGGTGTGTGTATATATATAAATAAAAAATAATGTATTGTGTCATTTTGGAGTCACTTGTATTGTAAATAAGAATATAATATGTTTCTAAACACTTCTACAATAATGTGGATGATACTAGTCTTGGGCGGTATACCATAAAATCGGGGTATTTGGAAAAAGCCACAGGATGGTTTTTAAATACCATCAATGCCGTTGAAACTATATATTACTTATTTTTTTTATACAGTTGAATATTTGTAGATACTTTAAGTAAATAAATATCTGCAGTCAACTTGTGCAGTACTTTAGCAGAAAAAAAACATTGGGTTCTTCATTTCACCTGTCACAATATTAATGTAGCTTAGCGTAGTCCCCAGTCACATGTCAGGTGGTGTTTGTTTACAAGAACACAACATGAGACCAGAGCCTTGTGAGTCACTCACTGTTGGTGCAGTACGCGCCAGGTGATCGAAGTACAGTATGGAATTCACAACTAAATGTTTGACAGCTAGATCAAGTATTTTATAACTATTAAGTTAACTGTTGCTTCCCACAATGTTAACAATATTCCATACCGCACTTCTTGACACCCACCCGCTTAACCCGGAAGCCAGCCGCACCAATGTGTCAGAGGAAGCACGGTTCAACTGATGACCGAGGCGCAATGAGCCAAGTAAAGCCCCCCGGCCAAACCCTCCCCGAACCCAGACGACGCTGGGCCAATTGTGCGCCGCCCTATGGGACTCCCYATCACAGCCGATTGTGATATAGCCCGGGATCAAACCCGGGTCTCTAGTGATGCCTCCAGCACTGCGATATAGTGCCTTAGACCGCTGTGCCACTTGGGAGGCCCCCGGACATAATTTCTAATGACAATGTGTAGTAGGGCCTGCAGACACTTTCCACAAACAAACGGCACTTGTCATTGCTTGTTAGAAAGCTCTCCCCACACACTCTACACACATTTTTGAGGGCGTACTGTAGTTGACAATTTTTTAGTGGGAGGATGGTGCTCCATGACCTCTTATGTATCGGTTGTGGCTTAGCCTAGCTATCTGCGTCTGCATTGGGTCCGCTTCTGTCATGTTTCCGAGGGGATTCTTTTTTATGAGCACAATTCCCGCCCGCCTTTTAAGCCCTGTCTACCTAAATTCATGATTTTTGGGGAGTTGTCTATCTGAAGAGCACCCTCCCRGGAACATTTCTTTCTCCCTTTTCGAAGTAGCCAAGAGAATCCCACACGATCCCCTGACCTAGGTCTATAGCACTAGTGCTAGGATTTCCGAGAATATTAGGTGGGACTTTCAGTCCCGTCAATGACACATTGCTTCGTAGGGTTTTAGAATTGAAATCAAATTGCGTATGAAAATTAAATACTTCCCGAAACTGAATTTCCTGAAAGTGTCATAATGAATTTAAAGGGGGTATTGTCTGAGTATTAACATCAGCTGTAAATGCTTCCTTATCTGTTATACAATAACTATTGGCATCAGTCTGGTATTTGTAAAGTAATGTGATTATTTCGGCATGACTGTTTCCTTGTGGCTCTCCCACAGTCGTTTGGAATCCCTGGTGACGTCCCTGGGGCCGAGGGCTGTGAGGAATGGCCGACAGGCCCGCTGTGTCCTCAGCATCTTCTACGAGCGACGCTGGGAGCAGAGTCTGCAGGACCTGAGACTGGAACTGAACATTGAGCCTCTGCTGACCGTCACAGCTTCCAGCCAGAGGACCACATCAGACTCATAGCACTGACCTCTGATGTCAGAGGTCACACTGTGCAACCAGATGGTAGAGGATGCAGGGACTCTTTGGAGTGATGTAATGTTGGAATTTTGTGGGCTGACTGTTTAATGGCAATTGTGTCAAGCTTCCCCATGTCTCAAAGTGAATAATGGTGAAGGAAGGAAAGGCCTATATTCACAATGGGGGCAGGGGATTTCCAGAGAGGCATTACCAGAGAGAGATTGTTACCCCCTTACCAAGGTTGAGATAATTTCCCCTTGACATTGGTTAAGTACATTATGACCTGACATTGAGTAGAAGGGACATTTTGGGAACAAAACCTTGTTGAGGGTCTTGTATTACCCACTGCAATTCTTCAAGCGACAAGTCATAACCTAGGTTGGGCAAACCAAGGACATGCGAGAGCCTGTTGCTGCTGGTTACACCAGTGGTGGCTTAGTCATGTCTGGTATCATTCAGACGCTGAGACTGGTTCTATCTGACATTTCCTTCTCTTATAACTCATGGTACATCACTCACCTGGTACTGTAATGACTGTCAATCATTGACTGAGTTTTATTTGACAATGTGTGTGTTCATGACAAGCACAGCACTGTTCATGTATCTCTGGTGTGAGATGTCACTTATCAATAAATTGTTTGCACTTTGTTGAAACCTTTTTCGATAATGCTGGGTTTAGTACAGTACTGTATTATGCAAATTACTACTAGTCTAACTTGTTGCTTGGTTAGCTGGAGCTGAAGTTTGCTTGGATGTTTTTTTCCGGATTGTTTGAAGTCAGAACTGACAATGTCAACAGCAATGTGTCACTAGGATGGGAGCATTCTGTGAAGCCCTTTAAGTTTTCCAAACTACTACTCACTTATACAGAACGATCTTTCATTATGATTGTGGGGAGTTTTCTGTTTTTTCTTCTTTCTCTAGGAAGGCAGGTTTTTCTTATCCACAAAGAAGAAACATCCATTAATAGTACCTCATACCATGTAGTTGATACAGTAAAACTTGTAGAATGTAAACTTTGTTTATATATACAGTACCAATCAAAAGTTTGGACACCTACTCATTTCAGGGTTTTTCTTTATTTTTCTATTTTCTACATTCTATGAAATAACACATATGGAATCATGTAGTAACCAAAAAAAGTGTTAAACAAATCAAAATATATGTTATATTCTTCAAAGTAACCACCATTTGCCTTGATGATAGCTTTGCACACTCTTGCCATTCTCTCAACCCGCTTCACCTGGAATGCTTTTCCAACAGTCTTGAAGGAGTTCCCACATATGCTGAGCACTTGTTGGCTGCTTTTCCTTCACTCTGCGGTCCAACTCATCCCTAACCATCTCAATTGGGTTGAGGTTAGGTGATTGTGGAGGCCAGGTCATCTGATGCAGCACTCCATCACTCCTTCTTGGTCAAACAGCAAGAAATCTCAAATTTGGACTCATCAGACCAAAGGACAGATTTCCATCTTTCTAATGTCCATTGAATGTTCATTCCTCATGTTCTTGGCCCAAGCAAGTCTCTTCTTATTATTGGTGTCCTTTAGTAGTGGTTTATTTGCAGCAATTTGACCATGAAGGCCTGATTCATGCAGTTTCCTCTGAACAGTTGATGTTGAGATGTGTCTGTTACTCGAACTCTGTGAAGCATTTTTTGGGCTGCAACTTCTGAGGCTGGTAACTAATGAACTGGGGTGCGCGCAAGATGGAGGTCAGTGCAGATGTGTTTTTTGGTAGCTGAAGGAATAATTGGATTTCCTCAACCAAATATGACCATTTGGTAATTTCTAAGGTCATAAAACCCTGTATGAATATGGTTTAGTTTGTTTACCAAAGTAATTGATTACTCTCTTAAATGTATTCTCCTCTAAAACTATTAAGTTAGCGACAACACTAGATAGCCAGATCAGCTAGCTAGCTCAAAAACTGTAAACTTCCATGACCAAAACCAAATGAAAAGAAATGGAGAAATCATCAGATGGACAATTAACAGCAAAAGATGGTATGGTTTTGGGTACTCCTCTTCAGACTGTAACTGGTGGGAAATACTGCTATTTGTGATGAAAATTTTGTGAGTCCCCATTTCGGGCACTCCAGTCAAGCCCCAGGGGAAAAAGATGAGAGGGCAATAGGGTATGTCACTTCTTGAGATGTGAAACAATATTGTGATGCTTTTGACAGAAAAGATAGATGAAAGGGCAAATGGCTTAGGGAGAATACAATGAAAATTGAGGCCATATAAATCAGTTGACTTTATCTATGGTCCCGTGTGGCTCAGTTGGTAGAGCATGGCGCTTGCAACGCCAGGGTTGTGGGTTCATTCCCCACGGGGGGACCAGGATGAATATGTATGAACTTTCCAATTTGTAAGTCGCTCTGGATAAGAGCGTCTGCTAAATGACTTAAATGTAAATGTAATCTATAGAGAAGTGAAAACCCTCAAAAGTGACATGAAGAAAGTGGAAGATATCTGCCAGGAAAATAAAAAGGTGACTGAACTCGAGCAAAAGTTGAATGAGGTGGAGAGATACCAGCGCAGGTGGAACCTGAGGCTCCATGGAATTCTAGAGCAGGTGGGTGAGYACATCAAATGCAGAGTTGTTGACATCTGTGGAGCTGTCATTCCCTAATCAAAAGCCAAACTTCAGGAAAATGTGGACATTGTTCATTCTTTGGGAAGGATCAAGACAAGAGACCGATGACAACCATCATCCGGTTCACCAACAGATCTACACGGATCTTCTCTGGAGGCGAGCGAAAAACGGAGTTCCTCATTTTTTTTAWTTTTTTRWAWTTTTTTTTTAACCGTTATTTTACCAGGTAAGTTGACTGAGAACACGTTCTCATTTGCAGCAACGACCTGGGGAATAGTTACAGGGGAGAGGAGGGGGATGAATGAGCCAATTGTAAACTTTTGTAAACTCATCAAGCAAAAATGGAGGTTCACGGAAGATCTGACCTCAGCAGACAAAGTAACACGAGAGAAACGGTAGCTGATGGTGGCTGCAGCTCGAAAGGCAGGGAAAACAGCATTTTTGTCGGTGCAAGAGTGATCATCGATGGGAAAGAAATGCGGCCAAATCAGAACATTTGAGAGAGAGCCAGAGTCTAACTCGGACAGAACTGGTAGGCCTAAACACTGCCTACCTAATTGCCAGGTGAAAAGCAGCCTTTTATTGTAAAGAATTAACACAAACACTTGAATGAGAAAAGGCTGACAATAAAACTGGTAAACTAAACACTATGGGTGAATAATTGCTTATTGTAAGGTCTACACAATGTCTCCCCCTTGTGGGAGTAAGAATAATTTGGTAACTTTATGACCAGTATTTCTTGTTTTTTGTTGGAGGGGTTAATAATGGGATGGAAATCCTTTTGAGTTACATATCCMTAGGAAAAGCTTATATTAGGATAACAAGGATGTTGGTTGAAGTTTGTCTTTATCTCTTTGTTCAATTAATGTCAGGGGTATTTGTAATTTACTCAAGCGTAAGGCTATTTTCCTGTATTGCAAACAGTTTAATGCAGACTTTTACTTTCTACAAGAGACTCATGCTTGTTCTTCCCATCTAGCTTTTTGGAAAAATCTATGGGGTAACGATATCTGGTTATCAAGCATGACAACCACTCTGCAGTTAAGCAGTTTCTAAGAGGTGCATAAGGAAGGTCATCAGAGTAAGACTCACCACCTGGATGTTGGTTAATTTTAACAGTGAATTCAACGTAACATTTTTTTAATTAGGAATATCTACATCCACAAAAAACAGGATAATTTCAAAATTTGAAGACATAATAGAGTTTAGAGGTCGACCGACTTAATCGAATGGCCGATTAATTAGGGCCATTTCAAGTTTCATAACAATCATAACAACTTTTTTTTTTTTTTTTTTTACACCTTTATTTAATCTTTATTTAACTAGGCAAGTCAGTTAAGAACACATTCTTATTTCAATGACGGCTAGGAACGGTGGGTTAACTGCCTCGTTCAGGGCAGAAACGACAGATTTCACTTGTCAGCTCGGTATCAATCGTAACTACAGTTCAATAGGCCAGACGCTCAAACCACCTGCATGAATTGCCCCCACAGTAGGGGGGGGACTGAGGAGGGGGGGGAGGGGGGGGGGACTATCGGCCAGGGGGGGCGCAGGGGGGGCCGTCAAGGGAGGGATCCCAGGGGGCGGGCGGAGGGGGGGGGGTAAAGAAGGGCAGTAGTCAGTGCGCGTGAGGCGTGGCATCGATCCGGAGGGAGGATGTGCGGTCAGAGAGCCCTCCCGCGGCCGTTTACGCGCGATGCAGTAGACACAAGGTAAGTGCTAGCATAAACTTATCTTGAAAAAACCATCAACAACAATCATAATCACTAGTTACACACAATGGTGATAGATAAACTAGTATATCTAGCGTGTCCTGCGTGCATAAATCGATGCGGTGCGTATCGTTGCTCCAATGTGTACCGAACCATGAACATCAATGCTTTCTTAAATCAATACACAGAAGTATATATTTTTAAACCTGCTATTTAGCTAAAAGAAATCCAGGTTAGCAGGCAATATTAACCAGTGAAATTGTGTCACTTCTCTTGCGTTCATTGCCAGAGTCAGTGATATGCAACAGTTTGGGCCGCCTAATTTGCCAAAATTTTACGTAATTATGACATAAATGAAGGTTGGGCAATGTAACAGAATATGGACTTATGGATACCACCCATTAGATAAAATACGAACGGTTCCGTATTTCACTGAAAATAAACGTCTGTGTTTCGAGATATAGTTCGATTTCGACCATAAAAAACCTAAGCTCGTATTTCTGTGTGTATGATTATAACTAAGCTATGATTTGATAGAGCAGTCTGACTAGCGGTGGTAGGCAGCAGCAGGCTCGAAGCATTCATCAAACAGCACTTTCCTGCTTTGGCCAGAAGCTCTTCGCGGCTTCAAGCCTATCAACTCCCGAGATTAGCTGGGTAACCGATGTGAATGGTAGCTAGTACGCGGTGCCGCTAATAGCGTTTCAAACTTCACTCGCTCGAGACTTGGAGTAGTTATCCCCTTGCTCCTGCATGGGTAACGCTGCTTCGAGGGTTGCTGTTGTCGTTGGTCCTGTTCGAGCCCAAGCGTAGGAAGAGGAGAGGGAGAAGCTATACTGTACACTGGCATACTAAAGTCCTATAAGAACATCCAAGTCAAAGGTTAATGAAATACAAAGTGGTATAGAGAGAAATAGTCCTATAATTCCTAATAACTACAACCAAAACTTCTTACCTGGAATTTAAAGACTCATGTTAAAAGAACCACAAGCTTCATATGTTCCTCATGTTCTGAGTAAGGAACTTAACGTTAGCTTCTTACTGGCACATTATTGCACTTTACTTTCCTCCAACACTTTGTTTTTGCATTATTATAAACGAAATTGAACATGTCATTAATTAGTGAGGCTAAATTGATTTTATTGATGTATTATATTAAGTTAAAATAAGTGTTCATTCAGTATTGTTGTAATTGTCATTATTACAAATAAAAAACATTTAAATCGTCCGATTAATCGGTATCGACTTTTTTGTTTCCTCCAATAATCGGTATCGGCGTTGAAAAATCATAATTGGTCGACCTCTAATAGAGTTATCGGTGTATTTCAGGATATCAAAATTATCTTAGATGGAGATATCCCCCTCCTAACAGATCCAGCATTGTTAATCCTGAGTTTAATAACCTATGTCTTGGTCTTGGATTAGTCGATATTTGGAGATAAAAATATCCTGATAAAAAGGAATTCACTTGGAGTAACAAGGACATGTCCAGACAGTCAAAAATGTACTTCTGGTTGATTTCTAATTAATCAAGATAACACTGTATCCATTGAACCATCAATTCTTACTGATCATAAAGTTATATTCTTATCTTTAAACATTAGTGGCTCTGAAGTGAATACATCGAATCTGAGTTATTTGAAAACTCAATAGTAGACTGTTGGCAGATGATAATTTCAAGATGGATGCCAAAGATATTATAAAAGAAAATTGTAGGAAAGCCCAACTATTTAAGTCTTATGGAAAATATTGGGAATTAATGCAGTATAAAATAAGATGAACAGCCATGAAGAGAGGTAAAGAAATGGCTGAATTTTACAAAAATTGACGGAAGATAAACTTATTAAGGAAATACTTTCTCTAATCTCAATGGAGGACCTTGATGAAGAAGGAAAGGGTCAGTTATTTTCTTTACAACTGGAAATGTACCGAATGTATGAAGAGAGAGCAAAGGGGGCATTTGTCAGATCAAGATGGTGGGAGAAAGGTGAAAAAAATCAAATACTTTTACAATTGGAGAGAAAAAATTCTGAATTTACCTCTGTTCATAAGCTTAATATAGATGGCAAAGAAAATGAAAACCCCAAAGATATTTCAAAATATGTTTCAGAATTCTTTGGTAATCTTTACACCAGTAATGCCTGTCCTACTAGTGACATATCTGCCTTTCTAGACACTGTCAAAGACTATGCAAAATTCACAGATGAAGACTTCCAAAAGTCTTGTGATGAATTTTTTTCTATTCATGAAATAAAAAAATGTATCAGCAAGTTAAAAGAGAACAAATCTCCAGGGAATGATGGCTTTATTTGTAAATTCTATACATATTTTCAGGAGGACATTGTTGAATTTATATTTAATGTTTTTAAGGAGGCAAATGATTTAGGGGTCCTGCCTGTTTCTATGACACAAGGCCTATTTTCTGTAATCCACAAACCAAACAAAGATTCTATGATGTTAGAAAATTGGAGACCAATCACATTAATGAACAATGATGGAAAGCTACTTGCATCTATATTTGCAGAAAGACTTAAAAAAGGTTTTGACCAAATCATTGATGATACCAGTCTGGTTTTATGAAGGTCAGACATGCTATGTTGTTGTCTTAGGTCTCTCTTTATGTAGTGTTGTGGTGTCTCTCTTGTCATGATGTGCGTTTTGTCCGATATTTGTATTAAATGTTATATTTTTAAATCACAACCCCCATACCCGCAGGAGGCCTTTTGGCAGGCCGTCATTGTAAATAATAATTAGTTATTAACTTCTTGGAACTATAGGGGGTGCTGTTCCGCATTAGCATATTTGTGTCTCCAAATTAAACTGCCTCGTGCTAAATTCTTGATCGTACAATATGCATATTATTGTTATTATTGGATAGAAAACACCTTCTAGTTGCGCTCATTTTGGCTGGAATTCGATGCTCTGTGTAACGTTTGCACATGTGGTATGCTAACTTATCGATTATTGTGTTTCGGCTGAAAAAACGCTTAGAAAATCTGAAAATATAGTCTGAAATCACAAAAACTGGCGTCTTTCCATTTGGCTATGCTTTGTCTATTTTTTATGAAATGTTTTATGATGAGAAATTGGTCATACACGTTGCTCTATCTAGTAATTCTAGTCGATTTGCGTATGGTCGGTGCAATTGTAAACTGTTGTTTCTCACCTGAAAATATGCACCTTTTTTCTAACAAAAACTACCTTACCATGAATATGTTATCAACTGTCATCTGAAGAAGGTTTTTTCTTTGTTAGTGGATATCAATATCTTAGTTGAGCCGAAGTTGTGATAGCACCTGAAGGAGTAAGAAAACTGATGGAGTTAGAATAGTGGTGTATTTTGCTAACGTGTTTAGCTAAGATTTACATATTTGGTCTTCCTGTAAAAACATTTTAAAAATTCTGAAATGTGGCTTTATTCACCAAGATC